>NC_088980.1:155457026-155772321 GCF_963932015.1 Anas acuta
ACTCTTCATCTTACCTCTGCCTTTTCTGTAGAACGGGGATGGGTTTTTTCCCCATTAGAGCTGAAATATCTTAAATTGCAAAGTGCTTGAGACCTTCAGAAATGTTTACTAAAAAAATCAGCACTGAAGAATTTCCCAGCTCATCTCCTCCTGTTTCACATCAATTAAGTAGCATCATTTGTTCATAAACAAAGAAGCCTAATAAAACATTAAAAAAAAAAAAAAGTAACAACAACAACCAAAGCAAACAAAGAAAAACATAAACTCCTTTACTATGCTTCTTTGACTTGCTCTTTTCTTTGGATGACTACCTTATATTTTATAATTATTTCCAGACTTTTACAGCTGTAGGCAGGGGACAAAGCACCACTGATGAGTTGTGAGATTCAAGATTGCAGAAGGAGAAAATCAAGATGGCCAAAGGGCGATTAAAGGGATTTTGTGTGAACTTAGGTCTCTACAGGGGGCAATGCCTGCAGTCTTGGAAGCAATACTAGGAAGAGAAAAAGGTCTTATAGTGATGGATATCATCAAGAACAATGACAAAAAGAATAAATAAATAAATAAATAAATAAGAAGCAGCATTAGTGTAGGACAAGAACACAAATGAAATCCCACGTGGAACAGATGCAAATTTGTAAAATTACAACACGAGGGACAAAGCATATAAAAGCAAAAGGAAAAAAAAATGCCTATCCCAAACTGAACATTTTAAAGCAAAAAGAAAGACTTCTCTCCTTCCTCTTAAACAGTGCAGCATCCTTCCCTTTGCTTGTCCATAAAACCCCTTCTCTTGCTTTTTTTTCTTTTTTTCTCCAAGCCCGTGCTTGTCTGACAGCTCCAACCAGGCAAGCATCCAGAACATGAACACCACTATGAAAACCCCTTGATATCCCCATTACCTCTTACTCACACAGCTGAGGTTTATTGTTAATTTAAATCATTTGGAACCTGTTAAATTCACAGATCAGCACAACTCCATGCTGCACCCACTGACATGTCACCGTGCCTCCCTCTCTCCCATCACTTCAGCACATGCTCTTGGCCCCTAATGCACCCCACCTCCGTGCAGATTTTATCCCATCTCAGTGCTAAGCAACAACAAACATCAATGGTTTGTCAAGCCTTCTCTGCTGCCGCTCTCATCCGAGCACACTAAAACAAGGCTCCTGTATCTGATTTGGGGAATCCGGTGCCAGCAGATGGCACTCCGGAATGTGCAGCATCTGCAGCTTCCCCAGCAACTCCTGGAAAAGGATTTTTTATTTTTTTTTTCTGTACCCAGTTCATCACTGATGCTGTTAATTGTGTTTGAATATCAGGGTCATCGAGGCAGCTCACACACTGTGGCCATCAAACTTCCTGGTCCTGGGCTTCCAGAAGAGGTCAGTATGTCACCCTGCACACAAAGCCAAATTTCCCACTCTCTTTCCTCAAATCACCTCACCAATTACCAACTGCTGGGCACAGAAAGGGAGAAAACACCAAAACACCTTAACACCTTCCTCACTTACCAGAAACCAGTTGTGCTTGCAAGCAGGTGTTTTGATTACGTTTTTTTTTTCTTTTTTTTTTTTTTTAATTGGTTTTGTTTTTTTTTGTTTGTTGGCGTTTTGTTTATTTATTTTTTTTCTTGAGCTAAATTTCTGTTTCTCATCATGCCAGTATTAACCTCTTCATGAAGAAGTATTCCCATACAGAAAAAATGTAAAGGGGACGTGGAAGTGTGCAAGGTCACAGACATCCAGGAGCTTAGAGTCTGAGTGAAGGTGGAAGACGATACTGGAGCTCTTCATTTTAAACAAATGAAATGAGGGATGCAAACCATAACTGATAACGTGTTGCACAGATTGGAAGCAAGATCTTCACCTTACCCCCATGGAAAGCCAAGTCCATGGAAATAAGTGTTTTTGTCCTATTTCCCAACAGTTTCTCCATGCAGAGAAATAAACCCTATGGACTTGCCCACCTCTGAGTCTCCATACAGGAGGGAGTTGAGGAACGCATCACACCTTTTATCCTTGAGTTCTGCTTTGGGAAATTGCACAAGTTGGAGCAGGAGGATGGCTCTGCTTTGCTCAGTGTCTGAACTTATCACAGTCCAGGTGTCTGTTATCACAGAATTATAGAATATCCCGAGCTGGAAGGGACTCGCAAGATTCATGGGGCCCAATGAATCTTTTAAAGGCTCCAACCCATCACTTGAATATAAATAATAATAATAATAATAATAATAATAATAATAATAAGCATAAATACCTGCTTAATGCTCATCCCAGCACACTGCGTGGTAACACAGCTTTAACTAAGGTGGGATTAACAAATGGGATGCTGCAAAGTTTTGCTGTGTTTTACCGCAGGGGGCACAGTAAGAAGCATTTTTGGCAGCTCGCTGTTGCAATGAGGAACTGCCTCTTTGAACACCCCCAGGAGGCGAATGCCCTGTGCTGGCTTGGCTGCATCGCTCCCCCTGGGATCCATCCACAAGCAGGAGGAATCACAGGGGTGATGCTGAGCGGGTACCAGCCCCATGACACCGATTTGCTCCTGACAGTACCAGTGCTGAGCAACACTCAGGGTTTAGTCTCTTCATTCCCATCTATGCATACGTGAGCATGTCCCGGGAGCTTTCAGCAGGCTTCACCTGCAGCACGTGCTGGGAACCATCTCAGTTCAGAGCCGGGACAGTCACACACAGCTGGAGAAGCCTCTTTAACTTAAGGGAATTATCTGCTGCCCAGGCGCCTTCTCAAATTGGAGGGAGAGTTATAAGGGAGAACCACCGCCTGTGCTCATCTGCACGCACATTTATTTTATTTATCACACAGGCTATTGCTATCAGCTTAAAAATAACCGTTTGAAACACCATCTGCAGCACATCCCTTATCTCAAAGATCCCGGTGTACTTTATAAAGCAACTATATATAAATCCCCTCTCTGATATATGCCTAGCTTTATGATTGAATTCCAAAGGTGTTTGAGCATCCTGGGGGAATGAGAAGTGAAGATGAAACTCCACAATAAATCCAAACGTCAGCGAGAGCTTAATTTGGCAAAATAATGCAAACCTGGGTTATAGTTTTCAGCCAAGCACCAGAACGAAGCAGCAGAACAAAGAATCCTAATTAGAAGACTGGTTTTGTGTTTGCAGTAAATCAGGAATAATTGTGATCAGTCCTAAAAATCTGAGATAGCCAGGTTGTTTTACCATGCCAGGTGGATTTGGGGGCTGGTAGGCGCCCCAGTTGGGACATCACACAGCATTTCACAGACGATATATATTATAGTGGTGATAACAGCAGTGCCCTCTACATAAGAGCCAAGGGGGTTAAATAACTTTGAATCATATCGTGGACACGGTATTGGTTATTTAGACCATGAAAAGAAATCAAATGGAGCCTAGAAAGGTCACCAAGTCTTACTTTTCACCCTGGCGAGCCAAGGGTTAACCTATTTTCAAATATATTTTGTCATGGGAAAATACCATTGCCATTCACATTTAATCGTGATAAATGCAGCCATCAGAGTGGGTTTAGAAGAATACAATTTCCTTCCTTTCAATAATCCATCTCCACAGGGGGTTTTAAATGTATTAAATAACACTGCATTCACTTTGGAGCAAGGTGACACACTCAGTAAGGTTTCACATTTGTTTCTCCAGTTACTGTGTGATCTTTGCCAGGGCAAAAGTCAATTTAGACTGCTGCAGTGCAACTTCTGCAAGGTAGGGTTGAAGTGGAGGGCATGCACGAGGTCGTACAAGCATCCACATCACACCAGCAAGTGGAACTACTTTCACTTGATTACTGCATCATCAGGCTTCTGCAAAGGAGATTTTTTTTTTCTTAAAAAAAAAAAAAGGAATATATAGCGGAGAAAAAAAAAAAAAAGAAAAAAAACACACACACAAAAAAAACCCACTGAACTAGAGTGAACAAAATTTAAGCTGGCAGACTAATTCGTGGATGAATTTTTTAATGTTACACTATCAGCATTGTGGTCCAGGTGTCCTACAGACCCAGCCTACATGCACCAGCTCTGAGCTTATGGCCTGTATTTGCCTGTATTTGCTTTCCTTTTACAGGGTTGTCAGGACGGACCCTCGCTTGCCACAGATGACGATGGCTTTTCCCATCTTTCTGGGCACAGCAGCCCCTTCCACAAATGAGCTGACTTTGCATGAAAGGAAAGATTGGTATTTGCAACATCCTTTAAATTTAGCACCCGGGAGGAGAAAGGAGCACTGCAACTTCCCAGGCAGCTGGCACAAGCATTGGAAAGAAAAGTACTTAAGTATTTGCAGTGCTATGTCTATGAGGAGGAATTATTCTGTTATTATTCCTATGGAGGAATAATAACATGGGTATCAGTTGAGATGTGGAGGAGAAAGGAAATGAAAGAAACGCTCTGCCTTCATCCTCTGCCCACATAAAAACCTCTGTCCTTTCTCACTTAAATTAAAATAAAATTAAAAAAAAAAAAAAAAGAAAGAAGGGGAAAAGGAGAACAACAAAACAAAGCAAAACAAAAAAAAATAAAAAAAAAATAAAAAGAAAAAAACGGAAAACCCAGTTAATGAGTACAAAACTTTTTGGTCAGGTGCAGATACAGGCAGCTGCAGTTTTTAGCTAAATCAGCAGAAGCTGGCAAGCAATGCAGGCTTATGCCACGAAAGGAGCTTGACAGCTGATTGCTAGGGAAAATCCACAGTGCTGAGGTTGCTGGGGAGATTTCAGAAATGGCAGCTTGGGATGGATTTGGTCTTTTCTTATTTTTCTCCTTCCACAAAATAAGGTGCTATGGGTTCTTAGAAGACTAGTTTTTTGTTTGCTTGTTTGTTTGTTTGCAAATACCCTCCTTTTAGTGGGATTTGGAGCTTTTCTTGTTCATTTTTACACGCAGCACTGAAGCCCGCTGCCCCACCAAACGTGTGCGCATCTGCAGGCAGCACGAGGAACATCGGCACTTGTCCAAGGGCTTCATCGCAAGCAAGCACGGAGGGAGGATTCTTCATTTTAACTCCCACAGTTGCAAGATGCTGCGTCCCTGATGTGTCAGAGAGGGAGTTTCGTGGTTAGTCAGTCAAGTACTGTCTCGATGAAGCCCACTGGCATCTTCATTGGGAACATAGGGACCATGGAAAAAAAAATGATTTGAATATCTTTCAGCCCACTTATTAAATTCTTCTATCAGAGAAAGATGTATATATATATAACATTGTTTAGGAAAAATGCTTTAATAATTGCCTTAAAAAAATGCCCACGCATAAATAAAGTTGAGAAAAAATAGCCAAGTGATTTAACTGCTCCTTATTGACAGCCCTAAGAAGAGGAGTGGGTTGATTAGAATATGGCTCTTAATGGATGTACACTCATCTAAAACAAAGTTGAAGTTATTGAAATAACACCTTTTACAGAAGTAGCTGCATTCAAAATGACCTTGAAAAGGCATAGCAATTACCACCACACACGGAAGATACATTATCGCCAAAGCTAAAGCTTGATTACCTAAGATATACCAGCCAGACTGGAACATTAGGATCTGGGATGAGTGCTAAGATAAGATGTTGGAGTCAATAAAATAAATGAGTAAATAAAAAGCTCCATTTGTCAGGGCAAAAGCCTTATTTTGATTGTGTAAAATTCCATTTTGCATTTCAGAAAAATACACGCCGCAACCTCTCACGGAGTGGAAGCCAGTTTCAGACTGGGCTTTGGACTTCCAGCACAAAGAGCACCTATCGCATTACAAAGTCATTGTTAATTATCATTCAAAATAGCCTGCTGGCATTTGCTTAGCCTGCGAGATCCTCCGGGTGGCACAATCCAATAGCTGAGCTTATCATCTACCATGATAAGGACCCTGCAAAAATAGAAGCCCAAGTCACTGCAGTCATTACACACACACATACATATATGCAGTTTATGCAGATATTATTGCCAAGAAATTATTCTCCCATAAAGGCAAGGATTGGATCTTGCTGCCCCAAAATGAGAATTTCTCTCTAACCACATAAAAAGAACAACTTCATAAACACAGGAAGAAAGAGAGAAAGGATGCTTCCTGTGATAAGGAAGTCCATTTAAAGCATGAATAAATTGATGCAGTTAGGAGAAAGAAGCTTGTAATGCAAATAGAGGTTTATTACCCATTTTTTTTCTGCTTCTAAGAAACATAATTTACTAACCTTTGTGAAAAGGGTCAAGTAGTCTTATGGAATAAGAGACAAAGGCATCTCTTTTGGCAACTGCCATATCCCAGAGCAGTAATTATCCTTCCCTCTTCCCATGAGCGACAGGAAATGAAGAGGGGTGCCATTACACTATGAGAATTACTGTAATTTTGATTTCTAAAAATTGCCAGGAAAGTTTCCTCTTAAAAAAAAAAAAAGAAGAAAAAAGGAAAAAAAAGAAAAAAAAAGTCTGTTCAGATTTTTGACGTGGTTTCAATTTAAAACTCATTCCTCAGCTTTCCTTCCCCTCTCCCAGTCCTTTGGGGAAATTGGCTACAAAGTTCAAATGGTGAGAAACTCAAATTTCCCCTTCAAGAACAGAGAAGGTAAATGGCCCCGTGTGGTCACTGAGGATCCAGGAGAGATGGAGATGGTCTAAAAACATGTCACAGATGCAACGACGATGCACAATATGTGCTATCCCTGCTAGGTACTGCCAGGGACTGGTCCTTAGCAGCCCAAAGTTTTTTAGTGTAGACCACTGCTGGGTTAAATATCATTTGAACTTGTTCAACCATGGGCACAATAACATATTCTTCTTTCAACGGGAAGGAGATGATGTGAGATGAAAAATAATTAAAAATAATTAAAAAGAAAGATTCTTTTCACTGCCTGTGCTCAGAGAGATTATTGGCTATCTTGTGGATTTTCTGCAGGCTATCATTTATTACTTTAATATTATGGATGATCTATTCCGTGCTTACACAGAACATTATCATATTTTATTATACCCAGCTGCTGCCCTGTGGGATGGACTCATGCCAGGAGGAAAAGGTCTATCTAGCTGTTCAACCTCTTCTACCTCTGACCAGGCTGTCCTGGGCTGCTGGGGGACACACAAAACACCTTTTTACCCCAGTGGGCTCTGTGTCTGGAAGGAGGAATAGATGCTTTGCACCAAGGTCACTCCAAGGGGAAGAAGGTGGCATCCAAGGGACCTCTGCCCCATACATAGGGAGGAACTGGAGGCGACCATCCCTGGACTGGCGTACCACCAAACACCTCACCATCTCTGCAACAGCATTTCTCAAACATGAAAAGGGAAACAGAAGTGCTGCTTTCCAGGATTCCCCTGTGCACTCTCCTAATGAGACTTCCGAGGTCTCGTTTTGGCCACTGGGTGAATATTTAAAATTGGTTTAATGGATTCAAGTGAAAGGGATTTTTGCAATTATTTGCCACAACTCACTTTCAACAATGATCATTTAGCATTGTAAAAATTCGTGTCTTTCAATACATAACACAGCTATAGAACTAAATTGATTTGTCTACACAC
Source organism: Anas acuta (assembly GCF_963932015.1). Taxonomy (NCBI): domain Eukaryota; kingdom Metazoa; phylum Chordata; class Aves; order Anseriformes; family Anatidae; genus Anas; species Anas acuta. Next base: position 155,464,535 of record NC_088980.1, read on the forward strand.
AAATACATTCATACAAACATATATTTGATTAAGAATTTATATAACTTCAGGCTTCAAGGAATTTTGGATCAATGCCTTTCTTTTGCTTTTATAAATAAATAAACACAATTAAACATTTCTTACAGCAAACCACAATGGGCAGGAGAATAATTCTGAAGCTTCAATTTCCAATTGTTAGTTATTGTACCTACTACTTGAGTCTAGGGAATTAATTACTCTCTTATTAAAGTCCGTGCTACCAAACACCTTACCTCTCCCACCCACCAATGGAAGAGAGGAATTATATGGACATCCATACGGAAAAACTAGCATTCTTCAAACCTGTTATAATTTGCTGCAATAAAATAAAACATAAAATAAAAACAAAGCCCTGCAGGCGAGCTGTATTTAAATTAAGACTGGATCAGCACCAGAGTGAAGAAGTTGACCACACAGTCTCACAAGACCCATAAATCAGGTCCCCTGAACACAGGTAGTATTTTGCATTACTGTATAGAGTGGTAACTTTAATGCCGTAATATATGCGCATGCTGGTCAGGTTACAGTTGCTGTGGGAACTATAATTTTGTATGTTCTGACCAATCTTCAGCTGACAAATAATAATAGGTAATACAGTCACCACGCTGCATTCCCTTCAGCAGGTTTCATACATCCAATTTCTCTCATATTTGACGGAGCAACAAAAGAAGACACGCATAAAGCAGCAAATATATAGGGAGCAGCTGATATGGATATGAATTAACCATCACCCTTTTCAAGCAGTTTGCATGAAACCTTACGTGTCCCCAGCCTGGGCAAGTGTCACTGCATGAAAATGGATGTGCTTTGGGGCATGATACACATGAAAGAAACACCTTGTAAGCATCCATGCCAGGCACATGCAAACAAGTGCGTGAGCCTACTTCTGAGTCAGAAGCATCTCACTAAGGAGATATTACAACACACTTTTGCTGAACCACTTTAACATGTTTTCTGCTGATGCTGCCTGACTGACACCAAATTGTTACTTGTACAGACTCCAAATGGGTAGGATTTCTACCCATTTCAATATGGAAGGGTTTGTCCTGCTCTTCCTCCAGCCTCCCTTTACTTCCAACCCCACCATCATCTGCCTCAATGATTTTCACCCAAGCTTTTGTTTTCTTCCTCTGTTAAATTCTGCTAACTCCCGGAGAAGGCTTTTTTTTGGAATCATCAAATACTTTAAATACTTTCAATACACCAAAAAAAAAAAAAAAAAAAGTTGATTGCATCTAGGTTTATGCCAGGTGCAGGGATGGACAACAGCTATGCAGTAATTAGTCCTCTTCATCCCGTTAGCACTGGTTAATGGCTGGAAGTGTCCCACACCATGTGGCATAGGTATGGCCTTGAAACCATGTGGTGATCTTGGTGAGACCAGAGCTGTTCCCACCTCTGCAATCCACTCCACTGACAGGTTGTAGTCCAACACAGTTGGTTAAAAGCACAAGAAGCAATTTGATATATATTGCACGGCAATAAATCACAGCCACATTGTGCAAAATAACCCTCCTTCCCCCCAGACTCAACCATTAAGATGACTGTTTGACATTTGTGGGATTTGACCATAATTCAAGAGTATGCCATTTGTGACCACAGAAAATTCTCGTGTCCAATACTGATCACCAGTTGGCAGACACACACACAAAAAAAAGTATAACATTTCTATAAATGCATAGCTGAAAATCAACGTTTGTGCACAATCAATCCAGCAGTGCCACTGGAAATGCTCGGCAAGGGTAAAGGAATACATTAGCACTTTAGCAACTCAAAGGCCTTCAGTTCATTGACACCTAAACCCAAGCAAATAAGAACAAGGTTTGATGATGAATCATAACTGCTTAAAATCTATCTAATATTAAAGCTCTGGTCCATTGACTTACCCTAATGGTAGGGTCTTCAGTGACATCACCACCCTCCCTCACCAAGAAGCATTAGTGTTACAAATATTTCTTACATACACATTAAAGAGGATTTGGAAAACCATGTAGTACAACAAGGTAGGGAAAAAAGAGTCATTAAAAAAGCAGCAAATCTGTTAACCACCCCGAAAAGAAAAGAAAAGAAAAGAAAAGAAAAGAAAAGAAAAGAAAAGAAAAGAAAAGAAAAGAAAAGAAAAGAAAAGAAAAGAAAAGAAAAGAAAAGAAAAGAAAAGAAAAGAAAAGAAAAGAAAAGAAAAGAAAAGAAAAGGAGATAAAGATGAGAGTATCAAGGGTATCAAAAATAATTAGTAAAATTAGACATACAGTTCTGGTTTTTTTTGGTTGCAAGGTATCATGTACAAACACCTAAAAGCTGTTCTGTGTGTAGGACTTGAAAGGACAACCTATTCTCTGCTGGACTCATGCTACAGCTTATCTGATCTCCTGGCATCAAACATCTCATGGAAATCTGTGGAGATGTCTTAAACTCACTCACGTTTATATGTATATATGTGTTTGTATTGCTATGTGTATATATATATGCATATACATGCCTATATACACATGCACACATTTATACCCTTGTTACATACTTGCACAGACACACATTTCATCATATATAAATACACACACATGAATGCATGCATGAATCTAAATATAAGCACAGAATTATTCATACTCTGACAACATACAGTATTTGTTTATTGACAAACTTCCTAATATAGGGAGAAAATGGGGGAAAAAAAAGGTTGCATTTGCATATGTTTATAGTTGTTAGCCACAGTTTAATGTAGATTAAGAACACAGAATACTATATCTTAAAACTGAGGATAGAGCTTTGATAAAAAAACATCTTACCTCCTTTGACAAAATTACACTTGGAGTGTGATTTCACTTAGCCTAAGAGCCCAGCTCCCAGGGTAGTGGGTACAGGACTGTTTTGTTGAATTTCAGAGTAGACAAAACCCCCAGAAAGACCAGAAAAATAGTTCCACGAGACACACACGAACTTACCTGTTTGCTACTTCTCTGCCCAGTAGGAAGCAAAGCTTTGGATTTCTCTGCTATTTTCTGTAAAAAAGGAAAATAAAATTCAATTCAATTAAAAAGAAACAAAGGAAAGAAAAAAGAAAAAAAAGAAGGAAAATGGTTCAGAAAACAGAATACAAATATTTAGGGAAGAAATCATATGAAGTTATTTTTTCTGCTTTTTAAAGAGCAAGACAAAGACAAAGCTCTTGCTGTTTAGAAAAAGAAAGGGAGTATAACTGCATGAAAAAGTTTGGTCTTGCAGGAATTAAAAGTCTTCAAAGCTTCCAGAATGACAAGGTTATCAAAATCGAAACGTATATTTAAGAAATGACAGCTAGGACGTGGATAAGTAGCAATTTACCACTCAGATTGGTTTCCTGACGCAACCGGGCATTCACAAAATGTGGTGGCTAATTTTGGCACTTCTGAATTGATGACAGTTGTGGTTTTTTTTGAAAAGCCACACGTACAGTTCAGATGGATTGTAGTCATGAGCATTAAAAAAAGTATGAAAAAGGTGTGTGCATAAAGGGGTGGGGTCCTTTACCTGGATCCTTCCAAACTCTCATTTAATGGGATAAAGTCATTTAATTTAAAGTCCCCATACTTGAGTTTCTGAATAGTTTTTTTTAATTATTATTTTTTAATCATAGCCAGCAAATGTTGGGCAATCAATCAGAGTGGTTCCAATAGAGATATGTTATTAAGTTTATGTTACCAGTCAAATTTCTTTACAGAAGTATAATTCCAGTATATTCTTCCCAAACTCAGTGTAGTAGTATAAGAAAGCAGTGAGAGTTTGTGCAGGTTGTATTTGCACAGAACTTGATTTAATGTTCAGATTTGTTATGTGCAGGTAGCAGTGTGGGAGAGAGACGTGGTTTGAGGATGGTAAATTTAGGCTGCTACTACAGTGTTTAAAAGCAAAGCAAATGTGCACATCAGTGGAGTCTCCCAGGGTAAAGTGGGAGAGCAAGATGTGAACGGAAGAGCTGGAGTTCAGGTTTTGTTTGTTTAATTAAACAGCTTGATCTCTGTGACAGGTCCAACCCACAAGATGCATTTGGAAACTTTCTGGCAGAAACACAGAGCGGCACAGCCATACAGTGGGCTAACATTTAGCATAAATACCAGCATTGCCCATACATTATCTGCAAACAGAGAAGGGGAAAGGGATGCTGTGCAACCACTTCTTGCTCTCTTATTGAGTGGAGAAATGCACAAAAATGTCATGGCTCAGCCAGGGGTACCACTGAGCATCCACTAGATACACAGCCTGCAAAGGCACCATTTATTGTATTTTTTTGCTATTGTTGCAGAGCTGTTCAGCAGTCACATGCATGTGCATATTTCAATATAATGATGCACTCACTACTGGGCTGATAAAATAAAAGAGGGAGGGAATTACATGTGAGCAGCTATGGAGATGAGCACTATGCAGATGTTGCACACCTCTGGGAGCCACGCTTGCTCCCACTTAGCATGATCCCAAATTCATGCACTGAAGGGGGGAAGAGAGAGCCCCTTACCTTCTGCACAGCTCCATATCTCTGGATGGCATCAGACAGCTGGTTCTTCAGCCTGTCCAGCTGAAGTCGTTCCTGCTGTATTGGGGAAAACAAAAACAAAAAAAAAAACAAAAACAAAAAAAAAGGACTGGTTAGCAGGTCTGTAGAGATAAATGAAACTGTTGACTTAAACCACCTGAGTTGACCCTAATTATTGGGAAAAGTTCTAGTGGGAGACACCAAATAAACAAGGTGGACAAAACTGACAGGTGGAATTAAAAAAAAATCCAATTTCACTGGGGATGCCAGGATGCTACAGTGCTTTTCTCTTTCTGGAAGTTCCAAAAATGCCATCTCTGATACTCAATATAACACTTGTGTTAGGACTACAGCATAGTCTGTGATCTGAGCTGGACACCTTCTGTGCCAGCAAAATATAGGGGAGTATTTTTTCTCTCCAGCCTGCTTACGTGGAAGGAGTCTCAATTCCATAACTGTTCTTAAAGACTCATGAAACATAAGCAAATAAAGACCTTAATACCATAATGAGAAGAAAATGGCTGTAGCATTGTATGCTGCTTCTACTTACTAAAACCCAGCCTCAGACTAAGCAAACAAAACCCAATATATGCTAAAGCTACTACTCCAAAACGTTCACTTTACAGCACTTTCAGCCGTTTCAGACAACTGCTTAAGAATGCAAAAGTGTATTTTATGAAGGATAGGATAAACATCTTTAATTTTTAATGGTAGTATTTTTGTGGAGAAGAATATCTTAGTTGTACAGTTCATCATGCAAAGATTTAAAACCTTTTTTAGAACAGGGCAAATATCATTACTCCCATTCTACCAATAAAGGTCTATAAACTTTGTTACATACACAAAATAAGACAAGATTGCCACCCTGGAGAGCTGATCTAATGGTCTAGCACTCATCCTACAGAAACCTGGAATCCAGATCCTCTCTATTTAAGCCCTTTGAGATTAGTTTAAACAAAGCCCTAAAATAACCATGTGCTATTTTACATCAGTCTCCTGCCTTGTATCACACAGATCCACTTAGATCAGTATCTTTGCTCCTGAAATACTACCAGGTTGCCCAGTTGGGCAATCCTGACTCCAGCAGCACCTGGAGCTTCAAGGGAAGTCAGAGAAACTCCCCCCACGTTCCTTGCTGGCTCTGCACTATGGCTGGAAAATAAGGGGCAAATAAAGGTTGTTTTTTGTTAGCTTTCCATGTGTGTGCATTCAAAGCAATACATAGAATAAAAGATTGGAAAGGACTGACTATAAAGCTCCAAATTAATGGAAGGCTTTTCACGCTGTGAGAAATTTTATGGGAAGAAAGTTTGAAATGCTACCCAGATCCCCAAGAGGGACTTGCCGACCCAGCAGTCGATACCCACCAGAATCATTAACTCTATATAAGGGAGAAGGACTACAGACTTTATATAAAAATTTGTAGGTTTAATTATTTAAACTGCACACGGTTAGAAAAAAAAGAGTTTAAGGAAAAAAAATCTGTTAAATGAATTGACCAGGGAGCAGAAAAAGTTATTATGTGATGCCAGTAGAGAGCGGTGAGTTTATTCCTCATATTACCATAATTGTTTATGTGTCAATTTCCTTCAGCTCCTAAATATTCCCCCTTTAACTTAGCAATTTTTCTCCACATGACAGTAAAAGCTGTTCTGCTGACAGTTTTCAGTGGACACAACATTGGCTTCAAAGGTTAATAATGACGTTCTCGTGTGACACTATAATTGGTTTTAACGTGCCCTTGGCTGATTCCCTTTTGGTCCCAATTTATGTCACAAAATGGAACCCAGAGATCAACATGAAACAGCCCAGATCTCCACACCTCAAAAAAAGACAATTTTTGTTTCATCAGGATCTAGTGTAATTATTCTCAGAGTGTGCAAGAGAAAGGGAAAAAAAAAAATAGGCCTTGCCATCATGAACCAAAATAATGTGTTAACGACCTCCAAACATTAAGGTTGATACCTATAAGTGAAGAACATGTCGTTAACACACATTTCCCTCCCTGTCCTCTGGGGAACACCACTATGCATTTGTTTTTTAGGTGGTTTGATTTGCACATGGTCTTCTATCACTTATTAAGGTTGTCTGGGGTGATTTGACTCTTAAATCCTTTTCTGAGATTCCTGCTTGCAAGTAACTTAAATCTGATCTGTAGAAACCACCTGGACAAAGCCTGGTTCTATTTTAAGAGCAGAGTTTCCTCCAGGTGTGAGGATGGTGAAAACAATGTTGTAGTACAGGATTTTGGGGAATGGCAAAAATGAGTGAGAGTTAACCCCAGTTCGGGTAAATTTCTGACCCAGAAAATACACGGATGCTAGAAGCAAGAACGTGATAGAAAACTGGTGTCCATAGTCAAGGATAAAAGAACTGTTTTTTTTTTGTTTTTTTTTTCAGCTGCTGAATCACCTGCTATGCAGTTGAAACATCTCAAATCTCACTCCAGCTGGAGTTTGCTCCCCAGGGATGCCATACGGCGAGCTGCTGCTCTTCCCCAAGATGCATACCATGGGACAAAGTCAGCAGGGACATTTTGGGGTCTAAAGGTCTTTATGGAAAGGTCAGACATCATCTGCTTGCCCAGCCCTTGCACTGGGAACCAGGGAATGGGAGGCACTCTTTTGACAACGATGTCCATATGAGTTGAACATACTGAATGCAGAACACCAGTCTGTCCACACAACAGATGGAACTGCTGTAGGGTAAATTGTAATTCAAAATTCAGCTCTGATCTGGCCATATAGCCAGTTATTATCTGCCCCCACCGCTGCCTGCCTGCTAGGATACAGCACTGAATACACATCATAGACAAATGCACTGCTCTGCTCTTTCTGGACACTTGAACACATTTCCAAACCCACTGGCACCCAGTGCACCTGCTGCACTACTGAGTTTTTACCCAATTACACATTCATGTAGAGCTGGACAACTTCTGGAGTGCTTTCACCCAAACTGTGGGAGCCCCTGAGAAAGATGTCAGCTAGTTTTTGTTACTGAATCATTGCTTTCCAATCCCAGATGATCCAGGTTTGGGGAAAACTGCTTTATGCAGCTGTTTTTTTTCCACTTGTGATTTAAATACAAACACAAGTTATGCTTATTGTGTAACAGGACAGGAACTTAAAACAAGACATGTAGTTAACAGCTTTAAAGCACCCACTACCCACTTCTTTTTTTCATTATTCCTCCCTCCACAAGGCCCAGCACCCTCTCCCAACAGCATCCTGAATGACACGTACCCTGGATGAGCCTCTGACAACCTCAGACAGCTGCTTGATGGCTTTGGTGCTAGTCGTGATGGTTTTATTAGTCTCTTGCTGGGTCGCGTGCCTGCAGAGGAGGAGAGACGATGGGAATTGCAATTGAAATTAATTGCATAATGAGACACTTACAGAACTTCCTCAAGCTGCAGAGTGGTCGAGACAACACACCACACATCACATGGAGCCACAGCGAGACTGTGCAAGTCCAGGACCTCAAGCAGGAATGAGGAGGCTGTAGGAAATCCTTGAAAGATACCCCAAATGTCCCTGTTGTGATTAGCACACAGACAATAGACCTGCAAATTCAGTGGGGGAAGATAAGGTGAAAATGGAGCATGGGCAGTTAGCCAGGTCATCACGGTTGGTATGGCAACTGAAAGTGTCAAAAGTAGGGTTGTATAGGAGAAAGAGATGGGTTTGGGGAGTTGTCTGATGGCTTGTCCAAAAAAGCTGCATTGCTTAGAAGGAATTCTAAGAGGCAGATGCTGAGCAGGATGAATTTCCTCACTGAGGTCACCTCCCTGCTAATGATATGCTATATCCAAAGAAGATATTACCAGCACTGAAAAAGGCGGGCAAGGAGCCAAACCAGCCCCTTCTCCAGCCATGGCTCTCCCCTTCCTTTTCACCCCAAATCCCAGTACCACTATTTCTTTAAGGACTGGTTGCTGGTGTCTCTGCTCAGTACCACACAAAGTTGGGGGAAGAGATGTAAATGCTGCCCAAAGGCACTTATTACCTCAGTCCCCTGGTTCCCAAGCATCATAAGGTCACTGGGGTATTTTCAGTCTCTAAACTTCTACAGAGAGAACTTCGAATCTTTTTATTGAGGAAGGGGTGGCTTTCAATTATATTTCAATCAAAAACTCAGGAAAGGCTCAAAAAACCACCGAGAGAAAACAATCTTTTTTCTCCCTTAGAGGACACATTTAAGTCACAGTTGTACTGAAAAACTCATTTGTCAGCTACTCTTTTTCAGAGGGGGCGGGATGAAGAGTGAATGGAGTTCCTTGATTAAAAAACTGATAAGACAACTCATTAGGGTCCCTCTGTCCTGAAGACCCAGGGCCAGTCCCAGCCCTTCAGCGCCTTCTTTACTGCTCTGTCAGCACGGATAGAGGCCAACTCTTTCAAGACTTGCTTTCTGCAGAAAGTGCATCTTGTAAGATGCATCTTACAGACCCCAAACCTGGCCTTTTTCCAAGCACAACTTTATCTACAAACACATTGAACCCTCTCAGCAAGCACTCCACTGACTGTCATTTCTACCTGGTCAGAGCAGATGGATGTAGACACCAAGAACTGCAATATTCATCCCCCTAGGAAAGTTCTCATCCACTAAATCATGTTCCCCGTGCAGACAAAACAGGTGGATCATGTTTTGGATAAAAAATCCTGTCTAGGACAAAATCCTTGGATAAAATCCTCTCTAGGATAAAAGTACATTAATTTAATACATTGGACCTAACAGGTAGACAAGTGAAAGCTTAGCGTACCATGAAGATGACATCTCTTAGCTGCAGAACAGTAATTCAGATGTAAGAGCAAGTGCAGAGAAGTCATAGATGCCATACAGGAAAGAAAAAAAATCAAATATGAAGAGAAGATTGGATCAGATAACTGGTTACTCTGAGCTCTCATTAGTTAAATTAAGATAACATTTCTGGATCCATTCATCAAAATACATATCGTTTATTTATGATCCCAGGACCCAAAACACCAGCTGACTAATTGCATCACTTTTAATTTGAGATGGAAGAGGTCATATCGACCACAGGCAGGTATTCCATATTGCCATCATCACAGGAGAGGGATCTGGGAATTGAATCCTGTCACATCATCTGCTTTGAGGACTACACAGTTAGCCTCAGCCCCAATGTTTTAATCAAGTAAATCTTGCCACCAAGGGCATGAATTCCTTAAGGAGCCATCTCAAGACTGAGCCTTTCACAACACTGGAGCTGCTGTCCAGACCACATTAAATAATCTGCCTACAAGACAAGTCAGGGATGTGCATAACAGCAATTGCCCATCCCCAAGGTAAAAAGGGTTGTTAGGCTTTTGCATCTGTTCTGCCTAATTTCTAAAGTTAAAGAAAGTCTCCTGCATTTTTATTTTAATGCAAATTTGATGTCAGATACCTTGTGTAATAAATCCACACCTCACACAGACTTTGCACTGGGCTACTACTACAAAAAAACTGGGAAAAGGAGTACAAAAACTAAAAGTTCTGCTTTCCACCTCTTAATTCAAAATGCATTTAACTAACATGTTAGTGCTTGATTTTAGCATTACCCACTATATTGCCAGCACAATTAAATTCTTACTCTTTAGCCTCAGAGATATGCTCAGGAATCAGAAAATGATTATATTTAATTTACATTAAATGCTATTAAGATCTTCATTAAAAAATAGGGGCCTTGAAACTTGCCCCCTGCAGCATTTTATTTTAATATGTAATGGTAACAAGATATGCCATTATTATTATTGTTATTATTATTATTAGTTTTCTTTATATTCCTCTCCCCATGGAAGTGTGCAAGTTAATTAAAGGGGTGTCTCTGATGAATACAATGTGCTTCTGAAAAAGTCCTCCACACAACAGCAAGTTAAATAGTCTACAGAGATACGGAGCGCCTAAAATATAAACGTTGTAAAAGACTTATCTGGCTACATCGGTACTGTGAAAATTAGCACTCTAAGAGTAAAAACAAAAAGTCCATCTCTTAGGAAGAATAACACCTCTTGCTGTGCATTTCTGTACGCACGGAGATTGCAAAGACAATGCACTAAATAATACAAGAGATAGCACGCTGCTGCCTAAGAGTTTCCTATGGCTGCTGTTTTCTCTACCAGGGAACTGTGGTCCACTGAATCCATAAACCCCAGCATGCAACTGCTTACGGCTTGTTCTTTGAGCGATCGTATCTGTAATTTATTTATCCTGTTCTAAAATGAGCATAGCGGAGATGCAGATGTGGTGACGGCTGCTTCTGCTCTCTGCAGGGATGGAACGAGGGAGCTTCACTACTGCTTGTGTCATTCATTGAGGCTGAATGACCAGGTCAACACAAAATAATCAGACCCCAAATGCAACCACAAAGACCGACAGAGGACAGACTTTGCTCTGCCTCACCATGCCTGCTGCCATTCACAACAATCCCAAAGAGCTTTGTTTTCTATTTGCAGCAGGTGAAAGGCATTTCCACTTAGAATAGAAGGAATGGCTTATTTTACTTTCATCTACCCCTGATATAAGACCAATAATAAGATTTTCAGGTACAGATCCAAGGATACATTTACAATGCTAGTTTAAACCTCATTAGATTTAGTATCGCCTTTGGGACAGTTCAACTACACAGCAATGGAGCAGGCATTTAAAGAGCTGGGAGGTCAAGTAGGTTTGGGCACAACTAAGCCGGGTAACACAGCATTCATTAATCCCTTCACTTGCCTCTTACAGAGCAGCTGTAATGCTTACCACTCCCTGCAGTTTTCTTGTACATAGAAAGGTAAAAATTACAGTACATGGAGCAGGGCACTGAGCAGCACAATCTGTGGCTCAAGCAGAAATAGGTTGGGTATCTGCATTTAAATATATTCCATATTTGTCAGAGGCATAAATATGTAAGGGTGCATCAAGCATGCACAAGGAAATTATCTGCATTGTAAAACTTTAGCCAGCCTCTTGCCTGTCGTACAGCTGGATTTTGTGAAGATCTGTGGGGGCTGAAGATAGGACTCAGCAAACTCTAACTACATGTATATAAAACCTTACACATTGGCCACAGGGACAGCCATGGAGTAGCAAGGAGTACTTTTAGTCCCTGAAGGCTCTGATTCTCCTTTATCCACCTGACCTAGGTGTTCAGCTTTAGAAAATGCCAATTCCAACCCCAAAGCCAACAGAGGTCCTTCATGGTCTGTGCAGAGGTGCTGCAGAGAAGCCCACCCTACAGCAGCAACCCACCGCTTTTTGGGTGTCTCCTACAGTCCTACAACAGAGCTACGGATATATCCAGGCTGATATGTCCAACAATTGTGTTAGCAAACACCAATAGGATGGAAAGTCGTGCTGCATTAGACTGCTATAGCTCATGGCCACAGACAAGCCCATGCGTCGTCCCCCAGGGCTGCTGGCTCTGCTGCTGCAAGCAGGAAAGGATGAAAGCAGTGGGCATCTCTCACCTCTGAGTATTTATTGCAGATGTAAACAAAGCAGAAAGATGAGCTAGGAGGAACAGTTGTTTTACCAAGCTTTAAATTATCTTTACTGTATTGTTAAAGTCACCAAAGGAAGACTGGATAAATCTACTTCTTCCAGCTCCACCGTGACAGTCAAACTCTTTTCTTTTCCTCTTTTTTCCCTTTAGGAACTGCTTCTGCATGCTGAGGAACCATATACAATAGAGCAAAATAAGAGTTCTAATTCTGTTCCGTCAGCAAAGCCCTTTTGCATGGGTGTAAATCATCTAGCCGAGTAAAACTCAGGAGAAAAATGGACTGCTACTTCCAAGTTTCAAGACACACAATATTCTATAATAAAAGCATCATAGATTTCCAATTTGCTTGTCACTTGAAAGTATTAGGAGATGTGATGCTATTTTTCTTCGTGGAACACAGGGGATGGTCTGTGGTTGGGTGGGAAGAGAAGGGGAGGTATTTCACCTGGCTCTGGTGCTGCGTCATCTCTGGAGATGATCATGGCTGCAGGGGGGCTGGATTCTGGATTAAAACATCTGACTTGGGGTCAGACAGAAGTCCTCATAAATTTAATCACAGAAATGTGACCAAGGCAATTAAGACAACACTGCAAACCCTAGTTAAATTTTCCATGGTCTTTTTAATACCTATCAGGCACTATTCTTTTCATTTATTTATTTATTTATTTATTTATTTATTTTTATTGACTCTTACAAACAAATAATTAAAAATGAAGAAGCAACTGTTGCTAAAATAAGGAGATCGCTTGCCCTAATCGATGCTGCTCTCCTACAGAATTTGACCACTCTTTGCAAGCAGCTTATTCATTGACCTGCTGCCAGGGATGCAGGTTTGTGTTTTTTCAACTAAATTATGTCCAGTACTGTATATAAGACCCCCTCTTAACCCCGTATCACCTACAGATTAAATCAGCATCGCCTCGGACTCCATCTGTCAGGTCATTACTGACAGCTCAGGGAGTGCTCAAAGCAGGACCCCACGGGAAGCAGCTTAGAGCCATCGCTGCCATTAGTCACAACTCAAGTGACTTCTGCTTCTCTCACCCACACTACTCCCCAGTTCACTTTTAATTTTCTGAGTTTCACTTTATTTCCTAATAAAAGAGCCCCTTGGATCCTTTGTGAACGCCTTGCCAGAACGGAGCTATATTACACCCCCCTCTCATTAGTCAGTAAGCCTCTTAGCTTATCAGAGACAGAAATTAATTTAATTTGCCATAATTTCATTTTGATGAACCCTGGTGCCTACTGATCACGATAGCCATTTTTTCCCTGTTGGTGCTAATAAACAAATGACTTCTTTTTAACCATTTTTACAACTTGTGTTACTTGTGTTGCGCTGAAGTAGTCCCTTGCCCTGCATCATGTTTCTGCAAAAAGCAGGCAGGTTCCTCCTGCCCAGCCTGAGGACCTCATCTGCCCTCTGCAAGCTCTTAATAGTCACCGGTGTTCCTGGTATTACCCCGATAATCCTTTTATCACCCTACAATAAATGTCATCAAACCATGAGCATTCTGATAGCTTCACTCGTGCTTTCTAATTCTGTTGTGTCTTTTGCATTTCTGCTCGATGTCCATGATGAAAAGGTGATGGGGATGCATCCCTGCAGCAGCTCTCAGAGGCACAGAGGTGGCTGTAACAACACCAGAAAGCAACATGCAATCTCTATACGGTTGTTACCATGCCTTTCTTCCAGTAATTTACTCAAAGTTTGGATGAAAGCTGTCTTTCTAGGTTTTTCAGGAGCACTACGCCCATCTAAGGCTCAGGTTTGCTTCATTTTGGACTCTGCAGCAGGACTTAATGGAGCCAGACAACTTGCAGAGAGACACAAGGAGAACAACATGCTTCCTGCATCCCGCACACAGTCTGCAAACACAGAAAACATTTTATATACTGTACAAGAGGATTAGAAAATGTACCCCTTCCCTGAAATTTCTGGAAAAAATAGATGTTGTCTTAATTTTCTAACCCCAATTCTTTTGGGGAACGTTAAGGACTTGGTGTCCAATTTATGCAAACTTCTGTTTGTTTTTTTTTTTTTTTGTTTGTTTGTTTATTTCTATTTTTCAGAGCAGAGGCTGAAAGCCACAGACACAAAATGCGAGAAGCAATATACCAAAATCCCACGGACTTTGTGCAGATAAAAAAAGCCAACTGTTGGATCTGCTTCAATACGTTTTCTCATATTATATACTCCTGTAGGCATTAGCTTCTGCATTTGGGAAGAGCACCAGATAAAGAAGAAGCCTAGGTCCCCCTATTTAGGAATTTCGCATAAATCCCTTCATGGCACATGGAGTACAGGGAACTGCCACGTCTGCATACCCCCAAAACCCTGACTCTTTCTGGTGCTTCAGTGAACTTTTCACTGCTTCAGTGAACCCTAAACCAGCCCCTTTCTTAAACACCAATGCCTTTATCAGTTTCTTTCTGTGAATCCCAACTGATGAAGCAATTTGGATTGACTCGATGAGTGATTTGGGGTGGATGAGTGTGGAAGAACGTGTCCTACATGCAGACATGTATGTAGGAAGGACAGGGACAAATGGCCTGTAGATAAATTGCCCTGCAGATTAATTTAGCCTATTATCCTTCCCACACTTGCTCTCTTAGCTTTAGCATTTAACGTGGGTTTAATACTCAGTACGCTGCTGTGAAAAGTAAAGATGAAGGGCACTTTACTGATGTGAATGAGTGATCGATTGCCTTTGCTCTCCTTGAGAAACTACACTGAAACCATCATTAATAAAAGAGCTGGTGCTTTGCACTTCTGAGTATGAAAAGTTTCGTTGAAGAGATGAAGATATTTCAAGGCTTCATCCTGTTTTTCTGGTGTATTTTTTTTCTTCTGCTTTTGCTGTTTCCTTTGTTTTCTTGCCATTTTATTTTTTTTTTCGGTGGCAAGAAGATCCAGAGAAAATAGATGAAACAAGGGAATAAATTGTACAAATTTCTGGGACAGAGGCATTTTCACACAAGAAAAGTCATGTTTCATTTAAGAAAAGCCAACTTTGCTTAAAACCAGGCAATTTTAATTGAAAAATGAAACCATTTCACTCAAACGACCGTGAGGTGTTTTGCTATTTTGTGAAGTGAGCAAGAAATCTAAGGCAAACAAACACCTTTCAGCTTGCTGTTATTTTTTGTGCATTTCCAGCTAGAGGTATTAAGGGACTTCTATGTGTATACTTAAATTAAGCAACATGCCTAAACCCAATCCCTTGGTCAGGATTTAAGTGAGAAAGAAAAGGCATTAGCAGTGATTGTACCACTGAATTGTCAATGTGTAGCAAACAGGTTGTCCTATAAACCTGTGAAAAATGTCCATCCTTTAACTAGCAAAAAATCTAAATAGAAAGACAATGACCAAGTAATTCTTTTGTAGTCTAAAGGGGAAAGAAAAAAAAAAAAAGATGGTTTATCATCTCTGAGAAGCTCAGCTTTAAGATTAAACATACAAAGATCCACGAAACACTGCACCAGTGCACAAAAGCAAATGCTCCGTGTTTAACCATAGCAGGAATTGAGTGCTCCGTATTTCAGAAGGAAGCATATTGGCAAAGGAAATGTATCCAATGAAGTTATATGGACCACCCTGTCCCAGATGACAAATGGAGGAAAAGTAACCAAGAAGCTCACAGCTCAGCTTGGAGGAAGGTTTAATACGCGCTGATCTCCTTGGCAGGCAATGTGAAGACACTCTCAAAAAAAAACAACAGCACAGTGGGGTGTCACGTTTGTCAGAAGTGCACATTTTAGACACTGAAGAAACCCTTCATGAACCTTCCTATTGACGTTAATAAATGTTTCACCCTAAATATCAGTTTGTTAAACTGACCACATGCATGTGGACTGGTATTTTCAACAGATGTTGAAGATAGATGCAAAATCCACTAATACTGAAGTGTTATGCAGAGAAACTGAGCATTTAGCAAATTCATTTAATTTGGCATGGAATACAGCAGAGCCAGTGGCATAGCTTTTGGTTTCCAAGACAGGTGTATAAAGATCCTGCAAGCTGTATTTCTTGTGATGTTTTTCTTTTCCACCTGGAAAACCCATCAAGATGGGACATGAAGATTTTGGGATTAGGCATCTGGGATTTCAGCATATCTGGCCATCCCAGAAAAGTCTACTTCATGCATCTGCAGAATCCATGTGCCGCAAGATCCTATCTTCCTAAACAGAAAAAGCATCCTCTGGACCTCTCATGTATCACAAAGCACATAAACACAAAGACCTTTCTGTCCACAAAAAAAAATAATAATAAAAAAAAAATCTTTATCTAGTGACTTTATGTGCTCAAACACATTTCTTTTCCTCAGCCAGACCCTGTAGCCCCTGCCCAGCTGCACAACTTGGTCTTGTTTTCTCTCTCTTCCTCCTATTCCTGCCCTGGAAAGGATTTTGGAGAACAGCAGTACGCAGATATGGAAGCCAGTTGGAGGAAAGATCCATTTTAAAGTACAATGTGAAATGTAAAAGTCAAAGTTGGTGAAAAGGTTGGCACCTTCTGAACATATTCCCTTGAGGCACATGTGTCAAGGTTTGATTTCTTCTGATTTTTGAGCAAGAGAGGGTAAAAAAGAAAAAACAAAAAAAGAAAAAACAAAAAAATATATGATGGAAAACAACTTTAAACTATGTTTGCTTGAAAGTAAATTTTTTTGTTATGGCTTTATTTGTTTTCATACTGCATTTCATTTTCTAAAAGCACAGCGATGACTAAAAGGAATTGTGCAGGGAAGAGAAATGGATCTTCGCAGTCAACTCACCACCTATTGCTCTATCCTGTATGCTTCATATGCCTCTTTAAATGACATCTCTGCAACTTTCTGAACATCAGGGCAAGCTGTGAAATGCAAGGGAAATTAATATATTTATCCTGTGCAGAGTGCAATACACTTAAAATATTGAGTTCTTGATCTCTAAATACTTTTCTTCCTACCTCCTTCACTGTCCTTTCAATTCAACTTATGTTTCCCTCTGCCTTGCATCACCTTTCTAGCAATGCTTGAATTTAGCTGGCAGAAAAAAATGTCTTTGTCTCTTTTCAGGAATGATTAGGTTTCAAATAAATAAATAAATCAATAAATAAATGAGAGAGAAACTCTTAAAAGAAATGCTACTGGTGAGGCTTGTCTGCTGATCAGCCCAACATTTCATCAATTTAAAGATCCTTCAGACTCTCAGGTGACAATAATGTGTAATTCCCAAAGTGCCACGAGTCGCTCTTCCCCACCACCCGCCAGCCAACAACAGATCATAAAACAGCCCAGCAGTTAGATTACAAAAACACAAGGCCCTTTATTGGCCAATAAAACACCCGCAAGAGTAACCATGTGAACGAAGACCCCGTTTTGTGGGGCAATAAATTTTGCACTAGCACCCAAAAGGCATTGCTATTACGGGAATTGTGCAAATCACCAGCCATGGTCCATAGCAAAATGTCTCAGGCTGTGTCCAGAAGGACGTATATTTCCAGGGGGGAGAGCAACAATTAAAATGCACTGCCAGCAGTCCAAAAAATTAAACTTTGAAGAGATATTTCCCTAATAATCGGGCACAAATATATAGTAAAACAATAAACAAACAGGAGAAAAGGTCCGAGGAAGTTCATTGTAAACCGACAGGCTCTGAAGTTTGTTTCGGGTAAGGCAAGACTATCTTTTTCTGCTGGCAGAAGGCAATGGACCAAGCACATAATGAACTCAGAAACATCAACCCTCTGTTTACAGTGAAGGACAATGGAAATACCCAGTTGTTTCAATCCATTCAGATGTGAAAACTCTAAGTCCCGTTGTCAGAAACCTTTGCTGCTGATAGCAAATTTGTTCTCTGGGGGAAAATGGATTCAGTTTAGGAATTGCTTTTAAGAGTCCACTGCAGGTACTTGAAAGAAGAAAATTACCTGATGAAAGATCAATAATGTTTCTCCTCTTCCTGAATGGAGGCTTATGAACGGAATAAAATATTCCATGGCTGGATTCTCCGTTGCCTTGCTGCAACGCAAGCTATTGTAGATGTAACTAAGCTAAAAATTTATACATTTACAACCATGTTGTGAAAATCATTGCATTTGTGCAGGTAGGTACACAAGAAGAAAAGAAAACAGAGAAAGTCACATTCAGTGCACTGTAATAGCAGAGCAATCAGCCTAAGCATGCTTCCTTGCACTCTTAGTGCTTAAAAGCCAGCCGTTCATTCCAAATTGTAAGCATGCTAGGTTTATGCAACAGCTGCCAAAGGGCTGTGCACATGGATCCAGCTGACAAATTACCAAAACAAATACAGCAGCATTATCCATTAAAGCACCACAGCAGAGGTGTTCCTGAAGCATATGACCTTTCTTTTTTTTTTTAAATAAATAAATAAATAAATAAATAAATAAATAAATAAATAAATAAAGGGATCCTACATCACGACAGTTTCAGATTTAAATGCAAGAAGCTACAGGGAGTGATCCTAAATATTTTTATTTTCTTTCTTTCCCAAATGGACAGAAAAGTGGTTTTTTTTGTTTTGTTTTGTTTCGTTTGTTTGTTTTTCAGATAAAAACTGACTTCTGGAGCAGAACGAAGATCTGGTGAACTTCAGGGACATGAGGTCTTGGGTAAATGATGCTGGCTTGGCTCATAAGGAGCAGAGAAGAGATTTTCACCTCCTGCTTGCTTGCCAGCTAACTCAAGTGTACTACACAGTGTGTGCTGTGCAGTACCAGGAGGCATGTGCCAGCTCCAAATCTTGGACTGATTTTGAGCAATCTATATTAATAATCCCACAGCTGCCTACATGAAAGCATTACAGCTAAAGGGTAAGTATAAACCATGAGATTAGGATCCACCTTTTCCCATACTGAAAAAGAAAAGCCCATCTCTTAAAACATATCTCTGGTCCTTGTCCCTTAATCTTGGAGTGGCTATCAGATGGTAGTGCCACATTCAGTAAGTTCCTTGAACTTTTGGGGTCCAGATAACTCTAACATATTGGATTCTAGGTTGCTTTGATTATACCCCAAATGAGACTTTGGGTGTAATTGCCATCCAGTGTTACTTCTTTCACTGACATCAAATTTGACAGCTGTCCTAAAACAGTCCTTGTGTTTAGTTTCAGGATCTGCTCAATGGCACAGCATGCAAATGCTAGATGAGATCCACATTCATAATTTCTAATATATATAACATCCAAGACAGCCACCTAATCAGCCAGGATGTACTAACATACATAGTTTGGCACTCTGCTTGCTTAAAGTCCTGTAGGAACTTACTCTCTGCTCCCTCCAAAGGCTTAGAAAAACCTTCTTTGTGGAGATAGGCAGCTCTCCTGATCTTAAAGCTCTCTTGACATCCAGACTGATGGGTTCCTGCATAGAGAACCCCCAAAATCACATCTGCTACTGCCAACCCACAAGTTGCATCAAGTCTTCTGACTGGATCATTCACCAGGGTCTCTTCCCCCTATCCCTAACAGTTTAATACATGAAGGTAAGTCAGCAGAAGGTATGAAGCCAGCATGAACAAGTTATAAGACATTATTGAACCCTGCCATTTTCCTTAACCGAGGTTTATGTCACATAATGAAGACCCAAGCAGTTGCCATTGCTCTTGAGCAGGGGCTTCAACGAGAAGACCTCCAGAAGCCTCTTTTGAGCCAACACCATCCCGTGACTCAGTGAGCTCTGCCTAGTTCACTGGGCTGGTGTTTTTTTAGATATAGATATAGATATATAGATACTGCTTCCTGATTATGTGCTTTCCCATATTAATGGCACAAAAGAACATTAAGTCAATGGTACGTGGAACAGCAAAGAGACCTGGCGATATTTTTAGCTGCACTTGTCAAACACAAATGTTCTGCCTATACATTTCACCCCATTAGTCTAACATTAGCTGGATATTTTGTGGTCATAGGCTCCTCTAAGTAACTACATCAGGCAGTGGACTTATGCTCTGTCGGACCAAATGAATTGCCAAGCCCGTGTCTTGACATTCACCTTAAAGTCCTTAAGGTGTTAAGGGTGGCCCTGCAGCCACTCACAACTCGTTACTGGGACTTCGCTGTCACATGCAAGCACAATTCTGGTTCAGCAAGATTTTGGCAAATTTTACACCCTTGGTGAGGCCGATATAATTTTTTGATGTAGAAGTGGCTCATGATCTGTACTCCTACTTTTCACATGGATGAGTCCTTATCACTTGCTTCTTATCTATCTGCAGACACCGCAGTGCAATGCCATGTCTCCTCTTCCTCTTCTCTCCCAAAACGGGGACACTTTTCCTTTGGGGGTGTTGCTGGGAGCCCTTGATAGCTCAAGGGAGCCTCATGCACCCCACGTCATCTCACCCTCACACCGGCAGGCTCACACTTCTAGGTCAAAAACACATTTCCAACCAAACAGACTGAAATAAAGAGATGCTTGTACTATCTCTCACAGAAGATAAAACATTTCTGTCAGGGACTGAATCTTATCTGCCCTAAAAGCTTCCATACAGGGAATTTGCTGAATCAGATGAATTGGATTACTCCTTATCAATCTCTTATATTAATGTATCGAATTAATGCGGCTTTGGAAGTGTGCCTTATTTTTATTATTTTGAAGGTTGAAAGACGTCAGAGACAACTACAAAGAAAGGAATCACAGAATCACAGAATCACAGAATTTTCTAGGTTGGAAGAGACCTCAAGATCATCGAGTCCAACCTCTGACCTAAAACTAACAGTCCCCACTAAACCATATCCCTAAGCTCTACATCTAAACGTCTTTTGAAGACTTCCAGGGATGGTGACTCCACCACCTCCCTGGGCAGCCCGTTCCAATGCCTCACAACCCTTTCAGTAAAGAAATTCTTCCTAACATCTAACCTAAAACTCCCCTGGCGTAACTTTAGCCCATTCCCCCTCGTCCTGTCACCAGGCACATGGGAGAACAGGCCAACCCCCACCTCGCTACAGCCTCCTTTAATGTACTTATACAGAGCAATAAGGTCACCCCTGAGCCTCCTCTTCTCTAGGCTGAACAAGCCCAGCTCCTTCAGCCGCTCCTCGTAGGACTTGCTCTCCAGGCCCCTCACCAGCTTCGTCGCCCTTCTTTGGACCCGCTCAAGCACCTCGATGTCCTTCTTGTAGCGAGGGGCCCAAAACTGAACACAGTACTCGAGGTGCGGCCTCACCAGAGCCGAGTACAGGGGGACGATCACCTCCCTAGCCCTGCTGGTCACAGTGTTTCTGATACAAGCCAGGATGCCGTTGGCCTTCTTGGCCACCAGAGCACACTGCTGGCTCATATTCAGCCGACTGTCCACCATCACTCCCAGGTCCTTCTCTGCCTGGCAGCTCTCCAACCATTCCTCTCCCAGCCTGTAGTTCTGCTTGGGGTTATTGCGCCCCAGGTGCAGGACCCGACACTTGGCCTTGTTGAACTTCATACAGTTGACCTCAGCCCATCGGTGCAGCCTATCCAGATCCTCCTGCAGAGCCTTCCTACCCTTAGGAAGGGTACCCTTCCTTCCCCCTAGGACTTTCAGACTGTCTCCCCAAAAGCAGAACGTAAATTCAACAAGCCACAGCAGCAGCTTTTAAGCAATGGTACAAAATCAACTTGTCAAATATCTGGATGTGTGGCAGGGAAACTGATGGGGAAGAAGATTTCCATCTCAACTGCTCAACCAGTCATTATGTAATTTTAGGGTCTTTTTTCTTAATGGAGAAAAAAAATACCACAGAAATACTCCTCTTCCCTTCTGCTCCCCCTCCCTGGACAACTGCCTTTTTAACACTCTCGGTGTTGGTGTGGTAGCTCTCCATATGTGAAGCGGTTGAAAAACAGCAGGCAAAATTACTTGAAAAGAAAAAAAAAAGATCAATTAATCTACTAGTCAAATCACCTGCTCTTTCTCCCATGGACCAAAATAGAATCAATCTTGAAAAGAGACAATCCAGTAATTTATCAACTCCCCTTTTAATATTGAAGACATCACGTCTTCAGCTCCCCTTGGCTCATGACTCCGGCTCCAATACCTGGCACGGCAAACTGAGATTTGCCCAAAATTTCATGCACTCAGCTACACCTACAATTACTCACCCTTAGGCTTTAGTCCAAGCTGTAGCAGCTACTACCTCTATGGAGCTGGGGATTTGCCATCGAGAAGCAAGGACCTAAGGGAACTCCGTAATTTACTTATTAAATCAGACTGAAATATCACATTATTTTTCCTGTGTCGCACTGGTAGTCTTGATGGTCACTCTAGTCAAAACAGCAACTTGTCTACTATTCCCCAGCCAGCCTGGAACTGTCCAGACAGTAAATCAGAGGTTATAAAAATTTTACCACAGTTTAGGCAGCACTCTGTTATGGAGAGCCCAACAGCTCAGTGACAGCTGTCGTGGACTCGAGAAAATCTCTTTGCTGACGGGATGGCTGGGGGACATTCAAGGTATTTCTCTGCATTGTTGAAAATGCAGAGCATCTGACTGTCTCCCTGAAACCATACAGATGTCAAATAATAACAAAAAAGTAATAAAATTGTGGGTTCAGGGGAAAGTAGTGGCCATAACCGAACCTCTTTCATAGATGTTGGCTCTTCTCATGTTCTGTATTTAGCAAAATCAATTTCTCATGTTAAATAAAGTAATTATGCCTTACCTGCAGGACAAGGTGAAATTTAAAACTGTGATTGTTCTAGTTGATATAAGTATTCCTCCACATGTTGATTGGAAGAACAAAAAAGTATTAAAAAGAAAAGAAAAAGAAGGGGAAGTAGCCTTAAAAATGAGATGTCTGTGTTGCATTTTCTGCAGCTCTATTCTTTAAAACAAGATCAAACACTCAGGTCACCAAAAGCTACCACCTTCAAGCCACTCATCTTGCTGTTTCCCATCAGCAACCCATTTCCACTTTCTTTTTTTGTTTCCTATTTCATAAATGACTCCAAAGTCAAGCCTTCCACCACACAAACAGCACTGGCCAGGCACACTATGGTCCCCTAGAGAGCAGGGTGTTTGCTTTTGTTTCTAAAATATTACTGGGAAAGGAATGCAATTATGAGCCAAGTTGCTTCTGTATTACAGTTTTGGCTACTTCTCCGCCTCAGTTTCCCATTTTGTCACATGCAGAACTAATTTTTGCTTCTGATCTCTTACTTTGTGCACCTTGGCTACTAAGTCTGGAGGTTCTAGGGAGCATCACCCAGTACAGCAATACGATGCTCTCCTTTGGACTCTCATTGCAATACAAACAGTAGCAAACAATATCGAAATCTTATTTCGGGAGCAAGATGTAATTGGGTCTGAACTTACCTCCGGTCTTACACTGACGTAATTCCATTAGCTTTAATGGAATTACTCTCGATTTGCACTGGTGTCTTGAATTGAGCTTTTGCTTTTCAGGATTTATATATTTTGTTTTCCTACCATTAAAAAAATAAAGAAGCCAGCTAAAGTCATTTCCAAGTCATTTTTTTCTCCAATAAATTCAAGCATTATTTTAGTTTATCTGTGTGACCTCCACTTGCTCTTGTACATCAGCCATCTAATTATTCACGGTTCCTGCAGGACGCTGCATTCCATTATCTTCTATTTATAATCCAAGATGTCTGAGAACAAAAGGGGACAGTGTGCTCCGGTATATGCCTTTCTGGCCTTGTTACTATTTTTCT
This sequence comes from Anas acuta, assembly GCF_963932015.1. Taxonomy (NCBI): domain Eukaryota; kingdom Metazoa; phylum Chordata; class Aves; order Anseriformes; family Anatidae; genus Anas; species Anas acuta. The sequence goes on from NC_088980.1 coordinate 155,488,203, forward strand.
TAGTTGTTTCCAGGTGCTCTCCGCATATAGTCTCTCCTTTGACCTCCTGAAATTTGTGTTTTTTAATTGTAGCTTCCCGCAACCCATCTCATGGCTATTAAAAGGAAGATTCAAAAAGGCACCACAGAAAATGTGTGGTTTAACAGAAACATATACAGCAATTTTAATTTTACATCCAGTTTAGTTCAGTCCAGGTGCAAAACCATACCTGGGGATCTGATAGGCGATCAGTGCAAGGTGGGAGATGGCTCCCACACATTGTGCAAATAATACTGAATTATTTACTTCCTTGAAATACAGTGGTGGATTAATTGTGTAAATTAAAAAGAAAAGGGGAAAGAGAAATAAAAAGGTATGGAGCATACCTAGGTACAGTCACCAAACATGAATAACCCAGTCAAATACAGGCAACTACAGGCAAACTATATGTCACAAAAAGTGTCTGTTTCTTTCCATTGACTAAAGGGAGCTTAAATGTGACCAGCTTCAGTGAAAACACCTCTGCCAAAATGTGTGAATCGCTCCCTGCAGGAGGGGAGACCTGCTCACCTCCAGCATCTGCCCGTCTTTGCATAGTTCAAGCTTTTCCTTCTGTTCTGCAAATGCCTCCTCTGAAAAAAAGCAGTTCAAAAGACTTTTAGATACCTGCTCAACTTCTCTTTCATTTTGTAAGTGGAATCAGACATAGCATACCCAACCCTCAGGGGCTAGTTTCCCTGAATCACCACACTCAAGGCTATTTTTAATTGCATTTTTTCCCCCTTTTAATTCCTCTGTTGTTGACTTCTTATAATTTCTTCTAGTCGCTCCCCTTCCTGCTAGACTTAAGAGCTCTTTAGGTGCCACTGCTTTCTCCCCTTGAAGGTGCTTGTACTCGGTAATTAAGTCACCTCTCAGTCTCATTTCTAATGAACTAAACTGGATGTGCTACAAGGCTTGCCAAGGAAGATATTTTCCCTAGATCTCAATGATTTCTTCTATTTCCTTCAGATCCTTTTTGGAGTTTTGCAACAATCCCTTAAATTCACAAACACTGAAAATATTACAGTGCATTCCAGTGTCAAATTCTTTAGTTACAGAGAGAACAAAAAATCACCTTCCTGCTCCAAACCCAGTATTTAATGGTTCATACAGTTGTGAATGCCATCCCTGGGAATCCATGCCAAGTTCCTTGACCCTTCAGGTCATCACTTTCAACATGCAACCCAGTTTTATGAGCACAGTTCATACCAGTTCATACTGCTTTCTCTTAGCTATAATTCTGTGTTTGGATATACAGACATGGTGCTAGAAAGAGCTTAGCCTAACACTAGCACAGCTCCTCCAGACTTCTCAGTGCCACTGATCTTTGCATCAGCTCCGAATTTTAGCAGCAATATTTTAACAGGTACTTAGTGCTGACTGGTGAAATGACTTCGCAAACAGGGAAAACCCATTAGAAATGCTCTGTTGTGACTCTTAACTTTGCAGAGAGCTGTCACTCTTATCCTGTCTTGCAAACTCAGTAGACCAGGGAGGAAAACTCCGCTTGGGTGTATGTGCCTGTGTGTGTATGGGGAGAGAAGGGGCAGAGAGATTTAGGAAATACAGATGATGTGTTCAGGTGACAAGGGAGCATTTAGTTCTTCATCACATTCAGACCTGGACATTTATCATTCTCCCCTGAATCCCCTCTTGAATGGAAAGAAAAGTGGACTGTATGTGATCTTTGTAGGTCCCTACTAACCAAATTATTATTCTATTCTATTCTATTCTATTCTATTCTATTCTATTCTATTCTATTCTATTCTATTCTATTCTATTCTATTCTATTCATGATAGAGATATCACATATGTCAACCAGCTCCCAACACGGGCAATGTATGGTAGCAATGCCAGCAATGCCTCCCACCTACTCTAGATGTAATCACAGTTCACCTGAACTTCCCAGCTGGATTTAAAGAGGTAAAGATTAGGAGAGGAGGAGAAATGCAGAGGAAGCTCTTAGAAAGGACTTTTTCTGGCAGGCTTCAGCATGTGAGAAGTTACATGCCTGCCAGTTCTGGAAGGAAGAGTCAAGTGCAAGCCATTTCTAGCTCCTCACTAAAAAAGAAAACACTCAATTCATTTGGCTTCCCAAAAAGCTCTTCTAAATTTCAGCCCTGAAAAAGATAATTAATTCACTTAGAGACAAGTACCACAAAACTCGGTTAAGAGATAATTGCTCCTGATAGCCAGAGGAAGACACCGGGCAATACGTTTGCTGTACAAACCCTACCAGACTGCTGACGCATGTCCATGCAGAGCTTGCACCACGAGGGCCAAATGCCCTCCCAGCCCCTAAATAGCTCTTCCTGGTGTGCAAGTGGTGGAGCAGCTTCCATGAGAGCTCAGCTTTACAGAAATCACCTTCTGCCTCCAACGGTGTCAGGGACATGACATCTTGGTAGCAGATCTTTCCCTGAAGCAGGCAGGGAGGAACATGTGGTGCTTTATCCCTTCCACACACGAGCATCCTTCCTGGTACTGATACATGGAAGTGTCTGGTCTTGGCAGCAACAGGGCACGAGAAAACCACACATCTGGTTGTGTGCAACACACCACTAAAAAGTGCTATCGTTATGGAGCACCAGCCCAACCCAGATCCATCTTAATTAAAAGGATTTAACAATCTTAATTGGTGTCATTCAAAACTTTAAGTATTAATATCCATTTGCAGCACAATAAGGGGTGAAAATTATTTATTTATCCTATGCTTCTTGCTGAATGTTTCTGAGCTTGGCTTTGTGCTGGTTGAGAACATTGATCCTTGCCAACTTTGCAATGCATCTTCACCAAACCCTGCTGGAATCGGGGTGACCTGCCAAAAACCCCTTCACTGTACACGTTTCCCAGGATATTGCAGGGGCAGGGAGAGGTTTTCCTCATTCTTTCTGCTGGAAAGACATGGTTTTAAGGGCTGGTACGCTGCTGATGCAATCCTGTTTCCTTAGAGAGAACATGCGCAAAGACCTGTTCCCCAAGTGCAATAAGATGAGAAAAGAAAACAAAGCAACCAGCCCTCAGTTTCTTTTCAAGCTGCTTCTCCAGCAAACTCTGTGGCCCAAAGCCTCCTGTCCATCTGAGCGCTTCCACCGCCACCCTCCCGTTGCTTTTTTTTTTTGGCATTCTGCAGGGTGGGAGCTTTCATCAGCTGCATAATGGAGCTGAACCGTTCCTTCTGGTTAGTCTGAAGAAAAAAGCAACCTGCGTATCCATCACCTTTGGGGAAAGGGAGGTTATCTCTAAACAGTTGCACTTATGGGAGCCAGCCAGCAGATGGAAAATAAAGAGTATTACCTCTGAAATCTTCGCTGGCTCTTTGTTGCGGCAATTACTGATTACAAAAATAAAGGTGCTGCTAACGCTGAGGTAAAGTGTGATTCCACTTCTCATTGACTTCACATTTGTGCGTTGTCTTTTTTTTTTTTTTTTTTTAATGTTCTCCCTTATGCAAGACCTTGAGTATTTATTTTGACAGCTTACATTATTCAGCAAGCAATTAAACTTTCAAATGTATTGTGTTCTCATAGCTTAAAATAGCTTTGGCAACATCAGTTGGGTTTCTCAATCCCCCACAGGATGAAGATAAAGAGCATCTCCGCTGGATCTTTTTGCAGGTTGCTTTTTTAAGCAAATACAGTATTTTAGACAGTCTCCATGTTTTGACGTCTTTACACAAGCCCAGCAAATACTACTTGTGGAATTTCCCCAAAAGTTAACTCAGCAGCAAATAAATGGAATATATTTTAGCGTAATGGAAGGAAGCATGAGATGTGTGAGGAATAAATTGTACTGGTGGACTCCATAAATTCATATTGTTCACGGCCCTGCCTGTTCTCTGCACACTCCAGCAGAAGGTCAGTGGTGGTGGGAGAGAGGAAAGTATTTCCAGGACCAGTCTCTCCAGTTAAAAGACAGAATTAAAGTAATTGTGTTTGTGTGAGAAGCCACGTGTTGAACTGAAACAACCGCAAATTCATTTTTCCATGCTGGCTTTGACTCCAGCATGGGACAAAGAAGACACAGGATAGTGATGTCTTCAGATGCCATGGCTGGTTTGAAGTGAGTGTAGAACAGAGCCCTGGACCTCTTCTGAATCGTCCCCAATCCACCCCACAAACCTTTCTGCCTAAAGAAGTCCTTCCAAAAACACAAGGTAGTATCACCTACCAAACATGAACAGTTCCTCCCCATTTTCGAACACAACTCCAACGCTGTTTTCCTTCTTCCACCGTTTCCCTAAACCTCCTCGTTTAGCTACCTGCAAAACGAGCTCTCTTGTCATCTCCTCTTCCCTTTCTGCTGGCAATCACCACCCACGTGAGTGCCACCTCTGCTCACTGCTGAGGCTGGAGGCACAGATGCACATTAGTGCTAATGTTACTGACCTGCTAATCCACAGAGAGCACCTTTAGCCAGCAATTTGCTGTTCAATTTGAGGGCAATATTAAGGTTACTGATTTCCTTCTCCCATCAGATTGTGTTTAAGGGGATCTACGACAGATTTCAGATATTCTTGCTGGCTTTTAAATGAGAGGGAAAGCATCAGGACAAGGCCTCTACAAGAAGTTTAAGGTTTGTTTTTAGCTCCACAGTGCTGGCAGAAAGAAAGGGAAAGGAGAAAATGGAAGAAGGAGAAGGAAAAAGGGGGAAAGGAGAGGAGAGGAGAGGAGAAGAGAGGAGAGGAGAGGAGAGGAGAGGAGAGGAGAGGAGAGGAGAGGAGAGGAGAGGAGAGGAGAGGAGAGGAGAGGAGAGGAGAGGAGAGGAGAGGAGAGGAGAGGAGAGGAGAGGAGAGGAGAGGAGAGGAGAGGAGAGGAGAGGAGAGGAGAGGAGAGGAGAGGAGAGGAGAGGAGAGGAGAGGAGAGGAGAGGAGAGGAGAGGAGAGGAGAGGAGAGGAGAGGAGAGGAGAGGAGAGGAGAGGAGAGGAGAGGAGAGGAGAGGAGAGGAGAGGAGAGGAGAGGAGAGGAGAGGAGAGGAGAGGAGAGGAGAGGAGAGGAAGGCAGGAAAAGAAAAGAAAAGAAAAGAAAAGAAAAGAAAAGAAAAGAAAAGAAAAGAAAAGAAAAGAAAAGAAAAGAAAAGAAAAGAAAAGAAAAGAAAAGAAAAGAAAAGAAAAGAAAAGAAAAGAAAAGAAAAGAAAAGAAAAGAAAAGAAAAGAAAAGAAAAGAAAAGAAAAGAAAAGAAAAGAAAAGAAAAGAAAAGAAAAGAAAAAAGAAAAGAAAAGAAAAGAAAAGAAAAGAAAAGAAAAGAAAAGAAAAGAAAAGAAAAGAAAAGAAAAGAAAAGAAAAGAAAAGAAAAGAAAAGAAAAGAAAAGAAAAGAAAAGAAAAGAAAAGAAAAGAAAAGAAAAGAAAAGAAAAGAAAAGAAGATGGAGAGTGTTTCACACAATGACATCCTATGGTTGCTATTATTTCTTCTACAGGTTAATATCCTGGTGACGTTAGACTGAGGGACTCATACTTGGGAGTGCACTGTAACTGGTTATTATACTTGTCACCACTCCTTGTAAACATACCTTTGTTGTCTCTGCTCAATAAAGCAAGGATTAGCTGTTATTTTTTCCCTCTGCCACTTAACATGAGACAATCTCCTGTCCTCCCTCGGATGATCAATGTCCCCAGGTAACTCATCATCCTACTCCTCCTCTTGGTTTCCACCACCCAGCCCCAGAGAAGACAGCCACACAGTATTTCAGCTGACATATTCACAGCCCTAAAATCTAAAACCTGGCTTAGATTTTCCATCCTATATGGCACGTGTTATATGAAGGATGTATTTACAGAGCATTTTGCAAGCAGAGGTTTCCCAAAGGGATCCTGCAATACAGTCCCACCCGGGGAACACAACAGCCATCACAGCTTGCAGGAAAAAAAAAAAAAAAAAAAAGGAAAAAAAAAAAGAGATTTTCTCCTAGAATACCCTGGACAATCTCCATCCTTTCCCAAGGTAACAAGCAGTAATTTGCTATTGTTGTTCTGGTCTGAGAACATATGTAAGACAACGTTTTTAGGTAGAGGCAATATCTTTTATCAAAAAAAGATAGCGCTAGAAGAAGCTTTAGGCCTACAAGACTGGTCTTGCATGTCTGGAGAAAGCTCATCTATTTTTCCAGCTCTAACACTTGGTCTAATAAAAGATGCTAACTCCATCTACAAGCCTGTCCAATGAAAGAAACATGAACTCTTTAATAAATACCCAGTCTGAGCTAGACAAGGTCCTGCTGAACAGCACGATACTGAAATATCTGCCTTTACAAGGCAAAACCTGAGCTTGGTCTCCTACCACAGCCCTCCTCCTCCTCATTTGGTTCCCCCACACGCTCTGCACAAAATGCTGCTTTTCTGACTTGCTTTGCACACCCAGCATTGAGGCTGCTAAGGCGCACAACATTATTTTTTCTTTTCCTTTTTCCTTTCCTTTAATGCAACAAAATGAACGTAAAGAAAAAAGCCGCCTCTAATTTGAGGTTTCACAAAAGAAGCCTTTTTGCTAAAGGATAGCAGGATCCCCTCACTTTACAGACTCACTGAGGTCCTGCCTTCTCCCCTGTTCGATCCATGCCAAGATAAGATGATCCATGCCAAGATAAGAGATGCCAAGATAAGGAGCAGGGACGTCAACACGTCGTAGCCACACATGTGCCAAGGACCTCAGATTTGGTCTCTGAAAGACATCCAAGGTCACAAAACCTTGGCGTTTCCAACGAGCCATGAAATTTATGGACTCTCATCTGGGCTGCAACATCACAGCCCTGGAGGAAGCTGAAGATGGTGGGGTGGTATATGAGGACCCTGGAAGTGGGAATGTCTAGCTGTTCAGGCAGACATGGCTGGTTCCTTTAGCCCTGTTGATTTTTCGGTGCTGTACTCACCACTCTGAACACTTGGTGCATCCTCCGAGGCTGGATGCTCACCATCCCTGCTGAAATCAAGCCAACTTTACTCTACCAGGAGCAGTCTGTGCAGGTTGTTTCAGGTGCAGCCCAACATTCACATGCCAGGAGCTGGCTCTTACCAATCTGTGATTTGAGTAGTTTCACCATCCCAAACGTCCTCAGATGAGTAATGAGTAATCCGCAAGCATTAGTCTAATGTACGTGACAAAGACAGTCTAGTTAACAAATTATATTTTTATATGAAATTTAGGATTCAGCGTGTGCAGAGGATTATACAGAGTTGGAATACCATCCTGCCAGGCAGAGAAAAGCAAAGTGTTTTAACTCCCATTAGGTTAATAACTTTGTAATAGTTTAGTTCAGTGTCAGGGCAATCAGAAGTCTCAGGGGAGGACACTGAAATACTCTTTGGAGTAAATCAAGGAATATAATATTTTGAGGAACTGGAAGAAACACTGAAAAATAAAGGAAAATCAAGAAGACTCACAGAAGGAAAAAAAAAAAAAGAAAAGAAAACAGTCTACCAGCAACGACACTGCAGATACCACACCATGCCTTGAAACAGACCCCCAACAGTCCACTCCCCCATCACACCCAGTGTGACTTTTCCAATTATAGGACTCAATACTCCATAAACAAGTGTGTGTGCATCACAAGGAAGCATCATCCACCGTGATCCAGTGTACAGTGATGGCAAGGCCACCTTTAACCCAAAGACACTGAAATATGCAATGGAATCAAACACTGAAATAAAACAGGGATGAATGTGAAGTGGTGAGACAGAAAAGCAGTCTGTTGCCCAAACCCCGAATCCCATCAATCACCTCCACCATCTCATGTCCATTTATCTGAAAGCAAAGCAAAACTCACAGAGGGAAGGTGGGAGAAAATCCACAGAAGCACAAATCTGAATCCAAGACAGAATAGCAGGAATAAAATAGATTCATTCTATATTACCATGAGTTGCATATTACCTTTCAAGGTATGCATTAATTACCTCACTGTAAGGCAGTTTGCACTCAAGGCTCTTCACATGCATCACTAAACCTTTGCAAAGTTCCTCTGAAAGCCACCACTGTCCTCATCTATGCACAAGAAAAAATGGCCAAACCATTTTAAATACCCTCCTATCCACATCATGTAGGTAAATCTGTAGCAAAACTTGGCATCAAACCAATGCAGCTCGTGTATTTGTGCCAGTATTTGCTACTTTCTCATAGAATCCACCAAAGTATCATGAATTGTGTTGGTTGTGGCCACTAGTGGTCATCTGGTCAAGCTCTCAGCTTGATGCAAGGCCAGCTGCAGACACAGAAAGTTCTTCAGGGCTTTGTAACCATCCCGGTACATCAGGCCCAAGAGCAGATGGGGCTGACTACAACACCTCAAGCAGATGTCAGATATCCTGATGCAACGTATTCATGAAGAAATGACCTAAACATAAACCGAGCACAGATAAGTCAAGTTTAAGCTAGGTTTTTCAACCTACACCAAGGTTTATATCTCATCTTTTCTTTATCACTAAAGTAGAGTAAGGTCCTATATGGATCCACATGGCACACAGAAAAAAAGAGAATGAGGGGAATCCTTGTGTGGAAAAGCTAAAGAGCTAAAATGCTCTGTTGCCATTTAATATATTTATTTTTAGCGGAAATAATTTGTAATCTAACAGGGTGAGCACTGCTTCCATGCCAAAGGAGAATCCATTTTCAGCCTTAATTAAACAACTTGAGTTCTCAATGCTTTTCCTCTAGTGCAAAACCTGCTCTTTGTTCAGGAACACATATAATGTGCCAAGCTAATTTAAGCCCACGTGAAGAAGAAGGTATTTTTGACAGTAAAAGAAGCCATAGAAGACATTTTAGCTTCTTGCACCATATACTGAATAGCAAGTACCATTTGTTTCTTGCCCTCAGATGTAATGAATAACCAGGGAAAATGGAGCTACATTCTAGTTGTGTCAAAAGCATTGTCCCTTCAGAGAACTCTAATGCCTGGTTCTGACAAAACACATTCTCATTAGCAGGAGATATTGGTCACACAGCGTCATTCATTCCCCATTTGAAAATCATTTCCCAAATCTGGAAGGACTGGGCATAACACAGAGCCATTTATTATACTGACCTTCACTCTCAGACTTCATCTGAGCTAATGTTAGCTGCGATAACAATTTTCTAGACAATGGCAACTGCACAAATTTGTTCTGGTTGAATGTTGGTTTAGTAATTACAAGTAGCTATTCTCTGCTGGTAGAACAGTCTATTTAAAACTAGGGTAAAACAAGATATGGAGGAGTGCAGACATGAGATGGTACCAGACATACTAGTTTGTAAATACAAATCATGATGTCAATGGTCATGCAACTATGTCAACAAAATAAAATCAGCTTTAGAGAGAAAAAAAGAGAACAGAAACACTAAATAGCTGGGAACTAACAAGACAAAATTAACAGCAATAACAACTATAACTGCATTATTAATGAACCTTTCTGTAGTAATTAGGTAACTTGGACAATCAGACTGTTACAGTCATAACTGGGCTCATAAAAACTCCATGGCTCCATAAAGATGGTGTGCTCCCTTTACACTAACAAAGTTTGGGGGTGTAACGAAATGCACAGCCTTGGTTTACTGCAAGGTGAGGGCCACAGGGGGACATTAAGGGCACATTTCCATGCAGCTCAAAGGGCTTGATCTATTCTGCTACATCCTTTGGTCCCTAGACTACAGCTATTGCGCTTACCGGAGAGACACAAGCCTGTTCTGAAAATAAAATACTGACTCTGACAGTGACTAAAATACCTCCCAGCAATCTTTTCTCATTCTTATTATTACTACAATTGTTTCTAGCACAGCTGCTGTCCCAATGAAGTAAACATTGTAGGAGTTTTACATGCCATATTTTGATATTCAAAGGACTGCTGACTAAAACTGTAATAAATACCAGGAGCTCGGACATCACTGCAATGAAGGTAGGACAGAGATAAATTTAAGTAGGTGCCACAACCAAGTGCTTAGGTAGTGGTGAATTATTTTAGGCTTGGAACTTCACTTGCAATATTTCACCTGGAAACACAGGCTTTAGCCAAGGTCTCAAGTCAAAGATCAAATTTAAACCTGGTCGCTTCATCAGGTTGAAGGCTAAATCCAATCCATTTGTACAGAATATTTGTTGCCGTGTTAGTATATAATCTATCTCCACTTAAGCGTGTGTTTTTCTTTTCTCTCTCTTTTTTTTTTTTTTTAATATACATTTACATAACAGAACTCTCAGTAAGCGAAGTTTGGATGTGTTTTGATTTTTTTATTATTATTATTTTTATTTTTTTAATCTGAGGAATAGCAGAGACCCACGCTGGGCAGGGACACCCCAAGGGACTGCAGCCAGAGGCTTTTTGCTGTGCACATTTAAAACTAGTTATTTTTCAAAGCAAACAAACGAATAAAGCCCCAAAATAAACAAGTAAATAAATGACAGCAGGCCCTTTGTAGTGTGTTTAAATCAGGCATTCCCTAATTACCGCATTAAGGAGCTCTGCACACCCACCATGCACATCGCTGCTGGAGTGTGTGGCAGCACGCACCAAACTCCCTCCTGCGGCATCTCAGCCATGTAAAGCTGTGCAGAACAGGGCAAAGGAGGCCTTTCTTAGCTAATTTACAATAATACTACTGAATACATGGGAATGTTTTCTACTCGGAAGGCAAAGACTTTAGTTCTGGTGACTGGGAACAAGCAGAGAGAGACAACGGGTTTCACACATCTTTTACCCATGCATTCCTCTTTTCCCCTTGTTGAGGTACTCAGGGAGTGAATAGCTCTAGCAAAATGGACAAATTGGACCCTTGCATCTATATTTTTAATAAACAAGGTTTCAACAGGTCTGAAACCTTAAAGCTTGGCTCAGCATTGGTGTCACGAGCTTTGTTAGGAGCATGTATGGTTTAGGGCTTTTTCATTTCTCTCCAAGAAAACTTAACAGCAAGAAGGAAGGTGAGGACATATTGAATCAGTCCTTTTGCTCGGTATCATTCTAAGACATTAACGATTGTTATAAATTGTCCCCATGTGTATCTCCACGCTGCAGCCCCCCCATGGGTGGAGGAGCCCCCGGTGGAGCAGGTGGATGTGGCCTGGAGGAGGCTGAGGCCCTATGCTGAGTCTGTTTTGCCCATGGCAATAATTGTTAAGTGATCTCCCTGTCCTTATCTCAACCCTTGAGCCCTTTCCACCGTATTTTCTCCTCCCTTCCCTTTGAGGAAGAGGAGTGAGAGAGCAGCTGAGGTGGAGCTCAGCTGCCCAGCTGGGTAAAACCACCACACCATGATAGGTCCTGATGATCATGAAGGTCCTTTCCAACCTGAATGATTTGACAGTTCTGTGATAATAATAGAGTAATTTTGGAGTATACAAAATGCACTGAAGAACTGGGTTCAAGAGATTTTGGAGACGAACTGCTGCAGTACCCCTTTCCAGTGGTTAGAGGTACAGGACAATATTTTTTTGCGTTAACATCTTCCTGCTGAATAAAACAGGGATCAGGATGGCCTTGAGGCCAGGTTGCAGGCTTCATAGGCAAACAGAAGGGACTGCATTTCTGTTTGTTTGTTTGTCCTTATTCTCACCAATCTAGATTTCAAAAGTCAGAATTAAACGTGCTACAGTACACACAGCTCGGGCTCTGCAGCCATGTATTAACAGCACAAAACTAAAGAAGGGAAAATGATTAAAAAAGGATTAAAAATAATCTGTCTGTTGTTGTTTCCCGTATTGAGTAATCACAGCTGTGACAAGTAAATTGGATTAAAAATGACTTCAGTCCTAAAAAAAAAAAAAAAAAAGCTTTGAAGAAAAAATACAACTTGTTACAAGTAGTATATCCTTCCCAAACTCTTAGACACTTACATACTGAGCAGTACCTTTTTAAATACAGAACAACCTTATTAATCCATACAAATGGACATATCCAAACCCCATAAAAGCCAGTGAACAGACACTATTTTTATGCATATGCTTTGATCACATTTTAAAGCTTTAGCTAAGTGAACCATTTATAAAACTAGTCATGAGTGGTCACGGGGAACTAAGGCATCATTTCAATCTGCATTTAATTAAGAAATCATTAATATGTGGCTATATTAAATCCTTGGGTCAGAAGATTATCAAAAAGAGTGCACAAAAACCTACAGAAAATTCACAACCGTAATAGATAATGATGCATAAGATGCAAATGATAAGGCAGATGGATCAGAGAAGGACTGCATCTGCATAGGAGGAAGGTGCTGGGCTGCAAAAGTTGTGCCATTTTATCTACATAAGGCAAGAGAGATGGTGAAGAAAAGGAATAATTCCTGTTAAGCCAATTTATGGGGGAGTGAAAAGAGGCACGGAGAAAGCAAACATGAATGCTTGTAGGTACATATGAAAGGACCGAGTCAGCTTTCTGTATTTTATTCAATTTTATTATGTATAATATTCTTTTGAAGTCAATCCTGTTCTTCATTTCATCCAGGAATTATTCAGAGTTTGTGTTTTCTAGGCATCTTTGCAATTTTACAATCATCTTACACTGTGCCAAGGGTAGTTTAAAATGTAATACGAGGTTCTTTACTTATGTTATTTATTTTTCCTGGTTGCTCTGAAGAGTGTTTTGTTCTTGCTTAGGCAAACTTTGATTTCAGCAAGAAACTCTATTCTTCCATGAAAACAGGAGGTGATGGGGAAAACAGTGAGCCGTTCATATACTCGTCATAAATCTCTCCTCTCTCACAATAAATAGTCCATCATGTTCCAGCTCCCCCTCACATTGATGATTTTCCCACTCTACAAATGCCAGATTTAATGCCTCCTTCATCTCCTACTCCCCTTTTTGTGCCTCCATCCGCTCCATCATTTATGAATAAAATGCTGCCTGCATCATCATTTATTAAGCCACCACGTTTTCTTGATAGGTCCAACAGCTCATACTAATATTAATAAGACACTGCTTATACAGAGAAACCTCAGAGAGGAATATCACATCAAAAACTGCAGAACCCCTCAAGGGAGACTCAGGTGAGTCTTCTTTCTGTGGCAATATTCTCAGATAAGGCACTTGGACAACTCAGACCAAAGTACAAAGCTAGTAAGCTTGCATATGGTCATTCTCTTCCTTTTTTTTTTCTTTTTTTTTTTTTTGAAGGGCTGGGGAGAGTAAGTTGCTACATCCTAATGGTATTAGGGTATATTATAAATGGTATTAGGGCATATTATACCTACCAGACCCTGTAAGTACTCCTACTAAGATACTAACAAACATGTAAAAGCATCAAATCTGGTGAAACATTCAGAGCATCCTGTATTAAACAAGAGAGGACAGGCTCTCTGGGCCATGTCTTTATTTCCATTGTTTTTTTCTCTGCCCCTAATCAATGCTAACCACTCTCTCAGTGCCTTAGAAAAAGTAAGTTAGCCAACAGAGACTTGTATCTTCAACTTGACCATATTCCCCACCCCAAATCTAGAAAAAAAAAAATCAATTTGTATGCAGTCTAAGACAAAAATCCCCCGTGTGCCTCAAACCTCGATACAAAAGAAGCACACTCGCCGCTCCATGCAATTACACAGCAATAAATTACTTTGCTCGGGGGTACTTGTCGTTCACTGTGAGTACTGCGAAATACTGAGGGAAGAGATTAGCAAGGCAGGCCACCAAGGTGCAGTTTTCAGTCACCCTACCCATCTATGCAAGAACAACCTCCTTCTGCTGAGCAGGCACGGCAGCTCATGCATAAACCAGCTCTCTCCAGCCCTCCCCATCCCGCAGCCCCCGCTGAATACAGCGAGGGAAGCAGGTGCATATCTGGGTTTATTTGTGTTTTTTTTGGATGGGTGGATTGGTAAAATTGCTCTGACCAGACTGGGGAAAATGTACTTTCTGCAAAAAAAAAGAGAATCAGGACGACTTCAATAAGAGGTGCTCTAGCTTTCTAAGAGCTGCACAATCACTCTGTGATCTAGCAGCTGGATTAAGGAATATCTTCACAAGCAAATATAATGTGTTTTGCTTTTAGTGGTATATAAGCATCACTGACAAGCATGAGCACTTCTTTTCTTCTCTTTATCCATCATCTTGCCAGTTGACAAGTGTGAGAAGAGCACTGTGCATACTCATTTCATTTCTAAACAACAGAGAGAAAAGAGGGTCAGCAGTCTTAGATGAGAGAAGATTCCAATCCTGGTATATTTAATATTTTATAATTTTTACATATTTGAAATGGAAGAGGAGGTGTATGAACCTAGGACCATATATCATGGCTATCCACATAAAGAGAGCTCTGTACTTATCCTCATATATATTACCAGTTTGTTGCAGGATGGAGCAGAAGGAAACCTTGTCAGCAGTGGCAGAAACTACTGGAACAGGATCAGGTACTTTAACAGCTCCATTGGCTGCAAATCTGTGTCCCTTAAACCACTGCTGATGAAGAGGGACATAGCTTAATGTAAGCCCCAAATCCCAAATGTCTTTCATCTTATCTCCTTCCCAGCACCATTTCATATGTCTGTATGACCTCACCTCAACACACAAGACACTGAAAACACAACACAAAAAGATTATAGCTTTATATTATCTCTAGCTTTATATAGCTTTGATATTTTACATCATTATGTATGGGTGTCTACACACTGTGCATAGATACTATATAAATGTACACTTACATGCACAATTTATATATAGGTATATTATTGGAACGCAATTGTAATTAAATGTTAAACTAATGCTCGTTGTTTATGCTGCTTGAGCAGAAAGAAATGGAGCCCCAGTGGCTTCATAAAAATGAGGGTGAAATACAGTTGACATTACCTAGGCTGCAGATAAGACAGATATGTGCAAAGAGCACATATCTGACACAGACCTGCAGCACTGACTTGGCATGGAGTGGCCATGGTTATATGGCTATGGCTGGGATTACCAGGTGGTGGCATTATACCTCATCTCCCAAATTCTCCCAGCTTGGAGTGCATGGAAACTCCTGCTTGGGAAGGTGACGTTAACCAGGTGTACCCCAAATCCCATGACTGTTTATACAGAAGAAACCACAGCAGGAAGAGCTGTGCTATTTAAAAACGTGGATTTGGCCACAGGGTTTTGCTCAGAGTTGACTTTCAGACCATGGCATTGAGCTGTTTCAGGTACCAGTCCCCAGCAGTGGCTTGGATACTTGAAAACACATGGCAAATTTTGTCCTACACCTCTTGGCTTCTCTCTCCTCTTTCAGTAATGAGCCATACGACATTTCCTAAAAGGCAAAGCAGGGAAAATCACAGTGGTCCTGAAGCCCATCATCTCCATGAAAGGATCCAGCAAGCCTGGCAGTTCAGAAGGTACATGTGCAGCTGATAGTTTTTTTATTACAGCATATTCAACATTTTCTTCTTTTTTTTTTTTTTTTTTTGTTTCCTTCCAACCCCATTTTCCCTCCCTTATCTTCCTCCTCTATGTAGAAAACCACTATGGTAACTAAAATGCCAGAGGCAGGCTGCTCTCGCTGTAAAAACAGATGCTTTTTTAATTGTCCATCTCTCAGGTATAATTGGTTGAACCAAGACACACATAAAGTAGACTGCAGCACTTATGTCAAGGGAGGGAGCTTTCCTCAGCTGGTGCTAGAGGAAAAAATCTCCCTCTGCAAGCCTGAGAAATGCAATAATTTAACCGGACCCACTCAAAATCACTTCTCAGTGCCATAATTAGCGTGGTCTGGTCCTGTAGCGTAGTAACCTTTACCCCGTGACCCAGCTTGCTCTCTTTATGGCTTGTTAGTGATGCGGTCACTCAGGCATAGCCAAGAACAAGAAGAGATATTTACAGAGGTATGGGATGGCTGCCATCCGTGGTAAGGTAAAAGGCACAGGCATCTACACACCTATTTAAAACTAACACTTGTCCTATTCCAATCATATCTATACAGGGGAAAAAGGTTATTCCTTTTTCTGGTCATTTCCTCCTTGCCTGAAACCTTTTTCTCTTGTCATCCCAGTCAACTCTAAATTTAACCAGGACGTAAAGACCCTGCGCTCCCAACTGAGTGAAATCATATTCAATAAAGAAGATTAACAGCCAGGATGCTAGTAAAAAGGATGGGGGAAAAAAAGAGAGAAAAATTGTGGGTTCTTTTTAATTAAACCTGGTTTGCTATTCAACTGAATCTTCCACACAAGATTGCTTCCCAACTTTTGATTAATTCTCTGAAAAACCTTAAAAATTCACAGGGCTTATTTTGTCCATCTGCAAAATGGAGAAATAAAACTAGGAGCTAGATTTTCAGCATTTCAACGGAGGCTTTTAAAATGCCTGTTGCTATAGTACTGCGAATCTTTTACAAATGATTCTGAAATATTATCAGCATTTCAAGAGGTAATCACAAAAGAAAAAAAAATCACTATTTTTTTTCCCTGTGTCCTTTAAAAGCTCTAAACCTAGATTTGTAATTGAAGTGCAAACTGACCTTTATAAACTGTACAGCATGGCTAAAATACATTATTCTGCAGGGCTTGGGGGAATTTGCCATGCTCAGCAATTCAATAATCTTACTTTCTTTCATTTCTGTTCTTCAGACAATGTGACATAGCTGGATTTTCGTTCTTCTCCAGTTGCGAATCAAGCAGGAAAGGTTGAGGGGCTTTATCAACACTATAATCTAAAGCTCCTGTCAACTTGCTGCTGTAACCTGCTTTTTGGCAAATAACTCAGCTGTTTTGCCCACCTTACCTGAATGCCTCAGCAGCTAATAATAACCCCTATTAAATCCCTTTGCAATCTGCAATCTGCTAGCTTAGTTAAATGGTCCACGTGCAGAAATGACCCATCACCACCAGTTTAACCAGCTGAGATGGTTTTATCTCTAACCTTGCCGTAGTATAACACGACTGCAATCATGTGCAGTACCATAAAGCCACAACAAAGATGTCAGGCATCAAACTTTGCTACTGGGTAATTATATTGAAAAGAAACAAGTGCACTTAAAGCTTCACATGGGAAAAGAGCTGTAATCCTGAACAGAAGCAGGAAGCTCTCAAAGCACTGATTCCGTGAAGCTCTTCCAGTTCTTGGGACTCCATCTACAGACAATACTTTTAACACTGCCCAGCCCACATCAGCACTGCTCTCTACCACACAACCCCAACTTCTTGACCAGCTGAGCTTGCACTGTCATCTGCAGATCAAAACTTGTTTCTGCTCTCATCTCCTTCCTTCCCCTAGTGAAGGTTCACCTGAGCAAGAAACACCACCTTACCTCTCCCCGTCCTGCAGCACCATTTGTGGGGATCAAAATTTTGGTAACCTGCCTCGACCCATTCCTTTTACATCTTTATTCAACCATCCCAACCAGCTTCCTCTGAAGTCCTGCATAAATCTACTCTGTAAAAGGCATCCAGAAGTTAAATACAAGCTTAAAAGACAGCCCTGATCAGCTACATGCTATTTTTGGCCATCTCCAGGGTTTTCCATTTTGCACCTCTTAGGGGTCAGCACCAGAAACAAAAGCTGCTACTCCTTTCCAAGTTATGCTTGCACTTCCCCTCCACCCTAGGATTTTCCTCCAAGAAGCAACACTAGACTCCAGCCACAACCACCCCCTCTCAAGGCAAGAGATCTCTCCAAAAAAGGAGGATCTTTTCATTTTTAACACAATAAACACATTTCCAAGACAATAAACAAACAGGGTGTTAGACCAGCCTTTGGTACACGGGGTTAACATTTCTTGCAGCCTGAGAAAGAAAAGAAAAAATGCAGCTGAAACAAAAGCCTTACTGAATGCTTTACCTTTTGAATGCTTGTACAAGTTTGCTCTCTTTGTCTGCACCTTTCCTAAGGTGGTTGTTGCCATGGGACCAAGTCCACAGCACTCCTGGTACTCAAACACTCAAACTTTATTAACTGTTTGCTGTTGTGCAGTGTAGGGGGCCAGCTGTACAGTTTTAACCTTCTGCACTTATTTACTGTATTGCTATTAAAAAAATAACTCTTAAATTCCTCCACTGCCAGTTTAACCCCTATGGACGTGTACTGGGGAACTAAGATTTGTTTCCTTCATCGTTGTAAATCCAGAAGGAGGATTCCTGTTGTGTGACACTGCAATCTAGGAAAGAAGCATGACATTACTTATTCATGATTCTGCAAGAGTGAATGCATGAAGATCACAGGACGCGAAGAGGCAAGCTCTTCATGTACAAATTGTGTCTGCGTTTTGTGAACACTGGGAGAGAGAATATAAGGAGACAGTGATATAAAATGTTCTGGTAAGCACATATAATCCCTCTGAGGATTGTCTTTCGTCAACATAAAATGCACGTTTGTCAGACACTTGACCTTCATCATGGTTAGTCAAGATGAGGCTGTGGATCCACGACTGATCACAAGCATTTTCTGGAATAAATCTCCTAAGCCACACAGTAAATTCCCGAAACTGTAACATTACCAGCAACCAGTAAAATCTATACTAAAATTATAATTTCTTTAAGTCAGCCACAGGTTCTCTACTCTTTTCTTTGTGGTTTTTATCTGACATTATTCACTTCTCTGCCTCCAAAACATTTTCCCAAAGAAGATCCTCATCTGGTTTACATAGTTCTACTTACAGAATCATAGAATCACAGAATCGTTTAGGTTGGAAAAGACCTTTAGAATCATCTGCTTCAACATTTAACCTAGTACTGCCAAGTCCACCATTAATCCATGTTCCTAAGCTCTCCATCTCCATGCTTTCTGAAGACCTCCAGGGATGGTGACTCAACTACTTCCCTGGGCAGCCTGTTCCAGTACTTCACAACCCTTGCAGTGAAGAATTTTTTTTCCCTAAAAAAAAAGAAAACAAGTTAGGGCCAGAAGATTAAAACCCAGTAATCCAATGGGAATTCCTCCATCTCACGTTAGCACTCTGTGGAAGTGTTTCTTGCTGAAAACCATCTTCTTACTCAGTTAAAACATCTTTTGTCCACACACATTGCCCAAGGATCTGATTAACCCCTGGTGGTGCCTCAGGTGGTGGGAAGATGAACATCTCTGTGCAGAAGGTTTATCATGGCCTTGGCATAAGCATGGTATAGAAGGGCTCAGCCATTTGAGCACTGTGCTGAAAAAATGCAGTAATGTCAGCGAGCCAGAGTGACTTCTCCAGCAAGAAAAGGCTCGGCAGGCCCCCTTAGTTTTCTCTAAAATTGGATTATATTTTTCATTTTTCCCCCCAAGTCAGCAAACGTTCGAGGATGCTAATTGCTTCAACAGATAGCCTCCAGAAGTACGACTGAAAGATCAGCCAAAGCCACGGATCACAACAAACGTCATTCCCGCTGACAGGATCGCCGCTCCTGGCTTTACGGCTAGCATAAGACTTGGGGAATAAATGAGACCTTACACAAAGCCAATAGAAGTATTTCACTAAACATTAGCATGTTTGGATTAGTGTGCCAGACCCCTGAAGGACTCTGCGGCAAGCTGGATGCTCAGCCCTAACAATGGCACACTCCGTGCCTGCATACATGAATTATTAAACGAACTTCATCCCACAGGTCCCCCAGTCAATCAATATGAGCTGCACTGCTGAATGTGTAACTAAAGGCATAAAAACTTACCGTAAACATGCAGCCAGCCCTGCTCTCTGCCTCAGGATTCTTATTTTGGTCTCTGAAAGTTTACAAAACTTATGCTAACGAATCCAGAGGCAAGTCACTCCAACCAGGATCTCGTGTCATAAGATAAACTTTCCGCCTGTGGATATTTCAACCCAAATAACAAATTATTTGCCCTCTGCAAGCTGCGCAGAAGGAAAACTTGTCTTTCTCTATCTCTAACTCTGAGAGAAGAAAGAGGCAAAATATTTTAAGTTTAATATATAATTTTTTTGGGGGGTGGATTTCAAACTGTTGACTCAAAATGCCAATATTTAATCTATTCAAATGGCACATTTCGTTTCTAATATGAGAATAGAAAGCAAAATAAAATCAAAATTTAGAAGAAGCATTTTGGCTAATAATAGGAGGGAAGATCTGCATATTTTTGTGTTGAATAAGCTCAGAAATGCTTCTTCAAAATTACCAAAAGTACCGCTATTAGCATGGTGGTCTAAGTGCTGAAAAAAGAGGGAGAGTTTTATTCTATTTATTTATTCCTTCTGCTGTCACCCACAAACACAAATAACATCACTGTGAATTCAGCATTTTCCAGATAAGCATCTTAGAATAAATTTATAAAAAGATCAAGCACGACAGTATTTTTACACACAGCAATATCCAGCTTTGCTTCTGCTAGTGTCGAATTTTCTTGCTACGAGTACAGAACTTGCTTGACAATGTGCTTGGCTTCCAAAATGGGGGTGTGCTCTTTTCTTTTCTCCTTAGGCACTGAATCAAAAGGGTTTTTGGGGGGAGGGGAGAACACTGATTTTTACAGCATCTTGTCACTGGCAGGATATAAAAGGCATCGCTGCATTTACCAAGACCTATGATCTAAACAGCATGAAGACCCTGGGACGTTATTGCAGACCCTATTTCCTTGAGTGTGCATGGGCCTGTGCTCACTCTGTGTACCCAATTTGTCCTGTTCATCAGCTCCCAGATCTGGCATCCCAGGTCTTCAACCAACTGGATCTAAAGCTGAAGGGCAATTCTGCAAATGATGTGGGAGCAAAGATATGTGGGAAGGCTGGGGCTGCCGTGCAACCCAGTTTTCACTGGGTACTGGGTCACAGACTGGTTGAGGTTGGAAGGGACCTCTGGGCCCACATGGTCCTGGGTGGCCTCCAGCATGTCTTGATGCCTGGGGTTTCTTCTCCCCAGGTGAAAGACCCCACATTTCTCCCTGTTGAACTTCACAAGGTTCTTGCCAGCCCACCTCCATCCTGTTGAGGTCCATCTAGATGGCAGCATGGCCTTCTGGTGTGTCAGCCACTCCTTTACTGAGGGTACACTCTGATGGTTAATGAAGATGTTAAATGCCCAGAATTGACCACTGGGGTACTCTGCTCATTACAAGCCTCCAACTAGACTTCCCACCACTGACCAGCACCCTCTGGGTCCTGTCATTCAGCCAGTTTTACCTGTGGAGGCACCAACAGTGACCAGGCCCCCATGGTCTCATCTCCATGACTGACCATGACACCAAGGAGAGATCAAAAATCACAAGCCAAGACGTGAGACAAAAAGTCAACATGACAAGTAACAGCAGCAGAAGACCTTCAAGAGCAGAGGTTTGGTTATTCTCTACATGCTTTTGTTCCCTGTTCTCTTGCTTATACCACCTGGAGCACTCACTACTTGCCACAAATAACTAAACATCGCTTCATCACTTCATGGCCTAAAATTCACAGCTTATTTCCAAAGGCTGATATCTTGACACGGGAAGATACTGCTTTGGCTAGGATTTCTGCCCATCTCAGACCTCTGGCAAGGACAATTGGAGAGGAAAACACTGAAAAGGAAAACTTTTCTCTGACAGATTGATTTGTAGTGACCATTAGAAGCTGCTCAGGCATGCGAAGGACCTCTCTAAGCAGAGAAGGTGGTCAAAAGGAGATGAATTTATCATCATTGGAGAGTTCTGCAGTTTGTCACCAGCTTTTGCAGTTTATCACAGAGATGTCATATCAGGAGCTTTGGGATTCTTAAGGGTGAGATCTGTCACATAAATACAACTATTAATACAGCATGTGTATTATACAGTTAAATGCAAATTTTGCAATCTGGCAACCCATTTTTACTGCCAAACCTAGAAGGTTTTCATGTCAGAAATTGATGCCAACAGCGATAAATGGAGGATAGATAAAGTTAATCCGACTGCTTTGAGTTGAACAGGGAAGGTATTACTTTGAAGGGTTTAACATATTAACAGAATCAAAACGACATTTCAAAATATTTATGGAAATCTCTTTTTTTTTTAAGCTTATACAAGCAGAATAACAAAACCATATAAAATATTATTAAATCCTACCCTTAATTAAACATGCTGACACTTAAAAGCTTCTGTCTGATTTACTTTAAAAAAATCTTCTTTCAGTAAATTATGTCTTTAAGATATCTTTCTGCTCTAAGTGAATCTGCATTCCACAGGAATTAAAACCTTCTTAACAGAAGCTTGGTGGATTTTTTTTTTTTTGAAACCTTTTATTATTTTTAAGCTATACCTCCAACTTACCAAACGTATGGGTAAGAAAGAAGAAAGAAACAATAAGCATAAATGATAAAATGAACTGAGAAACAAACCTTTAGTGTTTTAAGACAATTCAGAAAACCCAAGGGGTGTGGATACATCTGCCTCCTCTGGAGGACAGTGAGGCTCCTACTGATGAGGACAACCATTCAGCCTCCCTGGAGTACACACAAAGAAAGCTGGGCATGTCCGAAGGGCATTTCAGTCCCCCTGAGGTACAAATGACCCCACAGCTCCCCAGAAAAGCCAGGGATGCTTCTTCCTATAATATCAATTAGGTGGGATGAATCTGAACTCTCTTAATCAATCATCCAAAAGGTGAACTAGCAGTGGTGGTTCTCCCATTTGGTTCAGGGGGACACCTGGTGTCACTTGAGATGTCCTAGGGTTCCACCAGGCCCACGGATGTTATTTCAAAAGCAAATGAACAGCAAGTCCTATGCTAAACCTGCCAGTCCCACGCGTGTCTCAGACACCCTGGAGCATCTCAGTAGCCTCAAGGGTCCTTCCTCTTACTGCGATGACCTGAATCTTGACAGATGCCCTTGGCCAAGCCCACGTAGACACCTACCTGCAGGTGCCTTATCCATAATGAAGGTGACATGAAGATGTCATCAACAGCCACAGCTGAATCCAATACACCACAGACTTAAGAACCACGTCCCGAATGCCAAAGTGTTTTCAAAACACTTTCATAAATCCAGCAAAACACTGCTGAGTGAGCTGGAGTGGACTGAAGTGCTCATTGTCATTCTTTAATTAATTCTTGTTGCTCAGACAGGCTTCAGGCTGGCACAGAGGCACTTCTCTTCCCGAAAGCAACCCAAACAAGCACCCTGCATACATCACAGGGGCAGTGGTTCCCCGGAGGCATCGCTTGATTTCACAAACGTGTAATGATGAGATAAACTGATTAAATGCTTTTATTTACCCCTGCAAATTCTCTCAGTGATGTGGCAAACTTACTGAGGAATGGAGAGGAAGATGTAATTCCTCTACTCCCAGCAAAGAATATGGCAAACCATACATGAATTTTGGCTTAATTTGCATTCCTGGGGAAAACAGGTGCCTCCTGAGGTCACTATTTGGCCAAAAGGCAGGTACAATCAGTGATCCAAAAGCTGCACTTTTTGCCCCTTTCAGGCCCATTGCCCTTGTCTCACCCCTGAGCAGCTCGGATCTCAAACTGAGCTTCCTGTTCAGCAAATACTTTGAATCTCCTTTGCAGTACTGCACCGTAATCAGTTCTGCTGCATAGCCCTAATAAAATCATTAAAGTATTATACATCAAAAAGCATGCACTTTGTCAGTGTTCTGCAGACAGTGACTGCTTCATGGGTATATATCCACTAATACTGCTTAGATGTGACAGTCAGGCTGTGGCCATAGGAATTTTCTTAATCAGGCCACAAATACAGGAGGATCTGTGTCCTTATGGGTTCTCTGATAGCAATCTTGTAGTGTCAGGGTGTCTGATTTTTCCAGGGGACTGGGAGGGATTTGTAACAGAGAGGACTGACTATTGCCAGTTCACTTCTACAAGAATAGGAGGCTTATTTTCATGCAGTGTACAGATGTAAAGCTGAGTCCTCCCTCAGCTGCAGAAAAACATATCTGCATATTTCTATCATCTGCAAATTGGAAAGGAAAAAAAAAAAAAAAAAAGGAAAAAAAACAATCAGGAAAAGGAGGTGGAAGCCTTTTTTTTTTTTTTCTTCAAATCAGGATAAATCAACACATTTTGTAGCATGGACACATTCAAAAAACTCATCAGTGCTAAAAGTGCCAAAAATATCCTCTTCACATCTCTTCATCGAACAGGCAAATTCTCCTGGTCGTGACAAAGGAAACTTGGTAAAGGAAACAAAAAATGCTGCAGCAGGAAGAGTTGTTGGCTCCATCCCATCACTTATAAAAGGGGGATACGACTGTAATTCAATACAGCATCATATTGACCTTGCCCTGAGATAAGTTAAGCTAAGGCTAAGTGTTGAATGAGAGGATATATTTGTGTGTAAGCCCTCCAGGAAGCCTGGTTTGGAAAGTATGCAACAATGTCATGGTCAACCAGCCTGTAATAAAGGGACTCGCAGACCCATCCTGCCACTAACAGCTCAATCCTGTAGCTTCAAGATATCAATCAAATGATGCTTGCAAACTTTTCTTCTAAATATATATATATGTGTAATAATAATAATAAAAGCCAACTTTATTTTTTACGTTTTTTCTTAACTCATATTTTTCCTAGGAAGAATATCCAGTGGTAGATGGGGAAGTTTTATCCTCCCTGCAGCCTGTGGACTGTCTCTTTGAGACAGCGATTTATCCGGGCACTTCATTTTATTTTGCCCAAATTAAGGGCTAGTTACCGTCAGTGCCTAATATCAGGGAATCTCCTGAATCCCACACCCTGGGACCAAGGAGGGAGACTTGGGAGCTTGGATTATTAAACCAATGGTTAGGAAAAAAAATCTATACATTTTTCTTGCATGGGATCAGTACTTAACAAGTTGTTTGCAGCCATGTATCACTGGAAAAAGCTGTCAGCATTGCCTAATGGCCCTAGCTCCTCACCCGAGCTCCATGCATCCTTCTTCCTTTTGCTCCTGCTCCTTTCCCAATTAATCCGGGGTCAGTTGCATTCAGCCGACTCCATCTAGAGCTTCTTATGGGCATTTACATTTCCCTTTCCTTGCATTTTCTCCTTCCAGCTCCAAGCATGTCACACACAAGTATTAGAGCTGGCTCTGGGATGAGCTCTGACCAAGGTTTCTGACTGCTGGATCTCACACACACCCTGCTCACACATCACCAGCCACTTCTGCCTCACTGCCTAGAACTGGCACTCTGTTTGGGATGAACTCGTCCCAAATTCACTTGCCACAGGTGCAGTCCTTATCCCAAATGACTCGGCTATCAAAGGGAGAGAAGGCATTTCAGCAAAGGGAAGAGCCCAGGTTGACAGTGAGAAGTCTGCCCTCATCTGAATCAGCGTCCCTCTGATGCCCTTATGAGCCCTGTGCATAGGAGGTGGAAAGTCTGGGAGACTTTTTAAAAGTCGGGCAACTTGGCTTCATGTATTGTTTTTAGCAGGATCCTGCAGCAAGATAAGCAAACACTATTGCAGTGCACAGACTATGGATACTAAACGTCCTTCGTGGCAGGACCATTTCTCACCATGAACCCCTGATCTCAAATATTCTGACTCCCCTCGCCTGCCTGACAACCTCCCTTTAGCAGAGTGATAAATAAGTCACCTAGTTAGTATGAAAGAGAAGGTGTGGTGATTTTATTATTTAGATATCCACAAACACTATCATTTTTCTAATAGCCGAGGCTATAAACCTACCAAATGTTCACTCGTTGCTCTCAATCCGTCTTCCAAGTTAGAGGATGTTCAAGGAGAAGCATGCATCAGCCTCTGAAGGAAAGGGGTCGAGTGGCAAAGGAGCAAGAGTTTAAGCCATGATTTGCAGCTGGGGAAGCGGAAAATGCTGCCCCAAAAGTCTCACCTGAAGAGCTGACCCTCTGCTTGTTCCTGATCTTAGAGATATACGCAGCCCTGCCGGCTCTCATGATTCATGGCGCGCTGCTTTTTGCTGGTGCAGCTCTCATGAGAGATGGGCAGAGATGCACGCAGAGCATTCAAGGCTGCTCGCACACATCTGGCGGCGAAATGGGGTCACTGTGAAGGACACACCAGTCTTAAGACAGGAGAAAACAATGGGATGATGGAGGGGAAGACAGCTGCTGGTCCTCCTCTGCTGGGCACCCTGCAACTGTTCGGTCTGGAGATGCAACAAGGAAAATAGGAGAAATCAAGAGAAACCTTCTATAAAGCCTGGGGAAAGGGGATAGATCAGGATAGTGGAAGCAGAGAGCTGGAGGAATTCTAGGGCTGATGACGGGGACAAGGAAGCATGGTTAAAATAAAAATATGCTGCATTTAGCTACCTGGACAATTAATGATAATTCCAAGATCCAAAATAATCGTTGCAATTAGTGCCTTATGGATCTATTTATGTAACTGCTCAGGAAAGAAGAAAATTATCTAGCCATGTTTTTGAAGCGCTCTGAGGAGCCAAGGAATTGATTCTTAAATAAAAAAGAAGTAGTTTAGGAGCATAAGCACAATAGATGCTCTGGGTGATCGAAAGCTATCCTTGGTAAAAGATCTCCATTAGTTACAAGGGCAGTTTATGCTACAAATAATTTTGTACATGTAAACATCTTTCCTGATTACATTGATCTCCACAGGCTGACTCTTTACTCTTACATCCTCTCCAATCTCCTAAAATTAGATCCAAATCTTCTGACTATTATTACTATTACTATTTTTAATCCTCCAGTTTGCAAAACAGTGTATATGTGAATTAGGGCAGATCTGAGGCACAGATGAAAGCAGTGGAATGGAGAGAGGGAAGAGACTGCAAACCAGTCTGAGAGATTATACTGCGTCGAGAAGGCAACTCAAGCACATCAGGCACTTCTAAGGAGAATAATGCCAATATAAAGAAATAGAAACCAAATTCTCCCTTCCGTTCACAGCTGAACCTCACTAGGAAATGCAATCCTATATACAAAACCAGAACCACATCCTAACTACTTGATTTTTGTATGCAGGCTGCATGAAGGGAAGCAGCTTTAATAAATTGTGCTACATTTGGAAAAGCCATTTTAATTCTCTAATTAGCATGCATACAATGAAAACTAACTGTGCGTGTTTGTGTATACACATATCCAGAAGAGAGTTTAATGAACTGTATCTATTGCAAGTGAAACTGAAGTTTCATCTTCTCTGTGCTGTACCGTGTGATGCTGTGATGCAAGTTTCAATACCACAGCACACTTTTCTGCCTATAAAATATCTTCTTGCTGGAAGGAAGGAAGGAAGGAAGGAAGGAAGGAAGGAAGGAAGGAAGGAAGGAAGGAAGGAAGGAAGGAAGGAAGGAAGGAAGGAAGGAAGGAAGGAAGGAAGGAAAAGAGCTACACAAGCATCCAAGTCTGGCTTCACATCAAAAAACAATAAAATAAACAACACATACACAACCACAAAAAAGGGTCTTTCACCGTAGGCTATCATTTTCTGTTATCTACCTACCATTCTCCACCACCTGAAACCAGCACAAGCGAAACTTTATAGGATCAATACATGTCTTACCATCATTAATCACCAACAGAAAGGAGCAAAATGAAGTAAGCCTGACAAAAAAAGTGTCCAGCTATAAAAAAGGACAGGAAAAAAGGTGAGAAAAATGAAAAGGCTGGGACAAAGAGAGATCTGTAGCAATTCAAAAGAGACTCACAGTCCATCCTGCAGCTCTTGAGTATCGTTTGAGGTCCCCAGGGATCGAAGGCTTCTTTCCAGAGAGGTCACTGTCAACAGCAGAGAAAGAAAGATAAACAAGCAGCACACCTTTTCAAATAAAAAATAATGGATTTTCATTTGTTTGTCTTTTAATTTGTTTCCTTTCAAAACAACATAATGAAGTAGTGTTTAAACAGGTACCTTGTGACACAAAGGGGCCATCAGGCAATGCCCGCTACCCCAAAATGGATAAATTGGGTCCCTAGGATGCAGCAATGGAGATTCCACAGATGCTGTGGCATGACAGGACATGACAGCATAGCTGTGAATTGCTCCAAATGGACATTAAGAGCCTGAACTTTATCAGCCATTCTAGTATCTTCTAACTCATTGTTCAAGACTTTAACAGTCAAAATCTTTTCTTTAAGCTCAGATGAAGTGTGGTATTTTACTATGATTATCTCATGTGCTTGAGCTGGAGAGCTTCTTGGGCTTTTCCATCAAGAGAGAAGAATGTTCTACCCTAAGTGATCCTAAGCTGGAAACATGGTTTGTTTCGCAATACAAAATAACTTCATATTTAAGAAATACATACAGGTTTGTGTGTATTCACTGCCACATATTCATTCTCAGATTAACAGAAGATCATTACGTTTGGACTTAGCATGTCAGGTATGCAAAACACTTCAAGACCTTCAGTAATGAAAGATGCTAAATGAATGAGATTATTTCTATTTACATGTGGGGTTTTCTCAGGAGGCTTCCAGCTGTAAAAAAAAAACTGATGACCAGTTATCAGCTACACTTCAATATTTAAGGAAGGAAAAAAATATATATATTAGAAACATATCTCAGCTATTCCAGTTGAAATTTAAGATATCCTGTTTTAATGATTAAAGTCTTGGTCTCGGTCTACAGCTTTGAACAAATCACTCAACTATTTTTTTCCATTGACAGACAAAACTGAATCCCCTCTTTTCTTCTGGGCTTCTGTGAGTTGACACAAAAAGCCACAAAAAGAGATAAAAACAACTTAATGTGCTTGGACATGGTATTCAAAGAAGCTTGAATACCACCACATATTTTCACCTTGCTTACTACGCTGCTAGATCTTAACAGCAGATCTCAGTACAGAGCTTGGCAGCTCAGTAAGATAAAGCCTTAAGGAACTGTCTACACTTGAGCTCATAATTATTATCCTTTGCTGGATGCACGATGTTTTAAGGAATAAATTGAGAGTTTTCACTAATAGCCATTTGCTTCTCTAGTTTAACAGCATTGATCCTGCAAAGATCTCACAGATATGATACTCTCTCATTCTGCTCCTCAATCCTAACAACTCAATCTCCCATGGAAATTGTCCATTTCTAAGACAATACTAAAAATACTTCCAGGCCCAGCAGCTCTTCAGGGCGCTGCAGAGCACGATGCTTGCTCGAATGTCCTTGGAGAACAGAGAGTGAGTTAAGGTAGCAGAAGCACTTTGTACGTTGAATTTCTAGGAACACGTTAACGTCATGTGTGCAGCTCAAGGAGGGAGAAGAGCAGCTACAGCATCCAGGCACCCTTCTAACCTGAGCTGCAAAACCAAGGCTATCCAAAGTGAAGGACTCTCTTCCAGCTCTTCCTAGAAATGAACACAGGCTTGAGGGAAGACAGATCTGATAGGCGGGTGCTTCTTTGCAAGAGCAGTATGGACCTTTGCTGCTGCCTGCTTCGGAGAAGAATGGAGGAGGAAGCAGTTTTCTTTTTGCACTAAAATGTTCAAAACTTGCACGCAGAAAAATCTGAGGCAGGATTGCAAAAGAGGAACAAAGCACTCATTGGTGAGGTGAGAAAATGACTCAGGTTTAAGTCCCCATCCTAAAATTTGATCTAATATTTTAACTCCAGTGTAATATATTAACACATATACATAAAGGTAAGCTATCCCTATAGGACAAGATATGTGCTGTGGAACACACAAGATGTTGGCATTTGAT
Source organism: Anas acuta (assembly GCF_963932015.1). Taxonomy (NCBI): domain Eukaryota; kingdom Metazoa; phylum Chordata; class Aves; order Anseriformes; family Anatidae; genus Anas; species Anas acuta. The sequence goes on from NC_088980.1 coordinate 155,517,595, forward strand.
ATGGCTTTTACATGGGAAATAGCACAACTGAGACGCAAACTTGAGCTGGACCTCAGGGGACTGAGCTCTTTTGTATTTTGGGACAGGCCTACCTTGCTTTGGATAAGAAGAGCTCTACTGAAATCTGCATGGCTCTTGTTGTGGAAAGTCCCCCCAGTTTACCAGTTCTGACCATTCGAGCTATCAAAGAAGCAAAATGTCAAGTTATGATGGAGTGATGCTGTGAAGCTGGTGCTAAAACAGACATCTTACTTAAAAATCCTTGTACACTTAACATTAAAAAGGCATATGCTAGTCTTCCAAGATGAGGCATCCACAGAGATCACTGCTGTTGGATCTGCACTGATTTACATAAACTGAAAGTTTGGCACCACTTGTCTACGCCATCGCAATCCTTAAAATCAATGGGGGATGAGAAACCATCCCTAGATGGCAACGGAGACTTTATCACACCTGGGGGATGCTGAAAAATCCTTTGCTCAGCCTCTCAGATCAGGGTAATGGGACTGCGCCTGGCACCAGCCTGTCACGGGGAGTCATTAATGAGCAAGTAACAGGAATTAGAGAGGGAAGAGACCCATTGGAGCACTCAGGTTCTCCATCTGGCCAGAACAGGTCTGATTCCTGCAGTATATCCTCCAGCGATCAGCCCTTTAGACACGATGCGCCAACCTAGCTCCGTTTACGAGTGTTATTTATTTTACTTATTTATAAGGCATTTACTGAGAGGCAGCTAAAAGCCATGCTCTGACAGAAATGCAAAACCTTCATAAAAATGAGTAGAAAAAAAGCCATCAACCAGTCAAACTCACCTAGTACCTGAGCTGCTTTTTGTGTGTGTGTGTGTGTGTTTTTTCCCACCCAAGTGGAAAAATCAACTAAAGAAGGAAACGTTAAACTCAACTAAAGAAGGAAACGTTAAACTCAAAGAAACCAAATCCTTATCAAACTTCCCTATGCTCAACAGAGACAGTCCCCAAAGAGCTAGAGACAGAAAGCAGATGCAAAGAATAGGTAAAAGTTCCCTCTACCCCTTGACACTTTTTTAAGAGATGGGTTAAAAAAAGTCCCTAAGCTCATGAACTGGCAGAAGAATGATCCAGTGGCACATAAACAGAACCAACGATCCTGGCTATGGCTTTTATTCAACACAAAAGGAAGATTTCCATATCCACAGCAGAAAAGGGGAGCGGGAGGCATTTATATGTGAGATCTGCCAAGATTACCTCAGAGCCGCAGAGATTCCCCTTGGTCAGGAGCCAAGTCCTCAACCGCCAAATATGAATTTAAATCACCCCAAAGACTTAGGCTTCAGCAAAAAGTTAGGAGAGCAAGAAGGAACAAGACATGCAGCATGTACTATTTTTGTAGTGACACCAAACAAAAATCAGCGGTGATTTAAAATCCCAGCATAGAGTTGATTTCTTGTTTCATTAAGAATACTCATTCTTCAAAGATAGAAAAAATGCAGCTGCCCACAACCTTGCATTTTGGAAATTCAAACAACAGAGGCATAGCACGGGGAGCTCATGGCACCTTTAGCATCTCAAAGGGGAGAGGAGCATTTCTGGTGCCTGTTTTGGTCTCCAAATGCAGTGGAGGACTTGGGAAGCCTCTAGGAGGCTGGGGTAAGGCAGGAAAAGAAGGAAAAAGGGAGCTGTAACTGGATTTATGCAACCCAGAAGGGCATTCAACACACCATGCCCGGAGCAACAGGAGCACCAAGCATCATCTGGTGAGCATCTGCAATGCTGCCACCTGCTCCTTGATCAGCCCCTTGCATGGTGGTGCACACACAGCTCTGACTTTTGCTACAAGCTCGGACACGGAGTTTGCTGGGCTGGCTGAAGAGACCATATGGTACAGCTGTGCAAGGCTGGAGGGATCTTGGGCATCCTTTCCCGTTTTATAAACCTACAAAGTTCTCCATCTAGGGTGGATTGGCTTTGCAAAAATTTGAGCAGCACAGCCAGCTTATGAAGAAGCCACACACAAGTTGAAGCAAACTGACTTCAGCAGACTGAAATAATCTGGGCGGTGAACAGAGCAACAACAGCATAGTATCTTATGGGCATTTTCTTAACCTAAAAGCACTTTAAAAAACATTATAAATTCATAGATTCATAGATTTTAAAGGCCAGAGAGAGCAATTCTGATTATCCAGTCTGATTTCCTACCATAAAATTTTGCCCCATCACTCCTACCCTGAGGCTGTAGATTGTAGCTGGACTCCAGTATCTCTTACAAAAAGGCATCTGAATCTTGATTTAAAGGTTTGAAGTCGCACCAAATCCATCACGTCCCTTCAATAAGCAGTTCTAATGGCTAGTTATCCTCATACAGAAAGATTGAATTTGTCTAGCTTTGACTCCTATCTCCTGATCTCATTATGTGTGAGGATGTTAGATTAATGAGCCCTACGCAATCTATTTGAAGTCTTTCTTCCCACAGAGGTACTTACAGACCACGATCGAGTCCTCTCAAACGTCTCAAACAGAAGTTCGGATGGCATGCATTTTAAAGTGTGATTCGCAGACTTCAAACAGTTTTCTTAGCTCTTCTCTGTACCCTCTCCAATTTTGCAGAATAGTATAAGTATAGGTGCTGTCATTACCTGCTTCGGAGAGCACTTGGTGCAGGCACCTCTAACAGAAAGCGCGTCTTCGTGCACTCTGTACCGTCTTAAAAGGAGAAGCAAAGACCACCAGAAAGTGCTCAAAACAGAATTGAGGGGACAAATGCAATTATTAAAAAGAATACAAATGTAAATTGGATCGTGGCATTTCAAGAAAGGATGCACCGCTCATCTTAAAGGCTTCTCAGCGCAAACTCCACTAGGGGAGGAATTGCAGCACGGACATGCCTAACCTGGTTAGCTGGAGTATTAATAGCACTCGTAGCCTCAAGCAGGTTGCAAAATTTCATGCTGAGCCCTGAAATAGCCAGCAGCTGAAGTACCGCTGCCATTCAACATTGCCATTGTGTCCAGGTAGCACGTAGCGCTGGAAGAAGAAAGACTGGTGCTAATTAAGGTGTTTCTGTATGTAATAAAATGGTCATACCCTATCCATAAGCCGAGTACCAGTAAGCACAGCTGGGAGCTTCAAGCTGCCACAGCAGCCTCAAGTCCAGGTCACAACACTGGAGGTTTCCCAAGGAAAAGCTCGGGTAAAAAGACCTCTGAGACCTGGTAGACACAGAGTAGAACATCAAGCAGCAATGTGGCCTTCTGGCAAAGAAGCCCAATGGTATCTTGGGCTGCATTACAAGGTCGAGGGAGGTGATGCTTCCCCTCTGCTCAGCCCTGGGGAGGTCACTTCTGCAGGACATCATTCTACTTCATCCCAAGTCCCATCAGTGCTCTCCAGCATTACAGAGGATACATATAAGTGAAACCCCAAGGTGACTTGCAATGGCTGAATTTCTCAACTTGTGCTCTTTGAAGAATGTTGCCAAACTTCTACCCGAGCAGTTTTCCAGAAGGCTATAAATAACGTGTTTTAATCTACTGCTTGTTCAGTGTATCAATCAGTTACTCTTCTTAAAAATAACAACCACTAAAAAAAAAAAAAAAAGAAAAAGAAAAAAGGGAACATGAAGTGTCCATTTCCCATTTTGTTTTTGTCCCATTCAGAATCATCTTATATGTGAGACTTTGACAAACCACTGAAGAATCATAGACTCGTGGAGGTTGAAGGGGATCTCCGGAGGTCTCTAATCTAACGTTTTGCTCAAAGAAAGTCCACTTGAAAGCAAGATCTTTTTCCAGCTCTGAATATCTCAAAGGATAGAGATCCCACAGCCTCTCTGGGCTCCCATTTGAGCCAGGTGGCCAGAACTGTTTCCATCATATTGAATGTCATATATTTCAGATTGTGCACATTGCCTCTGGTCCTTCCACCACGAACATCCGATAGTTCTGGCTTCACCTTCTCTACAGTCTCATATTGGGTAATTACAGACAAGAGCAGGATCACTGTTAATTCCTGTTCAACTTGTGGTTCACCACTACTCCCAGGACTTTTCTTCATAACAGCTTTATAGCAAGACAGCACCCATCCTGTCCTCTTGCACGGGATTATTCCATCCAAACACATAAGAGAAGGTGTCAAGAATTATTTTTCTTATGATTTTACAGCCAACTGAGCACCTGAATACCTTCACGGGGCCACCTGGTTTCTGGCCTTCAACTTCACCCTCTGGGATACAGGAGAGCAGTAACATCTGTGTTGCAGGAGGTCCTCAAGCTCTGACCCAAGGTGAAGACGATTGTCAAAAGCAAACTCAAACTTATCCATTCCTTGTAGTCATAGAAATCTCTGCGCTTGAATTTGCCTGGCAGATGGAGGCATGACTGCTCTGCAGCATGCAAGAATCCTGATAGACAAAAGATGACTGCATTTCAGATCTGCTTCCCATCCTTCTTCAAGCAAGGATTCCTTGTTAGAAAGACAGGGACCTTTCCCCAGGACACATGGGGAGAATTACAACAAACAGGAGGCCCTGAGATCCTTGCTTTACACCCAGCCCAGTGCAATGTCTCACCAGATCCCCTTAGACACAGATCAGACCACATGGAGAAGCTGGCCAGGTAATTCACAACATCATGAATTTAAATCCTTGTCTGGCAGTGGTGTATTTTAGAACTGCGATGTTATGGCATTAACAGCTATTCAGCAATGTTCCTTTATAGCTACCTGCAAAATACGGCTCTAGATCCCACCCCAACAAGGCGCTGATGAGCCAGAGCACACCTCCAAAGGAGGGAAGCATTCTGCACCTCCAGTGTCCAGGGAGACACGAGCAGGAATAGCATCGTTGCTCCATCTACAGAGTGAAGAATAACAGAAGAGTTTTGGTGCTGGTGTTTTTATAAGGGAGATGGATGTTTTGCAGGCTCGTGTGACAGGCTCTGAACACAGTAGTGCTGCAACACATTAGAAAATGAGTCTGGCTTGTTCCACCTTTCTGCGCTCTAACTCCCCATTGTAACAGATGACACAATTAAAAATAGAAAAGGATGTGGTCTCAGTAAGAATCGGAATATATCTGTGCCTGCTTAATGCAACATATGGTGGAATATTTTTACATCTTATAAAGAACTGTGTATTGGACATGTGCTGGTGCTCGTGAGATGCAGCAGCAAGAAAACTGCATTAATATTTGCTCCCTGACAACAGGAGCTGTCATACGCCGCGTACACGCACAGGAGTCATCAGCAGGACAGCACACAATCGACTAGGAAACCTTTCATTATACGCACCATTGGAGTTAATTCGGAAGACGTTGGCTGAAGTCTCCTGAAATAGTTCCTGCAGTTCGCTGGGATCAATCTGGGTGGCTGCAAAGACAAAAAGGGAGAGACCTGTTAATAGTGGAGACTACCATCACTTTGAAGGGGGGCTCCCCTCCCAGAAGAGCCTCCGAATTTGGACACCCAGCTGAGCACCTTTACGATAGAGCTGTCACCAAAATGCTATATTTTGTATACACACAGGTTGCAGCAACGGTGATGTGCTGTCATACTCCACGGAGAAAATGGGCAACACCAACACCTACAAAGGATTTCCAGGATTTTCTCCTGGAAAGCAAAATAATATTTGCTCACTGCGGTGTTGCTTCAGGAAGAAGAGAATTGGTGAAGGTCCCTGTCCTGTCCCAGCAGTGCTGTGCAAACCCACAGCAGCCCGAAGTGTTCCCTACTCAGCTGAAAGATGTAACAAAGCACTGAATCGAAACTCCTGCATGCTCTCTTTCGTTAAAACACTTATTAACCATTAATTCATTGCTGTGGGCTCCTCCTCATTGGAAATTTAGGCCAGCTAGGGGGTCGGATGTAGCCTTACACAGCGTGTGATCACTGATCACAGGCAGATACCCACTGCATCCCCGTTTCCATCAGGCAGCAAAGGTGACACTGAGATACAGCAGATAAGGTTTACACGGATCGAGGCAGCCTCTGCAGGAATTATCGGCAATTGGAATAGAAACGATCTCTGCTCATTTACCAAGTGGGCATGCCAGAGCTGCAAATGAATGAGAAACTGCAACTTCATCCCCAGAGAAGGAGAGATGCAAGGTTGGACTGGGCTGTACCACAGAGAAAGGACACGTCGCTTAAATAAACCTTCAACAAGGGTTAGGGTTTTGGTTGGCAACAGTCCCCAGAGACAGACTCATTTCCCCTTTAGCGCCAGCATTACGGCAGCAGCTGTGCAGATTTTCCCAGGTTTTGCCCCATTCTGCCTCCCACCTGGGTCAGCTTTTGTGGGTTTCCTAGAAACTGCTCTACCTGCAACCTTGGCCAAGGCCAAAGCACCGTAGGGTTTGTCCCCCTGACATTGAAATAGTTACAGCACGGAGCTGCAGCAGTACAGACACTCAGACAGGAGCTGTTATTCATGTTTTCAAGTCAGCAGACTGCAATCACAACATATTCTGCATCCCCTACCCAAATTCCTCTATGCTGTTAAAACACTGCACTCCCAGCCTGCGTTTGGAAGAGCAGAAAGCCAAGGATGGGGCAAGGCAAAACCCCACAAATCTCAATCTGAACGAAAAGCCCTCCCGATGCCCTGCTTAGGGTGGCCCTGAGGACGTCCCCCAAGACTTCAGGACAAGCCTCATGTTCAATCTGGGCATCCAGGGGGTTTCCCACTGCTTCTCACCCACCTCACCCACAGCAATCCTTGTACGAGACAATTCAGCCTTGTCCCAGCCATAAATAAAGTCCTGGCTCGGTCTGTCAGGTTGACACAAACCCAGGGCATTAAATGGTGTTTAATCAAAGTGCACAGGGTCTCGTTGCCAGAGATTTTCCCACTCTTCTCCTTCCACACTTCCTCCTAAATCAGTTGTCCCAGACACTCCTCTCCACTGCTTCATGTATCGGGCTACAGAACAAGAAATTAGCTTGGGCTTGTCTGTCCCCCAGGAATTTCACTTGTTACTAACAAGATCCAGCTTTCATTAAATCACTGGGAAAAAAGCAGCACAGGAAAAGGTTTTAGATCTTTACAGGCTGCACTGACCCTGCTTTCAGGAGGCTTTGCTTGAATTTTTCAACAAAATTTAAATTTCTGGGTTAGTAATAGGGGAGGACGGGCACGTGGTGGCCAGGACAAGGTTTCAGGGTGGCATTTCCAGTTTTGTGTAGTGATCCATGAGTTTTGTGATAGAGGTTCTTTGGATGGGTTCTTTTTGGGGGGAGAAAAAATAGTTTATGTGCTTTTTTCCATGTTGCTGATTGGAGCTCCAGATGAGCCACCATGCAACCAAGTCAGGGTTGTAAATTCCTCCAAATCCCCAGTTTCAAGCACCCAGCGAGGCACAGAATTACACTAAGCACCCCCCAAAATTAGCCTGCCCCAACCGCCCAGAAATTCAGGGGCTGATCTGGCAGAGCAGGATTCACCCCATTTCCCCTGCATGGCCACGGAGAGACCAATTTGCTCATCCTCTACCACATTTCCCTAATGGAAGAGAGGCAAAATAGGACTGGACAATGCATGAGGATCATATTCTAAGGACGTGGAAATATTAAACATTTTAAGCCTCAGCAGGATGATATTTATTTTGGCTGGATGCATGAGGACCAAGAGGTGAAGAACTTCGCCTTCCAAGGCTTAAAGTCTCAATCCATAAATATCCAGCAGAGAGACACACCTCACCTCCAAATGACAAACAAACATGAACTAAATTAAAAATAAATAATTAAAATAAAATAATGGATGCAAACTTTGGCCAGAATTTCCAAACACTTTGAAAATGTAATGCTCAGAGAATTGCTTGTCTAACAAAACTGCACAGAATCTGGCTTACCAGATCTTCTGTATTTCCCTGCACCTGGACTTTTATTTCGTGTTGGAATATGGTGCCAGCTCTGTTTTTCTTTTTCTTTTTTTTTTTTTTCTTTTTTTTTTTTTCAGGAAAGATAAGAAAATAGTAGCAGGGATGTTGTTTTACACTGCTGCTGCAATTTCGAGCTTCCACACGTCGAGCAGAAATGTTGTAACTATTCATGGAGGATTCAGCAGTCCAAGCAGACAAGCAAAACAATTTAAAAACAGCAGCAGAAAGCAAAGCAAAAATGCATCTGTACTGCCAAGCTAAGTGAAGACATATCAAGGCTGTGAAAGAAAGTGAATGTGAGGCACATTTGTGTCTAATAAAAAATTAAATGTCTTCGACTGCATAAAGGGACTGCTAAAATATTACGATTCCCTGAGAAGGAGCACGAGGTTGCTGATACGCAGTAAATACTTTCCATGCCCTGACGCTAATAGAGGTCGGCACCACAATTGGGGAAAGGTGACTTTTAATTACACCGTGGGTCCTGAAAGCCATGAGGAGCTTGCAGTGGAAATGTTACAGAATCCCGCATCCAAATTGCTTCTCCTCTGTTTCCTTAATTGCCAAAACCACTTTTATAACTTCCCAGTGTTTTCCTCATTTGCTTTTCCAGCAGAATCCCCTTGGCGAGGGACAGGACAAGACAATTTCCTGTGCTACCAACTCCACCTCCTCCCCACCTAGCAAACAGTGACAAACTGATGCATTTATTTCAGCTGCTAAAGAAGCAGCAGCCAACGATGGCATTTCTGAAATATTCCTACTATTTTGTAGGAAACTAGTCCAAAATAAACACTGGGAGAACATACACACCAGCAAATAAGAGAGAGTTGGGGAGAAAGATTGTATTTTAGTGTTAGCTGGCTCCCCAGCTCTGTTTTGGACCAGCCTTTGCCAAGACAAACTCTGGAGCTGTTTGGGGCACAGTTTATCACAGAGATTGCTTCTCTGGGCAAAAGCAGTGAGACTGAACCAAATTTGCCTCTGGATGTGCTGTGCCATTGGGATTACCTGCTCTGTGCAGCTTGCAGCCTGACCCCTGTGATACCTCTTGCACTTTGGGCTGAACAAAACAAAACAAAACAAAACAAAAAAGAAAAAATAAGAAACAAAGGAGACATACATCTCAAATACCCTTGCAAGCCTCAGACATTTTTGCGACTCTTATTCTAGAGACCACAAAATTCCACATTCCAATGCAATTACAATCCTCAACCAGTACCTAAATCATCACCTCCAGGGGATACTAAGCATGAGAACCAGAGGGATGGAGGTAGGTGATCAGGTTGGTGCTCGGACCAGAATATAAGCAGGGGGCTCCTTGCTCTTGGTTTGCTTCCCCCGTCCTGCTCTGGAGGAAGAAAATGCTGCTGCTGCTGCATGTGGGCATCCTTGGGGCTCTCAGGCTCTTGGACAAGCAGCCATTTGCTTCAAACACCATTGAAAGCAGTTCTTGCAGAGAAGGTATCTGATTGAGCTGGAGAGCAGAAATGTTTTTTGGTTCCTCTGCAAAGCCTGAGCAGGCTTATTGGGTTTTGCCTCTACTGATCTGGATATAATTAATGTCCGAAGGGGACAGCTGGAGGTGCAGGACAACACGCTTGGCAAAGGTATATACAGGAACATCCTTGTGCATAATGCTAATGAAAACTGCCCATGTTCCCCACGTTAATCTTCCTTGCCTATTAATTATTTCACACTAATTTGAAGCTCCTAATGGCTTTTCTGCAGCCAGGTGAAGTCAATTGCCTCCATGATCTGAATTTTGTAGCAAACCCAAAATAAGTCAAGAGTTGCAGAAAGGAAGAGACAATAGTTGAAGCAACTCCGATAAAAAGGGAGAAGAGAAAAAACAAGACAAGCATTCAATCTTTCTGCTTACAGCACTAAATGAGGCTGCAGAACTCAGCACCTCGGGTTCAATGCAAATATCCCCAGTGCACCACTGTGAGCTATGTGTGTCTCTGCAACATAAAACATGGTCACAGATTTCCTGCATCTTTGCTCATCTGAAAGATTTAACTCAAGCTGTAACACCAGCTTTTGCTGGGAAAAACCTTTCAGCAGAAAATTACCTGGTAGCCAAACTCCCTTTCTATGCTGTGAAACTCCTACAAGGAGAAAAGTGCCGGCAGGGAGCAAGCTGCACGCCATGGGGTCAAACCATCCACCCCACATCCTCAATTCACCTCTACCGATAAGGATAAAAGACAAGGGGCTTCAGCTGCACTCAAACCCCATGGCTTAAGCTTTTCACAGCTTACCTTAAGACACAACTCATCTGTCAGGAACCCTGCTCCTTCCCCAGGACGAAGTGACCCATTGGAAGGCTTCAATTCCCCTCTCAAAGATGTCTCATAGCACTGACCTCAGCTATCCAAGAGAGCAACTCTTTCCTGAAGGCCACGATCTGTAAAAAGAGCCACGTGCCTTTGGCATTGGGAAATCATAGAATCACAGATTCATTAAGATTGAAAAAGACCTTCGAGATCATCTAGTCCAACTGTCACCCTACCACCAATATCACCCAATAAACCATGTCCCAAAGCACCACGTCCAACCTTTCCTTGAACACCCCCAGGGATGGTGACTCCACCACCTCCCTGGGCAACCCGTCCCAATGCCTGACTGCTCTTTCTGAGAAGAAATGTCTCCTCATTTCCAACCTGAACCTCCCCTGGTGCAACTCAAGGCCGTTCCCTATAGTCCTACCACTAGTCACTTGTGAGAAGAGGCTGAGCACCAGCTCCCCACATTTTCCTTTCAGGTAGTTGTAGAGAGGATTGACCTCAGGGGAGAGAAAATGTTCATTTTTGGCTGCTGTTCCAAGAGTGAAGGACATGCTCTAGAACAAAACGCTAAATTCACATCAAAGGATTTTTCCACAGTGATTGAAGTAAAAATGAAAAAGCAGAAAAAAAAAGATGAGGCAAAGAGCAAAGACAAAGCAGCAGCTTTTTGTGGGGAGGACAGAGAAACGGCAATGGAAGAGATGCAAGAAGTGTTGGGTGCACAGACACAAATGCCTACAGAGACCAGAAAGAGCCCTCATACAGCATCCCGCGGTCCTCCTCTCCATGGACTGTCTGGTTTTCCATTGTTCATGCCAGTCCTCAGGCTCTCGTGTTGCAAGAAGGCTCTTCTGCTCTTCAGACCCATTTCCATTTCACATACCTCATTTATCCTCGTCACCCCTGCTCGTGTAGAAACTGGCCAAAAGGCTTCAAGAAATACCAGCGTAGAAAGGATTGGCCAAGAGTGTTGGGACAAGGCTCCTTTCCTCAAGGAAAAGAGTTTAAAATAGAAAGGGAAGAGGAAGGGAATGAAAGGAGCTGCATCATGTCTAATGTTGTGAAGTTGCTCCTGGCATGCAAGCTTAGGAGGTTTTTATTTCCTCCTGTTGAAGTTTGAGCGAAATAAGTGATAAAGGGAAATGTAAGCAAAAATCACACTCATCAGGCAGCATGCTTTCCACCAGCGTTGGAAAACGTGATGCTGCTTCATGTGGAAAATGCTCTGAAGTTCTCTGCTATGGACTCATACAAAAGATTTGGATGTCCTTAGCTTGGCCCTAACACCAAGGGGGACACTGAGGAGATCACACATTTAAGAAATGGGTTAAAAACAGCGTTTGCATCAATCTTCTTCCAAACCAATTCTCATATAGTGGGGTCACTGTACTCAGGAACTCAATTACTCAATTAAGTGGGGGTCTGGGTTTGCATTGATGCTCATAAACTCCTGCTCATTTTTATGAACTTGCCTTCCTGGGTTGGCCTAATATCCCTGAATAAATAAAAGATATTTTTTTCTAAATTTCTTGGTAATTAAGCTTTACCTGAAGAAGGTATTAAGGCAAAGGCATCTCAGATGGGAGAACCCATTTCATCCCACCCATCTGAGAGGGAGATGCATTTAGGTAGTGAAGAACTTGCCTCTTGCTATTCTTCCCAAGAAAAAAATACAAAGCCAGGAAATCACCCTGCCCTCAAAGCCCTGCTTTGATGAAGTACCTTACTTACACCTTATCTCCCACCAGATAAACTAGAAGAAAAAACAGAGAGCAAATGAGACAAAAAACAACCACACTGCTTTAATAAATTATTTTTCCCTTGAATGACCTACCACATCTATAGCGAGTTGACTGGGGCAACAAAGATTTATCATTTCCAAACCAAGTTGAATGCAGGGGCTAAATGCAATGAGTCCACGAGACCAAGCAGATAAAGCAGGCAGGGAGAATCACTTCGGCTTTGAGAGGATCCCACCCAGTCATGTATTTTTATTTTTTTATTTTTTGGTGTACTCACTAAGCAAAGAGTTTCCATACATTAACCTTTCTAAACTTCTGAGGTTTGTGCTTTAGTTAACACGTCCCTAGACAAGAAACTGCAATGCACAGTGTCTCCACTACAAGGGTTCCTGGTAGAGCTAGTACATGTTAACTGGAGCTCAGTGCGGCTCTTTCTTGGAAGATCCTAGGAAAGAAAAATGCTTTCAATTATAAATACAACACATTTCTTTGAAAGTAATAATAAGCACAGAGCCTACGCCTAGGAAGAACACCAAGAAGCTCAGGAAAGAGGTTATAGAGGCCAAAGTTTCTCACGTAGGTGAGGTCTGGGTCAATGGGACCAAAACAGCAGCTTGGCTCTGGTGACACAGGAGGCATCACAAGGGAGAGGTGGGCATCCCTTGCAGAAATTAAGAGAAGATGAAGGGTGAGCAATAATGTGTAGTAACAGTCAACTTCAAAACAATGATGCAGAATGAAGACATTATCTATCTCATGCACTGCCTAGCTGAGTGAAGGGGCTGCACACGCTTTGTGCACTCCCACTTTAAACCAGTCAGGAGAGCAGGCTTTTCCTAAGCCTTTCTCCTTGGGTGCAGTATCATGCCCTGGGGTGCTCCTTGGTACTCCCATCCTCCCTGCCCTGGCATCAGGGACACGCAGCTCCATCCCCTGCAACACCAGCACCTGGTTCTCAGCAAAATGCAATCCTGGGTACCCCCAGAAGTTGTTCAGAGAGAAGGGGAAACGTTGGTTATCTTTTTCCAGCGCAATCATGGTTCAATCAGATTTGCTTTGCATTGTTGCATAGTTTTTAATTAAGAAGTTTCCATTCTTCCATTCTCTCTCTCTCTCTCATTCTTTTTTTATTTTTTTATTTATTTATTTTTTTAGCATTAGGTGCACGGCCAGTGCCAGTGTCTCCTCAGCCCTACGGCTTGCCTTCCACATCCAGCAGAGCAGGACAGACAATGCCAATGTACCAGCTTGCAGGGAGTCTGGCCATGAAGATGTGAACTCGTGCTGATGGTGTGCATCAGCAGAGCATCAGAAGCAGCATTAGGGAAAGCTTCTGGCATGAAGTGTTACTGAGAAGTTTGGATACACCATAAATGAAGAGATGTAAAGGGTGAGATGATACAGAAATGCTGGATAGAGGCTGCCTCCAGCTCACGAATACCAACAAAACTCCACAAAAAAGCCCCAACCACCCAACCAAGTTTATTACATTATGACCCTATCAGTTTATTATAATTTATGAATAGTAAATAAATAAAAAACCCACTGCCTTCTAATTCTTCAAACAAGGAAAACAGTAGAAGGAAATGTCAAAAGGTTCATGAGAACCATTACTGGAAAAAAAAAATGCTATCACTTCATGGCAGATGATGGCTAAGAGTGACGTTAAAGTGATCTGAAGGTCAGGCTGCCTTGATAGCCCCTGGGAACTTGGTGGAATTCTTGGTCCTGTTTCACCTGCTCCAATCTCCATAAAATTAATAAAGTAATTCGGAGAGCAATGGAAACTTTCCCCACAGGTATCCCTGTTTACAGAGATGCTCGTGTCCAAAGACAAGAATTAGGGAACTGTTGATTTTCTGTGATGGCTAACTGCAAAACAGACTTAAAATTGTAAGTAAGACTTTATGAAGAATAAGTACAGATTAGAATTATGCAATGGATTAAGAAGCTGCTTATTCTGGCAGAGCGTGGAATTCTGGCTTTGCTTGGACAGTTTTACAATTAAGAGTTTTCTGCCATTTTTAAACAAAGAGGAAGCAAACATTAAAGGTTTTGCATAATTCTGATGCGTTACCAAAATGTAGTTGAGGAGCTTTTAAATAAAACAAAGCACTTTGATTTATTTTTTTTTTTTTCAGTAGAGGTGGATTAGGAGAGAGTTAAAAAGATGATTCATTTTTGATTGAAATAAATCAACGTACTGGAAAATATCAATTCATTTGCAAAATTTCCCTTCCAAATCCCATTGCTTCCTGCTTTCCAAGATGGAAAGTCTAATCATGTTCCCTTCTTCATGCGCCAAAGCAGCAGCAGAACTATGCATAATGGCAGAGCCTGCCTGCATTTTTATAAGGATACCCAAATTGTTGAAAAAAAAGGCAATTAAAGTCATTTGGCAGATTTTTATTTTTTTTTAATGATGATGTGGTATAAGTATATAAATAAAACCTCGGTGAAAGCCATTTTTTGTTTGCACTGCTATATCCCCAGGATAGTCTGCAGCACTGTGCTAATGCAAACACAGACACAAGCACCAACAGTATGTGAAAATGCAAAAGATTGACTGAAAAACAAAGTGAAAAGGATTGATCTTACACTCACTGCCCAAGCTATAGGAAATGTAATGTGAAGACAGCCAATGAAAATGACAAAGAATACAAATATTTTTGAAATGTTATTATTTGAGGATTTCCAGGCTATATACATTACAAAATAATGTTGTACAGCTCTTAATCAGTCTCACTTTTGGTCTTATTAATGCACTCAGCAGTAATTGCCTTACAAAATACCCTTTAAAAGATCCAGGCTATTAACGACAAAATGGAGATGACTGTTTGATTTTTTATTTATTTATTTGTTCTGATTACATCTATGCAATGCAAGGGAGCAGTATCAGAAAAAAATCAGCCATATGAATAAAAGAGAAACCTTTAAAAACATTAAAACAAGGGGCTTGCCAATTGAAAATATCTACATAACCATATATTTTTTCATGTCTGGCAAATTATGGATTCTATAAACCAAATTCTGGTATCTAAACTCGTGTACCAGAAGGGCCCCTGAATATTGGATAAACGGTTAGTAAAAAAAATGAATGGGAAGGGCAGATCCCAGCAGATAATATGTATAATTGATGATTTATCCTTACTGCCACTGTACCGGAGGGCTTGCTTTGGGGTCAACCGTGTTTGTTCCAGCATAAGGCTGAAGCAGCTGTAGTGCAGAAAATGCTTCTTCCCCATCTCCTTCCTCTTCATCACCTCCTTTGTTGGCCAGGACAAATAAATTCAGGTCATCTCACAGGTACAGAAGACAAAATTTACCTGTTGGGATTAGAATCAGCATCCTTGAGGAGCCCTGCATTGTCTCGGAGGTGTTTTAGCATCATAGCAGAGGTTTTATAAAGCAGAGGTCCCAGAGGGATGAAGTGAGGGCTGGGATGGCGAGATAGCAGAAGGTACTGAAAGATGGGGCGGATGCAGTGGGAAACAGCGATGGAGCAATGCCACAGCTGGCATCTACCTGCAGGAAAGAAGAGTGCTCTGTGGAGCAGATCTCCACAAAAAAAAATAAGCTCAGTACAAAAGCAGCGAGTGGTGCACCCTCCCCTTCCATGGAGCTTCATCCAGCAGCATAAAAGGGAGCAAGGTAACTTATTACAAGTCCTAAGGAGGACTGAAAAAGAGCAATACCCCCTTTGCTGTTTCTTGGTAAGCTTTATCTGTATTTTTAAATAAGAAAACCATACTGATATTTTATGCAGAAAACACAGAGCGCCTTCCCAACCTTTACTGAATGGAGGACGAGATTAACTTGTTCACCCAAGAGTGACGATGACAGAAACTGGTCCGTGGAACCAGCTCTTTTGGAAGAAATCTTAAAAACTTGTACAACCATTTGGGGAGGACGAAATAACACTGTCACTGCCAACCCTTTTGAGAGCTGCCTGGGATGTCCCATGTAGACCTGCTCCTCCTCAGTTTATGGGGTCAGCAGAAGTTGTAGCACTGGCAAGAAGTCATATGAATGGCCATAAAATGTCTTGTTCTTATGAAACTACTGCTGTAGTTATCCATGGTACGGAAAGGATGTTCTAGGAGGTCTTGCTCAGCTCTTTCTCTCTCTGGGATTCTCCAAATCCCCAGATTCTCAGATCTCAGAGACAGAAGATAATACTTGCAAGCCCTCGTATTGCTCATTGCTATCAAGACAGTCAATGTAGGCAAACATTACAAAATGGTCTTTTTTCTTTTTCTTTTTCTTTTTCTTTTTCCTTTTTCTTCTTCTTTTTCCTTTTTTTTTTTTTTTTTTTCCCAAAAATATACAGAGGAACACATTCAGCAACAATCCTTCCTCATCTTCATCAGTAGAGGGGAACGCAACTTTGCTGCTACCTGGCAATTTGAACAAATAAATGAACGAACAAAAATGACAAAAAAAAAAAAAATCCCACTTTGCTATTTCAAAGACAATTTCAGGCTTAATCTCAAGGGCCTGTTACTCTAGAAGGCATCCTCCAAACTATGCAGAACACCCCAGACCATCACAATGCTACAAAACAAAACAAATAAAAGACAAGAATTTCATTAGAAATTTATGTTATGCTACAGAAGAAATACAGTTACTCCATGTGTAATGGGATTGTAATGGGATTTGGACAAAGAACTTTACGCTTCTGATCTCACATTAAAAAAAAAAAAAAAGGAAAAAAGGATTGAAGGATTGCATGGGTGTTAAAGTGTATTAGAAATTTGTAAAATACATATAAATAAATATTTATTATATATATATATATGTATATGTAAAAGCAAGACTATCCGTTCCCTATGGCAGGGGTAATACCACAGCTCTCGGCCCTAACCTCAGGCCCGTCTGTGCCCGAGTTATGAGACTAAAATTGCCGTTTTGCTGTTTAATTCAGCAGAACTTTGCTCTCTTTCTCAGCATGACTCACTAAAGATCTGCAGAGCAGATTTTGATCTTCATCTTCATCCAGAAGACTCTATTATGTGCCTGAACGCAGAATTTCTCCCATTCTTCCAAAAAACAACCGAGACATTGAAGGAAGCATCCGCCTAAAAACATAAAAGTCCATGGCACTGAGATACTGACTAATACGAGACAGTGGAAGTGACAGGGATATGATGAAGAAAAGGCTGAATGCGATTTTTTAGACCACTGGTTTATTAGCTAAAGGGCTCTGGTTTAGATCCACAGTTACAAAAGACAAACCCAGTAAGCTGGTTTCGCCTACAAGGTTTTTTTCTCCCTCCCTTCTCCACAGTTGAAGGAGCCCATTGCAAGCTTTCAAAGAGAAGCATTTTGATATTTTGGCTCAAAATTCCGAGGCTTGTCAAAATTGCCCAACGTTTTAAGGCCCAAAAGAACAACTAAACTGGAAGGAAAAAAAAAAAAAAAGAGTTTACATTGCCCAAAATATTTCAATCAGTGCAACTCATCTTTCTTTTTCAAATTTTTTTAAGACAAATTCTAAACATATTTATCAGCCACAGGGCACAAAAACTTAAAAAGTAAATAAAAATCAATTATTTACAACCCCCCCCTGCTGAGCAGCGGTACCACTGCTCATGCTGAGAGACACACACATACAAGATATAGGGAAGTGGTGGAAAACAAAATACATCTTAAAAGGTTTTGGGTTCCAAGGGCAAAACTCCTGGAGATACGCAGCCTCCATGGGAGGTAATCCTTTAGTCCCTTTGAAAATCTCAAGGAACCCAAACCAGACATTTCTTTTAGGGCTGTAGCAGCCTTTTTGTTTGTGCTACTAACCCAAGAAATACCGCTTTGATCTCTGCCATGTCCCTCCTCATCCTGCGGCCTCTCTCCAAACGCCTTTGCAAAGCGCTGCGTTCGCTGCTGATGCTCCTCCTGGGACACATTGCTGCAACGGAGCCCACAGAAATCCTTCCCCATGAACACTCTCCACCAAACGCATTTAAAAGGATTAACATTTTATTTTTATTTATTTATTTTATTTTTTTTTTGCACATGTACAACCATTGCCTTTTTTTGCACGCTGTTGCCCCAGTAAATCTGAATGCCCGAGCAGCGTGCTGCTAGCAGTGGCTCTCTGGATTTCCATCGCCGTCAGGACTACAGTGACAAAATGGGCTGTTTTAGGTGAGGAAACAGGACTGCTGCCAAATCTCTGCTCCCGTGTGTTCCCTCACATCGCTGGTGCCTCAGCTGGTGCTACCTGGCTGGGCAGAAGCAGCCGGGGCTGTGCCCTGGGTGGCCAGAACAGGGGTTGTCCATGCGTAAGCCAAGAGAGGATGTTTGATAGGGATCAACTGGATGGCCTTCACCTTCCTTTCCTCTCCTTTTGCTTCCTCTTCCTCTCCTTCACTCCCCCAGCCTCGCAGGGAACAATTTTCTTCCACCCACCACTCGTAAAGTCAGCAGCAGCCGGCACTGCACAGATCTCATGGAGTCGCTCGGGGGATCGAGGGGACCGAAAGCACCTCATCCCCACTCCTTGGAAAGGCTGAAAGCCAAAGGCTCCTCAGGAAGGGCAGCCTGAAAGCCAAGAGCCTCCAAAACTCCCCTAAGCCCTGCCACCAGCCTGGTACAACCCCTGTGCCCCAGGGGAACTGCAGCAAATTTCAGCCCATCCAGATGCCTGGACGTGGCGCTAGGCAACCTGTTCCTTGTGCTTGAACGGGGCAAGCAGCGATCTCCAGGCAGGGCAAATTTCCATCCCACAGCCTCTTCTCAACAAGACACACCTGAAAGTGGTGAGCACAGAGGTGCTGGGAAAGGGGCTGCATCCCAAACCAAATTCTTCGTTGCTGGTCAGCATCAAATTAATAAAGACCTGTACAGGAGAATGTGGGAGACCACACGGTGCATGGAAAAGTCACAGGAAAAAATTGTCCCTGAAAACACAAAATACCTCCTGCTGGATATGAAGAAAAGAAGAACATGTCCAGAAATGGGATCAGCCCCTAATCATTCATTTGATTCCAATGAGCTCATGATCATGTTCATAACCTGGTAACTTCACCCAAAACCGGTGGAAATCACAGCTTGGCAGTCCTGCGCTGCTCCTCACAGTGTGCTAAACCGGCACTGGAGATGGTTTCGTATCCCCCCCGAGACGCGGGGAGGTCAATCAGCACTTCTCTTCCAGTTCATCGTAACCAGCAGCCCAAGCTGTTAGCATCAGTTAGTTTAAGTGAATTGATTTTATCTGAAATTCCTGCCGCCGCCTTCATGCACGCTCACACATCTTTGCAGTTTCTATAATTAGAGCACACCAAGAGAGGAGCAATTTGTAAGGAGAATGACATCTCTAAAACACGTCTTTCTCAGAAAGGTGTTGTGTGCATGTCTGCAGGGAAAAGCCTGCATATTCAGGAGGAAAGCCTCTGTAATGATGCCACTAGGCATTAACTACAAACCTAATTGGTTTTATCGTACTGCTTAAGAGAGGAGAAAAAATATACACATACACGCACACATGCACACATCCCTCTGCCACCTGTGCTCAATCAAAGACAAGATACGTATTAAAAAAATATAAATATAAATTGGCCATCATGGTAAACCTATTTCCTTTAGATGCTGTGGATCTTTTTACAGAACAAAAGGAGAGGACCTATGGGAATGAGCTTGGAGTACACTCATGTAGCTCAAGATTTGCATGCGGTGTTCTGGAGCAAGAGCATTTTAGCTTAGAAAATCCACAAGTTCTTCTGCTCCCAGCCATTTAAGCAAGGCAAGAAGCACTTGTTGGGGAGCTGCATCCAGCAAAATGCTCCCAAACACACCCAACACAGTCTGCCCTGAGGAGTTGTGGGATCTCCTCCTTGCAGAGCTTCAAAAAGCCACCTGGACCAGGTCGTGGGCACACTGCTGGAGGTGGCCGTGCTTGAGCAAGGGCTGGACCTGATGGTCCCAGAGGTCCCTTCCCACCCCAACCAGTCTGGGGTTGTGCACACTCCCAGATATCCACCTTTTTTTCATCTCATTTAATGTTGTCAGGATAATGGAGGCAACAAGCGTGAGCTCAGATGGGGGCCATGGTGTTTGTTGGGGTGTTGCATGGCAGCAGCTGCAATTGCAAAATCAGTGTTCAAAAAAAGGCCAGAATTGGGAATACTCCTTTGTGAGGGCTGCAGAATTGTCTTCCCCTACCAACCTGCCCAGAACTTGCAATAAATTGATAGAGAAGAAAAACCCGACTTGGTTATACACATGGGCCCCTGGGACTCCACAGACTGGATTTGGGATTATATTTGTGGGCAGAGAGAGCCCCAAACCTCCCCAAACTGTGGGCCATGCTCTGTGCAAGCTGTGGTTAAGAACGGGATAATGGACCCAGTCCTGGTCCTGTGTGGGTGACCCACAGTGTGAATCCCATCCCTACTGAAGTATTTCCACAAAGATCCAGAAATCCATGGGATTACTGGTGTGATTTACCAACTACAGACAAATTCACAGTGTAATCTCAGCCATGTCACCAAATGGCTCCAGGGCTCGAAAGCTAAACTGTTCCCAAATTTAAAAATGGGATGGGCCAGCATCATCCATCCTGCAGGTAAATCCAGGCAACCTCTGGATGTAAGGAGCTGAATGTATGCTGAATAAGGCTGCAGCGAGTTCTTAGCATGCAGGTGATCCAAAAAGACTGACAAAATGATCTCATGATCCCTTCTAGCTTTAAAATCCATAAATGTGAGAGCTGAGAAAAATACCAAAAAATACAGCGTTGCTTACTGTTAATGCCAAGACTAGACATGTTTTCACCCAATGTCGCAAAAGGGCTAAATAACAGAATTTCCAAACTTCCAGTAAACTTTTGCACTTATAAACTGGCTCAGTAGGCAGAAAACAACACTTTAAAAAGGAGCCTGTTTTCAGCAGGAACGCATCATTAAAAGCACACTCTTTCTAAATGAGCTGGGATTATGTCTGGGGATTTCCATGCCACTGTCTTAAAATGTATTTTTTTTTAAAAAAATGAGCTTCGCAGAAAAGGAAAGTTAAAATTCTTGTGCAAAGTTGGAGGCTTACCTTTCCTAAACGGGCTTTGGTTTGTTTTAAAAATAAAGCTTATGCATGCACTGCCATCTGAATATCCTGCCCACATAAAATGATGTAAGCCCGTTAATTCAACGTGAGCTGTGTTGCAGTCGGTCTGTCTTCAGCCAGGGATAGGCTGCTGAATGCTCCAGCCCAGTGGCCATAAGCAAGATTCATCTAACTGCTATGGGTTATGTTGCACATTCAGATTAAAAGAAGCGATATTTAATGTTGCACTATAAGGCACGACATAAGGAAAAGCACTATCCTGTGTCTTTTTAAACGCTGATCTCTTGCTGCTCCATTACTAACGATATATTGCTCAGAAATGATGAAATT
Organism: Anas acuta; assembly: GCF_963932015.1. Lineage (NCBI taxonomy): Eukaryota > Metazoa > Chordata > Aves > Anseriformes > Anatidae > Anas > Anas acuta. Next base: position 155,538,869 of record NC_088980.1, read on the forward strand.
CTCCCCCCAAATCTTGTGAATTATGCATAATTCCCCAATCACGCACTAAAGGGACCACTAAAAATCCCTCTGCCCACTGGGAGGAGATTCCTAGACCTGGCAGCAGCCCATAGCATCATAGCAGTGGGGGACCAAATTATCCCAACACTCCTCAAATCAAGCTCTTGGGACACACCAGCTGTGTTTAAGATGCTCCAGAAGCCTCCAAGGGATGCTTCTGCACTGGTTCCTGCTTGCACACCCCAGCCTTGATTTTTACAGCTACGACAAAAATCCATTTTTCTTGCTTTGATACGAAAGCTCGGGAGGCTGACAAGTGGGGCTGGCACGTGGGGGCAGACGGTTCCCAAAACTGCCAGAGCTTCTGTTCTGAGCAGTGCAAAACTCAAACAGTGGCCAAAGCAACAATCACCCGCGGTCAGCATGATTATATGCTGCTGAGACACTGCCTACAAAATGCCTTATTTAAAAAAAAAAGCAATGCTGAAGAAGAAAATTGTTTGATGCAAGCATGAAGGAGGCACAATCCTACATTCCTTGGGTACATTTTGGTTTTGTTAAAAAACAAACCTCAGTCAACTCCAAGACTCAAAGGAGATGGAAGAGCTCTCCAACTGCTGGCTGTCCATGTTGTTCATCATCTGTCTGATGAATTTTCTGGAAGAAACCAGCCCAGTTGGGACAGGATGGAAGAAACACCTGAGCTGTAGAGCACAGAAGTGTCTGCACCACGGTGGTGAACAGAAATACTGGAAGGGAAGGGTCTGGGAGTTCTCCATGCAATGCACCTCCAGCTGGGTATGGCCATCCTTGCCCATACCATGGAGGGTCAGGAGCTGCCCCCACCCCTCTGCCTCCTGGAGCTGGTGGCCTCCCATTGAGCTGCATCCACCTAGGAAAGCAACCTGCAAGCCCACAGAGAGCTGAGACACAGCAGGAGGGAAAAGCCAACTCAAATAAATGGCTAATTGCCATTTAACTCCCGTGTGTGAAATTTGGCATGCGTTAAGCCAATAAAGCAACCTGGACTCGAGCTCCATTTGGCAACGGGACAGAGGGATCGATCTGAGAGCAGGCTCCTGGGTGTGTGAGGGGGGCTTTGGGGTGGGAATAGAAGAAAAGCCACCACCCTTCTGCCACGTCCTGATGGAAATGGTCTTCTGTGGGCCAAAAGGAGCGTCCAGTGAAGATCCCATTCCCAGTTTTGCTAGTCCAGGCAGAATTATTCGCAGATGAACCCACCCCCTCTGTTCTCTCCCCCCTGTTTAGGAATACAGAGAAATTCAAGCCACTGATGATGTGCTGCTCATCCCCACGGCTCAATTACGCTCTACAGCAGCAAGTAGCCACCTCACCAGGAAGGTGACGCCGTGCCGAGCGCGTCTGCCTGTTATGAATACAATTTAGGAGGCAGGCCCGTAGAAAAGATTTGCTGTCAGGCAGTTGCCTCAAGAGAGCTAATTAAAGCTGCAGGAGAGAGCTGACAATTTCCCTCTGCTGGCTGCCTCACAGTTTGTCACCCCAGCCCGGCCGCTGAGCACCCTGTGCATTGCCAGGAGGTGCCACGCATGAGGACACCCAAGGGACCCCCCCCCGACAGCGGGCAACAGGGATGGCCAGGGTAGGAACAACCATTTTAGATGTTTGTAGCCCAAATCAGTATTAATAAGCAAATTTTCTGGCATCTGGCATGGATAGGTATAAAATAATCCAATTTGATTACAGGTTAGACATCTTTGAGACACGTGGAACCCGTGGGGATTTTTGGCAAGCTTCCTTTGGGATGGACAACTCCCCCCTCCACTGCAACATAGACCAAATCCTAGGTGGAAATCAGGTGAAAGTACAGAGTTTGAGATCAGCAGAACAGCTAGGCAGCAATGCAACCAAAATAGAGACGGGCGTAATTTCGTATTTCATGCTATTGTATTATATTCAGTTGCTCTAGTGACTTGCAGGCCATCTGCCCGATCCAATGGTGACAACAAACTATGAAAAGCAGAACAGAAAACCACGTCAAATTGTTTTTGGTCAGAATATAACCAGGCACTGTGCAGCCTCCCAGGCGCCACGCTCTGACGAATCTCGAACTCCCTGGAGGCTTTGCCATTGGTTTCAGTGAATTTAACGTCCATAGGGCATAGGCTCTTGCATTCAACAGTGGGATGCACTATGACAGTATTTACCCATATAGACAGAAAAATTGCCTCTATAGAGTAAAGACAGGAACAATCGTGTTCATCTCCCACTGCTCAAAAGAAAAAAAAAAAATCAAAGTAAAAAAATTAAACACCTTATTTTAGGAATTTCAAAGCCAAGAAAGTAAATTAAAGGAAATATCTAAAGTCTTCTTTTTGCTTGTTAGCATTAGAGTATTAGTAGTAATTTGTCATCGTACAGTAGTTATATGCATGTCATGTGGCTATGTATACACCCAGATACACGTAAAACATGTTTTACTGCATATTACTTTTTCATTGCAAATATTTTCCTGAGATGTCCTAGCGCAAGAGCACGTTAAAAGCACCTGCTATTAAATCTTTGCTAAAACCTCCAAATTTCTCATGAAAATCCAAAGTGTGCTGTTAATGAAATTGTTGAGTTTTTAATGTACGTGTCATTTTGATGAATGTAGAACATCATTTCCATAATGTCTTACATGTTTCACGCACTTCTGGGTATTGCACCATCTTCTTGATATCCAAGGAAAACAGATTATTAGCGCAAGCAGGAAGGAAAACAGAATCATGGAGTGATGTACGGTTACTGAGAATTTGTTGCAAGGTAAGAGTCATAGCGCAAAACTTCCCAAGCTCTTGCTCTGTTCTCCAACCACTAGATTAATACTTTCTGATCTTTGCAATAATTTAATTAAAATGATCAGCCGATGAGAAGTAATACTGCACCACTGAATCTAATTAAACTTCAAGTTTATCCTCTAGAAATCAAGAAATATATATATTTCTTCAAGAAAAGACAGCTATTTATTTTATTCTGACAGAGGAAAGGATAGAAGGAAAAAAAAGCAATCAGTTTTGTTGATAACATCTCTCTTCTGCCTCCCCCCCCCTCCCTCCCAAATGACAACGCTTGCCTGGCTAAATAATAAAATAATAAGCATTTTGCAAAGCTAATCTTCCTGCTCTGAGCTGTCTGAACCATTTTGTCCCTTCCCACCCATGCCATTGTGTGGCAAAACAATAGAGCCTTTGTAAAAATGACAACAAAAACCAAACAGGGTGGGGGAGGAAACCTGCCAGGGAAGTAGAGAAAAATTTAGACCTTCTTATTTCTATTTGGCAATTATACCTCTTGTAAAAGGTTCCCCCTCCACCCTTACCCCACAGAAGTGTTATCTCTCTTAGCTTGATTGGAGCTTTGTGCAAAATTAAAGTAGGGATGTTGAGAGGCAGATTGCCTACAAAAAGTAGCAACAAAAGGATGTGGGGACAGTAGATCCATTTTCTGCTGCCCAAATGTCTGTCACCAAAACCAGAACCATTGTCAAAGTTCTGGTGTCAGTTCTGGTGTTCTCCAGCATTTCTTCGCTGTAGAAGAGGCATGTAAAATCAGCTGTTTTCAGACAAGACCACCGTCTCTTCTCCTGGCTTTCTTGAAAAAGCCCAAGAATATCTTGTGAAGAAATTTTACTGCAGTCAGCCCAGCCTTTTGAACACTTCCACCGTTAACTAGTGCAAAAATGTGAACTATTAAACATTTAACTGAATATGTACGACTTCTGAACTGGGCTTGCTCAATTAACATTTTACTGCAGCAGCCTCCAGGGCATACTGTCTTGCTAATTAAGTATTTCCTCTCCATCCCCTTGTGGGGAACAGGCTGTTTTTCCTCTGCCTTTTCCCGTGGTCAAAGAGCAAGTGGATGGGCAGTAAGAGCTGTACGAAAAGCTTTGCTTGGCTGTCTCACACCTTCCCTAGCAGCTTCTTTGCCTCCTGATGCTGTGACCCTTGCAGGCAGCTCTGCACCCAGCCTCCTGCCTCGAGCAGGGGGCCACCACACCAGCAGAGCTCTCAGCACAGCAGGTTGCCTCTTAAGGATGAGTGGCCAGATGGCTAGAAAATGTAGAAAGGTGGAAAATACGTGTGCTGCTGCACAAGCACTGACCACTTATATTTCAGGGACTGTCAGGCTCGGTGCTATGACCACTTCCCCGGGCAGCCTGTTCCAGTGCCTGACCACCCTTTCAGTGAAGAACCTTTTCCTGATATCCAGTCTGAAAAAAAAAATCAGTTCCTGCTGCCTGCTGGGCATGGGCTGGGCTGCACCATGGGAAGACCACAGAGAGCAGGCCGGGCCAGGCCGCAGTGAGCAGGCCCAGCTCCAACTCCTTCATAAAAACACTTCATGAAGAAAAAAGTGAAGGAAAGAAAGAAGGGAAGAAAAATGTTTGGAACTTGAAAGGCTTTTCCTTGTTTTTGAGAGGCTTCTACTATCTCTACTATGCTGCTGCTCCTCTGCACACACTTGTTGGATGAGCCATACAACCACACGAAGGAAGTTGGCACAACATTTTTCTGAGTCAACAGGTCAACAGTGCCAATCCTAACTGCAAAGCCTACATAATTCATGGACTTGATGGACAAAGACATTCCCAAGGAGGGAGACAGCACAGAAAACCCAGCATTATGGATAACAGAGCACCCTGAGTGGGAAGGGATCCAAAAGGATCCATTGAGTCCAATCTCTGGCTCCACACAGGACCACCCAAAACCAGACCCTGTGTCTGAGAGCGTTGTCCAAACACTTCTTGATCTCCATCAGGATCAGAGCCGTGACCATGTCCCTTGGGGAGCCTGTCCCAGTGCCCGACCAGCTCTAGGTCAGAACCTTTCCCTAACACCCAGCCTGACCCTCCTTTATTGAAGCTCCATGCCCCTCGACAAATCTACTCTCATTGCCTATCCTTGTTTTAATGCTATTCAAGCAGCGAAGCTTGTTCTTCATTTCTTAAGACTGTGTAACACATCCCAGTGATGATCTATTTTTACTGCAGGCTGAAGAATGACATTGATCTCTCCACAGAAAGCCAAGTTTGCTTGAGGGCCTTTGTTATTAATTGGCCTTAACATGTTTATTGTGGTGCTGCCCAAAACCCACAGACTGTGCCTCAAACTGCTAAGTGCTAGAATCGACTTTAACTCCTTACAAGCTATTACCATGGTCTTCCTAGCAGCTCAGCTGCATCCTCTCTGAAGGACTTCACAGGCACCTCCTTCCTTCCCAGTCAGGACCTGCAAGCAGACATCTCCTTATCTACTAAGCTGCTAAATCCCCTTCTGGATGTCGTACAGAGAAAAATGGAAAATGTACCGTCTACAGATCTACAAGCCCCAAACTCCCATATTTTAATCCTTTCTGTCGGTACCTGAAGAAAATTGATTCACTTCTCTGTGAGTTGGTTACAGCATCCATAAAGCAGTGATGACAAATACTGGACTACTGCTCTGGGGTGGCATGAAGGTTACATTAATTAATACTTGCAGAGTGGCTGAGAAGTTTCGATGAAAGGCACTAAGCCTGGGGAAACTGTTATTTATTCTCACTGGAGCAAAGCAGAGCTTTAATACCACTACTTCCAGGTGTCTGTACTACCATCAGTATGGACAAAGCTCACTCCTGTGATGCCAGACACTGTAAACGTTCATCACAGTCAGCTTTACTGAAACAGCAGAAAATGCATCTTGCCCTCAGTCAGCATCAGCTTGCTGTCCCCACAGAAGGAGGTCCAATGCAGAATGCCAAGGGGACATCTGATCTACAGGTGGATCTACAGGGGACATCTGATCTACAGGTGTATTTCAAGATGTTGTGAGAACTACGTCAAAAGAGATGAATCAGAGGACTGCAGACTGGTTGGGGTGTGAAGGAACATCTGGATCCACCTGCTCCCACCCCTGCTCAAGCAGGCTCACCTCCAGCAGGGTGCCCAGGATCACATCCTGGTGGCTTTTGAAGCTCTGCAAGGAGGAGACTCCACAACCTCTCTGGACAACCTGTGCTCCATCACTCTCATAGTAAGAAAGTGTTTCCAAACTAGATGGACCCCTGGTCTTCTGCAAGATAGCAGGTCCTTCCCTCCCCCTGCAGTGTCTCCACCACTGTCCACCACTGTTTAGCCCGTCTTCATCTCTCCTGCTGCATGACATGTTGGAGCAAACCCCACCTTGGGCAAAACTCCAACCCCCACAGCAGGACTCCCAATTCCACCACTACCTATTTGTCAAAGGCAACACGCAGCAAAATGAGATCTTTGAGGAAAGCTGAGCCCACTCAGGTCTTTGACAACAACTTAACTTCCAGATTCAATGAACTCAGCCTACTTTTCATGATGACATAGCGAAGGATAAACATCATTGCGTTATTCAGCTCCCAGCAGCCAGCTTTTGAAGGACATTGAGTGGGTGGCAGAGAAAAGCTGAAAGCAAAGGAAAAAAAAAAAACAGGCTCTGAAGCATGGCATTATTTGGAGCTGGTCTTCTGGCATGCGGTGCTGTTCCTGCTGTTGTCTGCGGGTCTCTTCCTAACAAATGATCTCATCCTGCTGCTCCCCAGGCTCACCAACAAGGCCTGGCTTTGCTTCTGTCTGTTGAACATCTCCCAGATGTTTACCCATGTAAAGATTAAGGCATATAAAATAAAAATATATTACCAATGCATCAGTTTTCAGGGGGAAGCATGGGGTGTAGCCCCTTCTCCACTGAAAAGGCCAACTTTGCTCTATGATAGCCCACACTACTCCTTGGATTTTTTCAGGGGACCAATGTTTTTTCAGCAGGACAGTATCCATCATGCCATGCAGCTTGGCAGAAGTGCTGGAAAAGAAGTTGGTGCACAGCCTCCTGGTAGGACAACCGAGCTCCGTGGAGATGAGCCTGATTCTGGTTCATGCAAACCGTGGCTGGTAAATCACTTTTGCTGTTCCCAGCGAGAGATCTTCCCAGCTGAGATCCCGCAATGCTAAAGAAATACTGCTCCTGCTCAAGTAAATAACTGTCAGAGTGAAGGCAGAAAAAAGCAGAGCTTCAAAATTCCCCTCCCACACTCGTGATGGGCAGCGATACGAGGCATTCATAATTATACATCTGCTTGCTCACTCATACACTGGAGCACAAGCCTCTCCAATGCCATCTTTGCATGGTTACTGTCTCCTGGTAGGGTTTGCGGCTTGACGGGGGAAAACCGATGAGTGAATCCTGATTGATGCCTTTGTTGTCGGTATCCACTCCAGTACCTTTACGGACTGTGCTTAATGCATCGGAAAGCGCCATGGAACGTTAAATTCCCACCTCGAGGATGGACAGCCCTGCAGGACCGAAGCTGTTGTGCTGCTGGCTGACAGGGATGCTCTGGAAGCTGCTCATCCTTGCTGAATTCCTCAGGCACGTGCAGGCTATCCTCCTCTCAACTCCCTCAATCCATATGCGAAGCTGAGCTTTGCTGCTACTACACTGGATCCAAAGACAAAATACTGAAATCGGTACTTCAATACTTCAATACCAGAAACAAACACACACATTGAGGACTCTGCTGCCACAACAGAAGTAGCTCAGCAATGTAAAGGAAATGTTTATTTTTCCCTGTCGGTATTAGAGCACTTTAAATCTATTAACTAAATGCTTACAACCACCGCGGCAGAGAGCATCACCATAACAGCTTTATCAATGCACGTGGATGTGTATAGCCATAAACACACACCCAAGGGTGACCAAATTCAGCACATTTGCTGAAGCTCTGCTCCTTAACTGATAGCTCAACCAGCAGAAATAGTTTTTAGTCTTCCACGTCTCTCCTTGGGACATGTTCTCCTCCAAGAAACAATGCTTTAAACAATCATTTCACTATTATTTTGTAAGTAACACCTAATGAAAGTTTTAACTATTTGGATAAAAACATTCCTGAGCTTGCCTTTAACAGACATAAGCTCAACTTAAGCTGTGCAGCCAAATAAATGGCTTCAGCTCCACCTTCCAGGCTGTGCTGCCACCATCCAGGGGAAGCAAGAGCAGCCTTTCAGCGATGAATCCTGCCCAAGGCCTTCCCAGAAATTTCTCCCTTAAAAGAAGGCATCCTTCCAAAAACCCCCCAAAAATTTGGGATGTGCAAGTGCTCGAGGTTGCCCATGTGGCTACTTGCAATGGTAACTGCAGGAATGACGAGGAGAAAGAGGAGGAAGTCCTAATATTGTAATGTCTGGGTCTGAAAATCAAAATGTTTTTGCAAACCTCACTTTATAATATACCTCAAAATTGTGAGGAAGGCGATAATTATATCTAATTTACTGCTGCAGAGAGAATTAAGGGCTCCGATTCACGTGCATTAAAGCTAATGTGCAGGAGCGCACACTGTTTTACCCCAGCACATACTTGTCCCATCAGTATGTCTGCCCCTGGGCAGACACATGGTGCCAGCCACAGCCCAAAATATTCACAGAAACTCTATTTTGTTGGTCCTTGAAGATACCAGCTGGGTGCAAGCCAGCAACGACAAAAGCACCGAGTGTCCAGGGATCGGTGGTTTTGTCCCAAAGGCATTTAGAAACTCTGAAAGCACTCGCTATGAATTCTTGGGCCGCCAGAACAAAAGCAAACTTTCAAGTCTCCATGGCACTAGGAGCAGAGTTTTTCATGCCCATTTTCCCAAATTTGGCTTGAAATATCTAAAGGCATTAACTAGGACTTCAGAGACCATAAAAACTTGCCTGCTGCGAAAAGGAAAGAGGGCTGAGGGTGAGGACATAGACATGCTTTCTTGATAAGCTTGCTGTGCTTTCTTAATCAGATACTCAGGTAACCAATTGCCTGTGAAATAATTAAAAATCTTTACCTACAACCTAGGTATGTATATATATTTTCATTATTTTCTACAGGATTTCACATCACTTCAGACTTTAAAATACATCTGATTGATAGGCATTCCCATCACTTAAGACTCAAAAAAAATGATTTTTTTTTTCTTTCTTTCTTTTTTCTTTTTTCTTTCTTTCTTTTTCTTTTTTTTTTTTTCTTTTCTGCCGGGGAGTTCTTCCACTGCTTTTATCTCTCTGAAGCCGTTTGTATAAGCGGGCTGACTTCCACAATGCTGGCTGTCAGCACAACCTGGCAGAAGGACTCAGCCCGCGCGCCAGCCAAGGGAGCGGTCAGAAGTCCCTCCAGGGTCTGCAGGACTAGAAACAGCAGTGTTCCAGGTAATTTCAGCCTAAACAAATTCACAAAAGAAAAAAAAAAAAGTGTGGCACACACAGAAAAAAAAAAAAAAAGCAAACATAAATATATTATGCAATTGCATGCACACAGAAATGCTGTAATGCATCAATTCTGGATGTGACTGTCAACATGTTACGCATACTAAAGGAGACAACGACTGAAGACAGCAGCATGGTGATGATTGAAGGACTGCGAGCTGAAGGAGAGGAGCTCACATCACACACACACCCGTATACACATTCCCAAGGACCTACGGCAGCTCCCGATGACAGCCACACCGACGCCTCTGCCCCGCGATAGCGCCTGCTGCCTTCTCCCACCTTTGATACGGGACCTGAGAAAAGCACCTACTGTGCTGGGAACACTTTCTGCCAGCAAAAGCAAGGCAGTTTCTTATAAAAGGGCAAAACTAACCCTGATTTATGGAACTGAAACTGCAATTCAAAGTCATTCACAAGTCCAAGAACGAAAATTAGTTCTTATTAAACAACCCAAAATAACAGAAATTTCACTGGTGTTTTAAGCAACTCCATGTTTTAAACCAGAAGAGGCTGCTGATCCTTTATATTACAACATTATTTTTAGAACTTGCTGAAATGATGACTACCAAAGATCCGTGAAAACGGAATTAGGGCTCCACAAGTCCCCTAAAATAAATCTTTGCCAGCAATGGCACCGTTGGTTTAATACCAGAAGCAAATCATCTCTTCCTCTACTGGTACGGACAACTGGTGTCTTTTCCAGAGGTCAGCCTGGACTAATGTATCTATTTGGGGTTGGTCTTTATACCTTAAATACCATGCAGAGAATGTCAATGCCCTCTGAAGAGCCAAGTAACCATTGCTGTCTCTTATCAAAACATCTTCAGAATTCTGTCATTATTGATGCTGCGACTTTTCCTTGCATTTAGCCCTCATCCAGAGATCACAAAACTTGCAAGAAACTGCAGAAAAGGCAAAACTTTTATTCAAAGAGTACCAAAAATACTCTTAAAAGCCTTTGCCTTTTCTAGAGAGCTTTCTCAAAATTCAGGCAGTCTTTGTCCTTAATTAGTAAAAGAAGCTATTGTCTGTTCTTCTGAACAAGACACTTATCTCCTCAAGTCTAGCAAGGTATTTCTGAACATTGACAAAGTTCCTCACTTCGTATTAATATTTTTTATACTTAAGCTGTATCCCAAAATAGCAGCCAATTATTTCTTCAAACAGCCCAATGATACTGGTGCATAAAGTGCTTGTTTACCCAATAATGCCAAAAGGATGTTACTAAATTCAGCCTCGTGTTCAGATGAGATTTCCAAATATTTTGCATCTCAAAAGTAGTTTACATCAAAGTAAACATCTGAAGGCTGATGGAATCGCTCGGCTTCCGCAGAAGGATGTGACCCGGACACAGTCCACATCTCGCCCAGGTTATACCCAACCATAAGCACACATCTGAAATTTAATGACGACTCTTACAAAAATCACATTTTTCTGGGATATTTTTTTTCACGTATTGCCTGTGAAGATTTAAACTGAGTTCTCTGCAAGAAATGGGAGCAACAGCTGTCTGTATTTAGGATGGGGACTTGGATGCATGACCAAGTTACGTCGCCTGAGCTGATGGAAGGAGCAGGACGCGTGCTCTTTGCCAACAGCAAAACAAGATGTGCTGGACCTGCTTACACCCCTGTGAAAGATTCAGGCGAGTGTGTTTTATCTCACATTTCCATCGGGTTCAGCAGACAAACCACAGTCCCGCTGACACACAGCGACTTGTTAAACCGAGGCGGCTTTCCTGCGCTTCAAAGCCTTCGGAGCTCAAATTAAAAAACCTGCACTCTTTGATCTCAGCAAGGAGCAAATCCATTCCTTTTGTTCATCCAGGCCTTTCTTCTCGATCAGAAGCCCATCTTCTTGAGGCAGAGACCACATGCACACGAGGATTTGTACTGCGGGGAAGAGCTAACTACCAGCTCAGTCAACACTTATTTCCCCAGCCCAAATCCCGAGTTCACAGTGTTTGAAACTTGTTGGCAATAAAAAGGCATCAATGAGGCACACCGTGAGCAACACAAAGCTGCTTTATTCACTCTTCAAAATAGAAAAGAAAATCAAATCTGTTGTTTCAGTTTTGCTTTTGTATTCACGCCACATCACACTGCGCACAGAGGTTGGGCATGTGTTGCCTTCTGGTTTGGTTTGTTTTTGACTCACAAGGTGCAAGTTATCTCCTGAAACACTTGGCATATTCCTGGTTGACAGAGGTAGGGGTTTCCCCGTGTGTTTCTTAAACTAACTTGACATTTCATATAATTAAATCAGCTACTAGAGAGTAAGCATTTGAGCTATCATATTATCCAAGCTTCACATATATAAAAATAATTGTACTATCTCCGGAATCGGGGAAAGGCACAAGCAGGCTGGTTCAAACCTAGCATTAGAACTATAAGCGGTTATAATTTTATTAATCACCATTTTTGCACTGGTGCTGCGAATGAATTGCTCCCCGGTGTTCCATCACGCCGAGCGCGGCACCAAACACGCATGATTACACGCTTCCTCCCCAGAAGAGCTCGCCCTGAATGTTCCTTTGTTCCAACAAGTACATGAATTCGTCATGCGTATAATTGAATCTGCGCTTTCAGAGGGGGCCTGATCCTGCCGACATATGTCTATTAACCGCTCCTGCAAGCTCACTTGAGCGTGAAGCAAGACTGGAGGCCCAACACAAATATTCAACAACATGGTATTTACTTCCTTTAGCTAGCCAGGCCCTTCCTCGTCCAGCCAGTCTACTAAATTTATTTGCTGGAAATTGAAATTACACTCACACCACACCGGTGTCCTTGAGAGGGGGACACAGACCACCTTCTTTTTGAAAAAAAAATGAGCCACTTTCTCTGTCTCAGGCACATCCTGCCAAGTCTGTCTATGCAAGGAACAAAACCTAAAGAGCCGACATACGCAAATATGTGTATTAAATACATTCATCTGAATGCCTCCCGAGTGCATTCAACCTGCAAGTAACTATGATTTTTCCTCCTTCAATGCTGGAAACAAATTAAACCCTAAAAAACTCAGCTGGTCTTCCGACCTCTCACGTTTTTTTGCAGACTACTGTGATTAGCGCCTGGCCATGTAGTGCATTAGCAAAGCAGAGGGAAGAAGACTGGCCAACTTCTGAGACCTCTCCCGAGGTCGCAAGGACAAGGACTTCATTTTGCCGGAGCAGTTGGCAACGGTGACGCAAGCTGCGAGGAAGCACCTGCACCGAGCTGGTGCCGCTTCTCTTACCTCCCCCTTCTCCTTCCTCGCAACACATGATAAATTGCTGCGATCTATCATCATTTCACCACTTTCAAACCTGGCTGCGTGTCTCACTACTCTGAATGGAGCAATTATCTCCTAACTATTAAAAATGCTGGCGGGCAGACCAGACCTAAACGTGTTTTCTTCTTCACCAAAGAGACACGAAGCTGCCAGATGCAGACTGAAGATTTGTAGCCTCATCATCATGGCATGTCCAACCCCAACAACCCTGCCCGTAGTAGCTTAGGAATAGCACTAAACTACTTGTAACCATCCCAACCCATCCAGCATGGCAGTAAGGGACATGGTTTAATGACGGGACACAGTCGGTCAGGTTGATAGTTGAACTTTAAGATCCTGAATGTCTTATCCAACCTAACTGATCCTATGGATTAGCCTCTCCAACAGCTGAAGAAGAATGCTGATAAGAGCTAAGAGTTGTACACTCTGCAGTTACTCAGAGCAACCCTGCAGAAATGTTTTAGGACAAGAGAAATTGGCCTCAAGTTGTGCCGGGGTGGTTAGGTTGGACATTATGAAAACATTCTTCATTGAAAGGGTTGGGAAACACTGGAACAGGCTGCCCAGGGAAGAAGTTGAGTCTCCATCCCCAGAGGTCTTCCAAGAGACGTGCAGATGTGGTGCTTAGGGGCATGGCTTAGTGGTAGACTTGCCAGTCGTAGGTCAATGCCTGGGCTCAATGATCTTGGAGATCATCAATGCCTGATTTTGGAGATCTTTTCCAACCTAAAAGATTCTATGATTCTGTGATTCTAAGTGCACCAAGGGCCTGATACTTGCTCCACGTAAGCCACTTACACCTCCTTTTTCTTTTCAGAGGGAGAGATACATTTGCAACACAATACCTTGCTCCGGTCAAGCATTTAACTGCTTAACTCTCATTTGGTTTTCTTAAGACATAGCAAATGCTGCTGATCAGATTGATAATCAAAATAAATAGGATTGTGAAAATAAAAATGCCCTTTCCCTCTCTTCTTGCTATGAAACAGCAGGGGGCAGGAGATAGATGGGTAAAATCATCCCAAAGCTCCCTTTTCTGCAGGTGTCTTTGATAAGAAGGACTTATTTTTATCACATGCATATCAATTACACTAGAAAAAAAAAAAAAAAGCAGTAATTCTCTCCAAGGGAATTCAGCGCAATCCACGCTATGGTCCAGGAAATTCTGGCAAAACAGACCACGTGTTTTATGCTCCCAGACTCTGCTTTAACAACCCTTAACAACACAACAGCACATCTTAAGCATCAGTGAGATCCTTTCTGTATTTGCCTTTCCAAAGGACAGCGTAACTTGTCCTGCTCTATTTATAATACCTGGCCCACTGTGGTGGGAAAACACAAGGTGTAAGAGTGAAACTTCACTAAGAACAGAAAGGAGTGGATAAATGCACTAGAAGCTTAGCAGAGAAGAGATGATAGAGGCAGCTACAATCCCCGTTTTCCAGGCAATGAATACTGATCCCTCCTGTTAGTTCTGGTCACTGGTGTTCACATAAATACTAACTTCTCATTTTCTTACTTCCTGCTTTATGGTAGCTGTCCTTTTGATTAAACTACTCTTCACATTCAAAACTACACCCAAATTTCCCTATTGGAGCTATAAAGCAAAAGCAACAAGGTTCCCAGAAACTGAATACCTCGGGATGTTTTGTTTGCTTGTTTTAGATGTATGAAATATGGATGCACAAGTTTCCATGCTTGAGAAAGATTTTGTCATTGCTCTCACTTCATGTGAGAGAAAAGATGATAGAGAGGGAAGGAATGATGCACTGCAACAGCACCTCTCCACACTACGCCGTTCCTAATTTTAGAAGTCCAACAGCCCTTGTTCTATTTGTCTCTTCTTCCAAAACTGAAAGATTTCTCTGTTTCCCATTAAGCCCCCCAGGCACATTTGCGTCTGCGTCACGCCATACAGTAATCACATTTATTCATCTTGCCATGTGGTGCTCACCCTCGCCTTCTGCAGCGTGCAACACTAATTCGGGCTAATGTCATCGGAGGCAAAAGGTGAGTCTTCAGACCTTTCTGCAGCCACACGTTGGTACTCCAACAAAGCAACCTGGGGAGGATCAGAGCAAGAAAAATTAAATGTGAAGGAATGAAACTTAAAGGAAAGATTGGTTATGTGTCAGGGAGCATTTCTCAATGGTGAGAATGACTGCGCTCTGAGTTTATCTCCCTGAAGAAGCAGTTGAAGTTTGATGATGAGGAACACGTAGAAATGCTCTGGATAGCTTCAGGGGAGATGGACTGCAGGGCTGCTCCTGGCTGTGATGATGCCTTAGCTTGAATAATGCCAGCACATGTCCCATCACCTGCTGTCACATCCATGTCTCCAAGCCTCATTTCAGGTCTCGCTGAAGTCTGGAAGAACCTGGTGCTCCTCTGGGAAAGGAGAGAGCTCCGTTTTCCCGTCAACATCTGGCATCCTTTTGGCAAGTGCACGCAACACTCAGTACCTTGCCAGAACCCCGTAGGTTGAGTCATGTTTTATGAACTACTCACTCTTTAATTACCTTTGAAAAGCGGAATGCCTCAATTTCACCACCGACAGATTTAGTGACTAATAAAAATAGCAGATGTTCGTATGAATATTAAACCCGATACCAACGACTACGCCCCTTGTGTGGTGCTGGAGTGGCTTTGGGAGCCATCGATCCTCTTGGCAGCTCCGTCGTTCTCAAAGACCCTGGGGCAGTCAGAGAGTAAGGCACTGCCTGCTTCCCCAAAAAAACAGACAGATAAGGTGTAAAATGCTGTCACTACTTGGTGGAGACAAGCTCGTGTAGTAATCTGGTTTGCAGAGGTGTGGTGGGCTTCCAAGGGCAAGGGCAACCTCCTGCTCTGCTCTACAGCTGGGATAAGGACACGAGGATGCTTGGAGAAAGACCACGGGAATAACCAGGCAAAGAAACAAAAAGTGAAAACTGAGCTTTAGAAATGCTAAATAATTTGTTTGTGAAGTGAAACAAAGGAAAAGGTGTATGAGATAATGCTTGCAAACATAAAATAAAGATAATAAATGAAGACACCCTGATCATTTCCAGTCCTGGAGCCCAGCTCTTCTCCAAAGCAGGAGCAAACAGTGGATGGTCAGTCGTGCTCTCCGTGGCAAACTTCTGGAGAAACAGAAGCTGCATGAAGTCCTCGATACTGTACATTCAGCTCAGCCACTAAAACACCGTTAGAAATGGATAATGAAATTAAGAAGGGGAAAGCTAATAGGAACCACTGCACAGAGGGAGCCCTGCTGGTGCTCAGCAATGTGGCCAGCTGAGCACCGACAAAGAACAAATTGAGTGTTAGGAGGAGGGACATAAAGCAAGCACCATAGCTCTGCTTGGCAGGAGAAGTGTAATAGATTCTGTCTCGGAGATGTATCAGCATCTGTGGCTCTTAAATCATGGAGGAAGGCAGAGGGGAGCAAAGCTTTTAGCACTCAAAGCAAAATCTGCGACAAGACCTTTATGATGATGAAACGCCATCGGGAGCGGGGGAATTAACGGGATGCAAAACGTCCAGCAGGACCCCAGTCATTCCCCTGTCCTCCTTCTGCCTTAAGATCCTCAAAAAACCTGCCTGTTCCTTCAGGAAGAGTTTGATATGCTTTTTCCTCCTCTCCTGTTGCCCAGTCTGACAGCTTGGGAATGCATAAATATTTCTTTGCAATTTTCATAATCACAGCAAGATCCTCAGTATGCTTAAAAATTACAAAAGAAAAAGCAATGTGCAAAGTGAGTTACCAACAGCATTAGGGAAAGAAGCACAGATCCAGTTTCTGTGAAAAAATAGTGAGGGAGGTGGTATCAGGGGACAGACAAAATCTTGGGACGTCCCAGCCCTCACCCTTGTCCTGAACACCAGGATAAATCCAGTTTTTACATGTCCCAACCCCTCCTTTCATTTCCCTATGGAGGAAAAGATGGAGTCCTTCTGAGTGAAAAATGGGGAGATTTCTTCCAGATCCTAAATATTTTCAAATTATCAATCCAATTAAGAGATACACAGTTGTTCCTTCAATACACAGCCTTTTTTATTATTTTTTTGCCTGTTTTCTGGAGAAAACTGAATCCACCTTTGGGTGACTGAGCCCTGGCATAGGTTGCCCAGAGAGGTTATGGAGTCTTCTCCTTGGAGACCTTCAAAAGCCACCAGGATGTGGTCCTGGGCACCCTGCTGGAGGTGGCCCTACTTGAGCAGGGGCTGGAGCAGATGGACCCAGAGGTCCCTTTCCACCTCATCCATTCTGTGAACTGCAGAAATAACTTACACCATGGAGAAAGAACAATGGTTTGGTATTTACTTTACTATACCTGCTCCAATAAGAAGCAGAAGTGTGTAGGAGACCTGTAGGGCCAGACCCCAAATCCAGACTCTCTCCTTCTTCTTCCCCCCTCCAAACAAGCCAGCACACCTCAGCCGAACACTTTAAGAGATACTTAAAAGCCGCTGGTTAAGGAATTGCCTATTCAAAATAGTTTATCTTCAGTGACATTTCAAAACGCTGCTTAAACCTAATTTAATCTGCACATCAGATGGCAGCTTAACCATCCCATCCCTCCCTTTGTCCTTGCAAACAGCAAATCCATCAAGGCAGAGTCATTTAACATCTTTTTCTGCACCACCATCTCCCTAAGAAAATCAGTTCTTGCACTCTCACTTGCACATCACGAGGCTGCTTGTGCCCAAGGAGAGCACACCATGCTGGTAAAAACACAGAAATTATATTGCCCAACTTTACAGTGGAAAAACAAAGAAGCAAACAATCTCGTTTACCTTTTAAAATACTGCTGGAACAGTTAGAAAATGGAGTTTGGTCGTGTACATCTGCATCTGTACCGCTCTACACACTGGTGAAGAGCAACCCTGGCGTAAAGCAAGGATGCTGCTTAACCACGGAGCTAAAATCCCATGTGGAGCTTTCTGTCAAAGCCTGATCAGGACCTTAAGAGTGAAATAATTAATGCAGAACAAAGAACACACACTTCTGAGGCTGCAAGGCCAGAAAGGGAAACAGCAGCATCCTCCAGTCTCACATGAGGTAGATCACGAGCAGGGAAAAGTGTTAAGAGCCTAAAATATTAATTAAGTTAATAGTTTGGGATTTAAGGCAGGACATCAAACATGCCTGCTGTATTAAAATCTACCTGCGTGTGCCTGCTCCAGAATCCCTGAGCAAAATGATGTCATTTCATATGCAAGGACACGGGTTATGCTTTGCAGATTTCAATCAAGCAACTTCTCCCACTCTGCCGGGTCCTTTCCTAGCCCGGATGCAACAAGTTGGCCTTGAAGCATTACAATGAAGGCAACATGGTCAGTATTTGATCCTGTGTAAAAGTAATCACCAGGAATACCAGAAGATCGTTTATAAATGAACACCCTGCTTTGCCACATTAGGGTCTTATTCTCCCCAAAACATAATCCATTCAAAACCTGCTCATGAGGGCTCACAAACAGCCCCGAGATAAATCCCTGACGAAGGTGCAGAGGAGGTCTCCTGCACCTGCTTTGTTATTCATTGATAAGCCCCCAAGCAGGTACTGCAAACACTTCTGCACGAGATTTTTGTATGTATCTCATCCCTAAATTCATACAACGCCATTCTACACACGCTGCTTTTTGTTGGTTTTTCTTTGTTGGTTTTGTTTTTATCCTGGTTGCCCTTCCACAGCACCTTCCAGCAGAGAATTTAGAAACACCTTCAGAAAACTTTCCCCCGTACAAAACTTCTCATAAGGCAGCCCAGGTATAATACAAGATCTGCACCAACAGACCACATCAGAAATTCATTTATTTTGATACCTGGCCCCAGGACCTAAAGAGAAGCTGCAGAAATCAGAAATGGAGAGAGAAACTACATGGGAATGGTCTTAAAGACCCCGTTTTTAGGAGTTTTTAATACCCTAAAGCAAAAGGGTCTAATCTCCCTCTCCCTCTCTGTATATATTCTTGGGGGCCACATAAATAGTTTGTGTTTCTTTGAGCTTGGATGAACTTCTGGCCATGGCAATCTCCTCCCAAAGCCACCCTTGGCATCACCAAGATGGACTGGTGGTCCTGCACATGGCCACGGCTTGCTCTCGCTCTGTGGTTTCACAGTGGGAAGGCACCAAAACCCCTACTCCTACCCTTGTGGATGTGCTGACCCTCATCCTGAACTGATGACAACCACATTTCCATAAAAAATGAGCTAAACACCCGAATTTGTGGTGTCTGCGGGTGCCAGTAGCCATTTCACCTTAACTTTGATATAGCTGGGACTGGAAACATCCTCCTTAAAAAAATGCAAAGCGTTTAGCCTGACAGAACATCCAAATGCAGAATTAGTTTAAAGCTTTCCCTAAAGTACTGATGTTCGAAGAGTAGTTATCATGTATATTAAAAAAGGAAAAGTAGAAAAAAGATGCAAAAGGACTTCTCCATTACAGCATACCAACCTTCCTTTATTTTTCAGTGCTTGCATCTCCCAGCCTGGAGACACTCACTTCTCCTCCCAGAAGACAAGGCCAATATCCTGATCTATTTTTTGACCTTCTAAATCTGAGCACAGGCAGAGGAAGCTGAGCTCGAGCTGACTGGGCAGCATTCACATGCTGCAGACCAGTAAGCAGCACTGCAATACAGAAACTCTGGTCTGGTCCCAAGCTCACACTAATCACCACGTTATTTCTCGGTGCTCGGCTCCCGTATAACCAAATTCTGTCCGTGCCTTTTGCTGCAAAGCCTCTCGTTCACAGCTAGGTGTTTCTGTAAAGCCATGGATGAGATAAAACTGATCTTGGCCACTGGGGGTCATTAAAAGGCCTGACAGAGCTTCCTCACAGGAACTGAGGCACTTTTTATGCTGGAATCTCAAATTTTTGCTCTTCTAAGTATTTCTCAGGACCTCTGCTTCACAACCTGCTAGGGCCAGCAGCTGCTGAATCGCCTTCATTTTTCTGCTCTATTTAGAGGTTTCCTCTCCGTGCCTTCTAAACTTACAAGGTCTGACACAGTCATTGTTCAACTGAAGATTAACACCTAAATACCATCCTGGCCAAATCACTATGCCTTTATAAAGGGCGAGAGAGGAAATACAACAGCATATGAAGTCTCCCAGCCCTTCTGCTCATTTCCTGCCCACCTTCCTACCTGCAGATGCAATGGGAAAACCTCCTCCATGGGAATGGAGACAACCTTCTCCTCTCTTGAGAAAACAAGATGCACATGAAGATACTTGATTTATTGAAGGTTGTCCAGTGAATCATGGCCATGGCCCACTTTGTACACGTGAAAGCACAAGTCAACGAACTACCCAGTAAACACCACGTTTAGCATTTCTACACAGTTTCATGAGAAATACTCACAACAACCTTGGCCAAGATGACTCTCTCTGGAGGAGAGCAAAGCCCATATACTTCAGCAGGCACACTGAGAAGAAAATCTATTTGCAGTGTTAAAATGTGCCACACTCCAAACAACACCGATGACACATTATCTCCTTGTGGCACGGGCTTCAAGGTATGTCCATAAATTACCCCTACACGAGGTGTAACACGGCACAATCCATCTAAGCCTACTCGTAGTGGTCCCCATCTTCAACCAGAAATTAAATGGATGTCCTAAAACTGGACAACTTCAGTGCTCGTTTCAACACAGGGAAGGGTTTGTTTTGGTGGTTGAGGATTTCCGTACCCACCCTTCCCGTGGAAGCTCACAGCCAGAGCTCGCTCCAGGCCATTGGAGATTAATAGTTGGGTTTGAGCACAAAGCCTTTCCGCAGTGTGCACCAAGGAGGAGGCGAACATAAATATGCTCGTGCCAAAGCAGGGTAAGAATTTATACAGCACTGTAAAACAATGTCACTGCCTTCACTTCAGGAAACCTGGCCAAGAAAAGCAGAACAGGCAAGTGAGGAGAAAGGGCCTGAGAGAAGGGGGAGAAAATAATAGAATAAAATGAAAAAAATATATATATTTTTGGAAACATACAAACGAAACAAAAACAAACAGAAAAAGCGAGTCCCTGCTGTGCGTAAATTGATGGATGTGGAGGCTGGGGGACTTTTAGAAATAATTAGGAAAGACAGAGATGGCAAATCAAGCAGAAGACCCAGCATTTCTCCCCCAAAGCATGCTAGCTTTTGTATTTAGCCAACAAGAGGAATTCACAGCATGCTATGGGAGCACTATTCCAGCAGCTGAGGAGAAAGATCTGTTGCTGACTGGGAATCCCTTCTGCCTGACTCACAGCCACCCTGATGGAAATGCCAAGGAGGAGAGAAGATACCAGGAGTGCTCGTAAGCCTTTTGATTATTGAAGAGAGGCACTGTCACTGGGTAGTGTGATGCTGGCCTTCTCCTTGTCTTGAAGAGAGGCACTGTCACTGGGTAGTGTGATGCTGGCCTTCTCCTTGTCCCATCTCAGCTCAGCTTTGAGGAGGTCTCAGATGCGCTTCGAAGAAGTAAAATGCTGCAGTAAAACAGAGGTGGACCAAGGGGAATAGGATGTTCAACCAGAAACCAGAAGCAAAAGGGTTGGAGAGCAGAACCAGGACAAGCAGTCTTCTTCCCGACAGATATATAGTGGTAAATATGGTGGTATTTTATCAAAAAAAGAAAAAAAAAAAGGTCAAATTTGGGGGTATGGAGGAAGAAGAACCCTTGACATAAGACACACTGATAACTCAACATCCCTCATCTCTTTGGAGAGATGCCAGGCATCCCTCAGATCCAAAGGAGTTCAACTCTCTGATCTCCAGCAAGTTCAGTCTCCCAGAAGGAAACTTTTTTGCAAGAGTGGCTGTTTTCTTATAAATCTTGTATATAAGGATAAACTTTTTCTCACAGTCAGGATGATAACAAGGCTTGGTTTCTTCTTCTCCAACACTGATGAGCAATAAGTGTGAAAACTCCATGAAGAAAAAAAAATCTCTGTGAAAATACTGAAATTCTGCTAACAAACTCCAAATTAAAAAATATATATATATGAATAGACACACTTTATTTTAACAGTAAGACTATAAAAGGAGAGGTGTGAAATAACAGTACAACTAAAACCTCCAAATTGCATTTCAAAAGCATACTTACATATTCGTATACATACACTACAAATGCATACCCCTTAGGTAGATATATGTGTACTTTTGGCCATTTTCTATACAGCTTTAGCCATTTTTTTATTAGATCCTGGCTTGATATTATCTATGTATTGTTCAAAACCACAAGCAGGCTACTGTCTTGTTGGTAAAGCAGTGCAGGAAAAGAAGCAGATCATTCCTCCTTCCCAACCTGCTTAACTCTTACTGTGCTTGCAATAAATCCGAAATACTGGCTACTACATGATTGCAATAAACCTTTTTTTGCACCATTTTGTCATAAACTCAAGTTCTTTGCAAACTGTACTTTATAGCAAACCCTCTTTATAAATCTGTGCCTTCTAACTTTTTACAGAAGTGAAAATAATAATAATAAAAAAGAGATCAGTGGGAAAAAGCAATACGGAAGTCTCATTTTCCTCAATTCATCACTGCAGTTGCCTCCATATATGTGGACAAGTACAGTAGCTTTGAAATTTTAATGCACCCAGCACTGACTGTCCTCCTTCAAAACCTCTTATCTTGGGGAACTGGATTCCCTATGGTCTTGCCTCCGTGTAACTTCACACACAACAGATTAATTTCCCAAATTCACTGCAATGTGCTAATCCCAATCTTAAAAGACGGATTTATGACTTTTAAAAAATCTTCTTCATATAGCTTTTAGTCCTTTTACTTCAATGGCTGTGTCTCTACTTCTATTTCTGTAACTGTATCTGTGTTAGGAGAGGAGAAGGAATAGAGGATAAATAGAATTTTATGCAGCGTGGCTGTGGTCAGCTCTTCAGTCTGCTTCTGTTCTCCACTAAGGCCCTGAGCAAAGTATTTCAGAAAAAAATAAAAATCCATACCTAATTAAACAAAGTCCCTGCATGTGTCTTCACAATGAGCTTTTGTATCCAAATCTATCAGAATATCTTGGTCTCTCTGGAAACTCAGTCCTAAATCTCACTGGGTAAAGCTTTCAAAGCAATGAACAGCCAAAACATAAAAATATTTCAGGGCACTGAACCCAATTTCAGCACATTTTTGTGGATTTAGGAGCTCTCAGGTTTGACTGGCAACAGAACAGCCTTTGGTCAAAGGACTGTATTTCAAGAGGTCCTTAGAAGCCTTCCAGAGCACAAATGGGCCTTGGACTATCAACTCCCATATCTGTACCTCCACCATCAAGTACCTGGAGACCTGTGAAAGCTGACCTCAAGGGCGTTTCTGAAAATGGGGTATGGGCTTTAAAAATCTCACTTTGAATATGTTAAACCCACTACTGTAGTTCCCAACCCAAGTCACAAGAATTATCAGCTGCCTTCCCCCCCTTTCAGTGTGCTGCAGGCTTAATTCCCATTAAAAATATGAGATTTAGTATTACTTAAAACATGTTTAATATACTTAGGATTTGTTCATATAGAAAAAATAATCATCACCTTGCTGTGGGCCTCAGCAGCCACAGAAAGGTAAGAAACATGGACATCCAACTCATGTGCTTCCACTTAATGCATCTAAAGATGTTGCATGAAGCTTGTCCCAGTGCCTGACCACCTCTGGGTGCAGAACCTTTCCCTAACCCCTAGCCTGACCCTCCCCTGTCCCAGCTCCATGCCGTTCCCTCGGGTCCTGTCGCTGTCCCCAGAGAGCAGAGCTCAGCGCCTGCCCCTCCGCTCCCCTCATGAGGGAGCTGCAGGCCGCCATGAGGCCTCCCCTCGGCCTGCTCTGCCCTGGGTTCAACAAACCAAGGCACCTCAGCCTCTCCTCATACATCTTTCAATCTAGACCCTTCACCATTTTTGTAGCCTCCTTTGGACACTCTTTAATAATTCTTTCTTTCTTATATTGTGGTGCCCAGAGGAGCCGAGCTCCTCCTCACACAGCACGTTTCAAAGGTACGAATCATCCCAGTGCCATGTCTTGTGAGTCCCTCCTGCTTCTAAAGCAGCTGAGGGCATTATTTCCATGACGTCCAACCCAGTTACCACTATGCAGAGCTGGATTCAGGCTGGCACATCAGTTCGGCCAGTCCTTAGGTGTGTTTTGAGTTCAAAGCTGATGACGACTGTCACCTGGGAATCATGCTGTGTGCTGCCAAGTGGAGATGTGACACGCAGTGCTGGCCACTGCTCTGCTGGCCATCTGGTGAGATGGCAGTGTGCCCAGCTAGACGCGTGGGTCTTTGCCAGGGACAAAAGGACCAAGTTTTCCAGATAGACTAAGCCTGGTTAAAACTAAAAACAGCACCTTTGCCTACAGAAGCTGCTCTGTGGTTTAGAAGAACTGTGGACATTTCCCAGAGTGACGAGACAGCCCCATGAGACTGAAGACTGGGACAAGGATGACAGTGGCAAATTATCTTGAAACAAGTAGTGTCCATCTGACACTGACCTCTGAAAGTATGTGAAAAAGCAGGATTTTCTCTTAAAAAATATTTGAGACACGAAACATCTCAGAAAGGGATGGAAAACAAAGAGTAAAATGCATGTACTGCTCAGAATGTCATGACAAAAAGTTGTGAGAGACCCAGGCCCTGCTCTTCACAGCTTAAAAACTCATTACTGAAAGCATTATCTATGGTTCTTAAGAGTGTCTTCAAGTCTTCAAGACCGGTTCTCCAGCCCTGATGTCTATGTGTGCTGAAGCTGTATGCTGAAGGGCAATAACTGCCCTACTTCATCCTCCAACTGCTTCATTTCCAGTGAGGCCAAGGAAAGAAGTTTAAGGCAAGTCACAGTGTCCTTGATGACAACCTATACCAAAATCCCACAGCCATATGAAAGAAGAAATACCACTTTCTTCAAGTGCCTGTCCAGACTAAAAAAAAACATTTGGGAAGTGGAGAAGAGCATCAAAGAAGGTAGCTGTTAACCAGTTCTGCTAAAGGATGAGAGAGGAAAACCCCATCACAAACACAGCGCGATAAAGCACAAGGAGAATATCTCAGAATCATCTTTATTTTAATCAAGCTGCTGGCAACTTAAGCTATAATAATAATAATGTAAAAGCGGTACTTTCTCTGAGATGGTGTCCCAAAGTTGTCTTGTTGCTCACTAACAGAGACTCTCCCCTTGCCCAAGATGCGGCTCTGGAGTGGAGGAAAGGGTACCTGCTAGAAAGTTTGCCTTATCAAGGACTTCCTTTAAAATGTAAAAGCAAATTTACACCTTGTTGGGTTGCTACTGTGCAGATGTTCAAAAATCCCAGCAGCAAAGCTTGTGTGCAGTTCTGAAGGATGAGCCCAGGACAGAAGCAGCTCAGCTTAAAGCACGACCAGCAGATGACAGCAAGCCCTATGAATCACAAGACGAGAAACTGCAGTCACTAAAGCCATCCCTGTTTTTAGGGAATAATCAGGATCTAAAAGCAACTCCAGTGTGGTGGGGTGAAAAAGATGGAAAATCTGCAATCCAGCACTTGCAAAATATTACAGTATGCACAAACAGCTTAGGATAGAAAGACTCCCCATCTCGTCTGCTAGCACTGTAGAGCTGACTCATTTGTTCAGCTCTTGGATTGAAAATAAGCTGATTTCATTCAAATCTTACAGAGCAACCAGAAGGACAAGCCTTCACGGTGCCTTTTGGAGCAGAATTAAATTTCAGGCTTCACTTCCACCAAAAATAACCCGTGCTTGCATAGCTGTGGAGCTCTGGAAAGCTGGAGAGGTGAGCAGTTAGGACTGTCTGAAAAGCACAGCTCTACTGCAAATTTACAAACTCTGCTCTACTACTACTTTACAAAATAGTGTTCATCCAGGGATGGTCCCAGCACCCTGTATGGCTGATTCAGCACAAGGGGCAAGCAGAAGAGTTGTCCAGTTTACATATGAAACCAACCTTGTGCTGTTTTCCCAGCTAAGTTCACTGCTTTTGGTCATTTATGTGAAAATCAGCAGGATTTTGGTTTATTCGTCCTTCTTCGCCCTCTCTTCTCCAGCTTGGAATCAGCAAGCAATGGGAAACTGGTATTATAAATACCTATGCAGCCACTTGCACACCTCAAAATCTATGCAAACTGCTTCTTCTATCCTTCTACAACTGCCTGCACGACTCTCATTACCTTCAGTTACACCAGAAGTTACTAAAGGTGCTCATGAATCCCAACCATAAATACCCAGGTCTAACAGAGAAAATTCAGGGGAGATTTGCAATATGCACATCCTAACATCCAATCTAAAATCCCTCCTTGCTCCTAAGTGCTTTCCATCCAGACTAAATCGCCCTAATCCCCAATCTACCTGCTTACATCTGTCGAGTCCTTCCTCACTGTTGATCTTTCATCCCTGCCCACTTCTAGCTGCCAGCATCTGTCTCCAAGCAAACATCAGTGTGGAAAAAGAGAGAGTTAGCAATGACATCTCTGGAGTGACAGCCCGGATAAAAGCTTTATTCTTCCCTTTCTGTTCAGCCCAAATTCTTTTTGTGTCACGTACATGTTGGTGTCAGCTGTGTCCACCCCTCATAATGGATAGAGGTGAGTTTGTGTACTTTCTGCAGAAAAATACATCCTTACCTTTAGGTTTCAGAACAGCTATCCACCAGCATGGTATTTCAGTACCGACATAAATCTTCATTCCCCATTTTGCTGGCAGGAGCAAATATTAAAAACTCCAGTTGGGTCTTCAAAAAAAAAAAAAGGCACAGAGAGAGAGAGAGGAGGATAAAGTGTGTTCTAATAGATTAGGACAGACATATTCTCCATCCTTAAAATTTTAAAATTTTAATTAATTAGGTAATACGAAGCAGCAGGAAGGGAATGGGACAAGAATACAGGTAAATTGAGAGATTTGCACAAGAGTGATAGCAGATGTGGTCAAGACTCGGAAGCTCATGACTTCAAGTCCAGAACATCAAAATTTAAAAAGGTATTCCCCTCATGTCAAAAAAAAGTGTTCCTCATTCAGTAGTGAAAGCCAGTGGTCTGCAGCTCCCAGGCTCAGTATTTTGGACAGGAAAGAAATAGGAATCTGCTTGTCAAATGGAGATTATTTCCAGCATGTGTAATATTACAATAGATTGACTGTTAGGTACCAACTAAGTCTAAAACAAATTTGTGGTTTTCCACTATAAAATGCATACCGTAGCTCTCTATTATAGAGAGGTAAATAATGACATAACCTTATTTATAAGAGAAGAGCTGATGAGAAACCTTTCCAACAGGGTCCTGTGGGGTAGGCACGGATGCACTGGTCATGTTCAGGTGCCTTGTCCATCTGTCCATCCACCAGTCTGTCCATCCATGCTCACTTGCTCAGTGGGACTTTTTGCTGGATAACAGCACCATCATTACCAATTACATGCCTTTTTTATTCCCCTTCTTTTTTTTTTTTTCCCCTAACACTAGACATAAGTACACTCCAACCTGGGAAATACACTGAGCTCCATCTCACCCGCTTCACTCTGCAGCACCCACTTTCCATATTACAACAGCACAGGTAGCACAGGTCAACTTTTCCCTTTTTAAACTTTACCCCAGGGTTCAGATTATTTGGATTTGATCACTCTCACTGCCAGAACCCCAGATAGAAATTCTGCAATAATAAAAAAGATGTCCCTGAAGCAACACTGCTTTAACAGAATATTATTAGCCGGATATAAAGTTTGCTTTGCAGCCCACAATCAGAGTTTAGCAGTTCACAACCAGCAAGGCACAGTGGAGGTAAATGCGTGGACCTGATGCCTGCCCCAGCAGGGCTCAAAGAGAAACGCTGAGGTAGCATCACCTCATCTGTGCTAACAACCTGCGCTGTGCAAATGTCTGATTCACACCCGGGAAATGTCTGGGACCAAGCAAAACCATGCCAGGTGCTATTTTAGCTCTACTTTCAATGCTCAGTAATTTCCATTCCCAAATTTGCTGGGGCTGCTACAGCAGTAACAGAGGAGACAGAAGAAACACGTGGTCACCCTTTGCACATTCATGTCCTTGTGCTGACCCAACCTAAGACAGGTCAAGCCGAATTGCATTCCAACCTCACTTGGTTTCCTGATGTGAACATACAAATGAGAAATGGAAAGACCTTCTAGCAAGCTGTAAGGGCAGCAAGAGCTGCCAGCACCTTCCAGAGAACAGGACAAGGAATGCAATGAGTGGATAAACCTGTGCCAGCAGTGCCAGCCTGCTCCTGGATGCCACTTTTCCAGTGGGATTTCCATCAGGTACAGACAAACTAACATAAAAGGTCACAGGAGGAATCTGCTGCTGCACACAATTCCATTCCAGCTGGGTGTCCTGCTTCAGGAAGACTTATTTGGAGGCAGAGTGCAAGAGAAATGGTTTCTGATCCAAGCATCTGATATTGCCAAGACACAAAATAGAGGCAAAGCACAGGGTGCAAGAGCAGAGCTACCCCAGAAAATATGAGGAAGGCTCAGAATGCTTGCAAGAATTTAGTAATGTAGCCAAGCAGTCACTTATGGCTTGTTGGACAAGGGCTCTACAGCAGACCACTCTGCTTTCCTAAGTAGAGCCATGATTTTGAGAGAGCTGGCAAACATGAATTAGATTGCACTGACAGGATTAGAGAAATCTCAGGAGCATCAGTATCTTCTTCAGGTCTGAACAGCTTAAACAAGAACAACTACAAACTTTCTGCAAAGTGACAGTTAAGGGAGAATGTTTAATTGTAAAGAAGTGCAAGTTTTAATAATTTTTTCTTTGCTTTTTTTGTGACACAAGTTAAAAAAAAAATGGTTCCTGGCTCTGCCAGAGCAACCAGAAGCAAAAGCACTGAGCTGTATTAATCTGAGGAGCTGAAACTAAAGCACAGGACAATCCTCTGCTCCAACATGGAAATGAATTCACCTGGAAAGATGTCCCAAGAGGACAGGCTCCTGGCCAGGCACCCACTAAAGGAACCACCAGCACCTTCATCCTGCTCTGCATTCTCCAGCAAGGTACCTACACCCATACGATGAACACACCAAGGGGAGAACATCTTCTTCAACTACTTCTAATTTGGCTGTAATCAAGTGGAAAATGGAGCAAGCTATTCTGAGAGGATGAGATGTTTAAATGCATTTCCAGCTGAACGCTGCCTGAGGACAAGATTGCGTGTTTGTTTTCTGGTTTTCCACTAAAGATTGGGAGCACCGGGATGATTTTCACATGGTTAAAATAAAACGGCTTTGCATGGCGAAGACTAGCAAATAAAACAGCTAGACAAAAAAAAAAAAAAAAAAAAAAAAAGTTTATCTTTACCCAGGAGTTTGTTTCTATTTTGTTTTGTTTCAACTGCTATGAGCTGGTCAAAGATTTCATTATTTACTTATTTATTTCAATGATGCTTTCTAGTGTTGCTAGTTATTTAAATAAATACATAACCACCTGACTTCCCTGATATACCAAGATTAGAGTGAAACATTTATTATAATGTTAAAATTGCCAGAAGGGAGAGGGCAGAGGTTTTCAAAACAAGCCGTTTCAAAGTTAATTCGTGTATCAAAGTTAATTCTCCTGGCAATTTGTTTTGCTATAAAACATGTTGTTCGTTATTCTTTAATATGTTTTCATATGTTTTGGCTTATTAATTCATTAAATCATTGCTAAGATCTCTAAGAAGTGGGTGTAAAACAGAGAATATCCCCTACATTGCCTCAAACTGGACTAAGGAAACAAATGTATAATGTTGGGAATATTGCACAATAGCACAGAAACAATACAAAACACTTCCTCTGTAGATGTTGTATGAGGGATCTTAAAGTTGTCTAGTGGGAGAGATCATCTTACGATTTTGAGTATTGTTTGCATCTAGATTTGGACCAGCACTTCATTTCAGGCCAATTAATGATTTGACTAATATGACACTTGAGCCCTCCAGATGTCTGCGTCCCTGTAAATTCAAGAAAATATGACAGGACCCAAGACTCAGAAGTGAAAATCAATCATTAAGACTCGCACAAACTTTTTAGACAGCATTTGACAAGCCATTTTATTTTCAGTCTTGTGTAAAATAGAAGACATACCACCTTCTTTACAGACCAGTGAGTAATTGGTGAGTAATATTTGTGAATTATCTACAAATGGCAAAAAAAAAAGGTGATCATTTTAACTCTGTCCTTTCATTCTATTCTTGATGGGACTCCATCTCAAACACACACTTTGGTTGTATCACTGGACGTGACCAAGTCACAATGCAATCATTCAGATTTAAAGGCTTTAACTTTAGTGGAAACAAACAAACAAACAAACAAACAAAAAACCTTTAATGTTGCATCAATCTAAAGTGCTGAGTTCTGTAAAATAAAACTAAAACGTGCCAAGACTTTATTCTTGCTTTGTTCCACCACTGTTAACTCTTTCTTCATACAATACTTTATACCAAGGAAGCTGAAGCTCATGGTTGGGTTCCTCATTGCTCCAGCGAGGAACATGCTATGAGCAGATTTTGATCATCTTCCACACCCTCTGGATAGCTCTGTACACTGCAGCAATGAGATATTTCAGTGTTCCTTTAACAAAGCACTGCAGGTATTGAAAGTCACTTGGGAAGTTTGTGCTAAAACAAAACCGTGCTCAGGTCCCAGTAAAGCAGAATCATTAACCACCTGCCTTCCGTTAATTGACCTCGGGGACTTGTTGCGTGTTTAGGAATCCAAGTGCTTCAGCACGCTGCAGGATCGAGATGCGGTGGATTCCTTCCCACGTTCTGCCATCAGACCTCAACCTACCTCAAGAGGGAGCAAAGGAACACGTGGTGGTCAGGCCACAATGCTGGTTTGTGCACCTGGCTTTGAGTTTTGTCTCCAGAACATCCACCCCAGCTTTGGCCATCGGTCCTGGGTCTCCATCAGAGCTCCTGCCCCATCCCCACCCCACCAAAGTGCCTACAACCGATGTGAAACCTCCTGCCCATGCAGCACTGTGACTTCACCATCCTGGAGGCAACCATGACCCTCAAGGTGTATTTTCTTCTGAACCACTTTCCAAAACTGCCAGGGAAAGAGCAAAATAGGATTGGACGGGCACAGAGAGGACAGCGGGATGGCCCAACCACTTGAT
This sequence comes from Anas acuta, assembly GCF_963932015.1. Classification (NCBI taxonomy): domain Eukaryota; kingdom Metazoa; phylum Chordata; class Aves; order Anseriformes; family Anatidae; genus Anas; species Anas acuta. The sequence continues at coordinate 155,569,477 of NC_088980.1, forward strand.
GGGAGGGCAAAGAAAATTATAGACCCAATTCCTGGAAAAATATTAGCAGAAATTATATAACAATGAATTGCTAAGTATCACGATGATAATTAGGTGATAAATACCCAGCAAACGCTGCCAAGAACAAGGTGCACAGCCCAATCTAATTTCGTTCTCTGACAAGACAGGCAGCCTAGCAGAGAAGCAGGGAGCCGCATGTGCGATATATCTTGAGTACAACCCTGGCCAGTGTCCCGCATGAGATCTTCACGAGCAACCAACCAAAGAAAAAATAGTCTAGATGCAGTCACGGCAAAATTAAGCACTGACCCAATGCTCCCGTGAGCACACCTGGAAACATTACACCCCTGGAACATGAAATGACCTGTTCAAATCTGTCCTGTAATGGCCAGTGCACAGTAAGGTTAATAAAAACAGTATTAAAAAAAAAAACTGGCTTGTGGCATTTAGATTCAAGCCATTTGAATTCCCTGACCTCTGTGCCTCCCTGCACACAGCAGATTTTGTTCATTCTCCCCAGAAAAAGCCTGTTTTCGGAAGGATGGGTCTAATATGGCAGATGTTGCACACTTGAGAATTCAGAATTTAATTCCTACTGCTGCACGGCATTTAATCTCCATTTATTTCAGGTATCACTCATTACTTTAAAAAAAAAAATCTTTTGAAACACTTTTTTTTTTTTTTCATTCTCAGGTTTAAATCCCGGATATCCAGCAAAACCATTAAAAGCAGAATTTCAACCAGAGGTGCCCAACACCCAACTCTAACTCCCCATAAAGCTGCCTCTGGGATTCCTCCATAAAATTCTGCAAACTGACCCTGTGGATCTCGTTAATTAGGAAGGTTAACAAGGGCAACTGCCACAATGCCCAACAATGAGCTGGATCTCCATCCATCATCGCGGCAGCCCGGGGCCAGGGGAAGCGTTGCTGTCATTCTCATTTCCTCCATGGAGGAAATACAGCCAAGACAGACAGGTAAAGGCCACCCTCCTGGTAGTAATGTCTGTTTTTTTATTTTTAAAAAGCAAAACCTGAGGCCTCTTTGTTCTCTTTCATGAAATTAAAGGGTTCAGAAACCAAATCCCTGGTGATTTCTACTTTTTCCCCATCCTACTGTCTGACCACATAGTACGAAGAGCCTCCGGCTCCTGAGGTGAGCCGGGGCCACCGAAACCTGGTTGTAACTTCCATTTATTGCATTATTCAGTTTATTACAGAAAAGCTATTAAGCAGCAGCATCCCCAGCACTTCTGTTGTTGAAAGATCCCAGGGTTTTCTCTTCTATGCCCGAACATTTTCTGCTGAACCACATGCTACAGCACCTATCTGCAGGGATGCTGGTACTTTTTATTTATTTGTTTACTGGATAGAGCAAGAAGAAGAGTTTCAGAGCACACACCGAACGCGTCCATCGAGGTCTGCCCTGCTGTGAGCAGACATCCATACGGCAGCAGGAAGGCCACGGTCTTTTGTTCCAGCCATACCATGAGGTAATGCAGAGAGCAGTTTTTCTTAGCAAGGCAGTCATCCATCTTTGGGAAGCAGGAGGCATACGATGAGCTCTGCGTTGACCCTCTCCTGACACTTAATGACAATATTTGGGGATACTACAAGAGAAAACACTTGGTGTGTGCTACTCAGTCTCCCACAGCGAAGGGGCGTGGAGAGTTATTTAGGCTGAGATAGCTCATCTCTGGTTCAGACACACAGAAAGGAGAAAAGTTTCTTCGAGTTGCCCTTGGCCAAGGATACCAGCCTATTTCTTTTCAGAAATGCCCTTCTGCGATGGAATACAGCAAAGTGATGAAGTGCCTGCTCCAGCCTTGCAATCCCTTCCATAGCCAAGGGTCCCAGGTGGTGTTGAACAACTCCGTGACCAAGTTTTGCTCACCAGGAAAATCAGCCCTGGAGGACCTGGAAGACTTGGCCGTTGCATCACCACCCAAGGCCATGTGTGCGTGCACGGAGGGGAAGTTTCTCACCTCTGAGATGTGAGCTTACACATTAAAAGGCTCTGGACAGGCAGCTGAAATGGTTTCAAAATCATGGTCCTAAAAAACTGATATTTCTATGTCAGCTACTTCTTTGCAATCCACTGAGGGTTGTTCAAACAACGGGCAAGCTGGGCTTGATGTGGTACCTCATCAAATACTTAGGAAACATCTTGAATTATTCTCTGTATTTGCATTAAAAATAGTGATCATTTTGTACAGAACTGTAAGTATTCGTGTGTTTTGGGTGTTGTTTTTTTTCTTAATCCCAAACCACAATGTACTGAGATCCATCTTTTGCCTATTCCAGATTTTGATTCTCTTTTTGTATGGTTCTTTCGTTGTGCCCAAGCATCCCATTCTTCCTTGCTTTTATGCCTTTAATTTTGCCTTGTAGGACTGCCTAAAAATCACTATTTAAAACTGAACAGTCAACTCACACTTAATTCAATACCCTCTCCCTCTTCAAAGGGAAAAAAAGAAAAAAAGATAATTGCACCAAAACTCGTAAGAAAACACAAAACCACGAGAAACCTTTATGCTTCTTTTATAGATCCATCCAGGGGGAACAGCTATTTGCAAAACAATGAAACATTTCCCGAAGAATATTTGCAACCTTGACAACTTGGAAACCAAGTCAGGCTGCCTTAATGAACAGCACTGCTGAAACCAAAGGCAACATAAGAGAAGAGTGATGGTGATGCTTTTCCCAGGTTCAAAGCAGTAACAGACCGTGCTAGCAGTAACTTTGCCATACTGCAACGTCCCCTTTCCTGATGCTTCTGCAAAGGTCTGAACCCTCAGCTGTGTCTCTGTACCCTCACCCTGCTGTGCAAGCCAGACCCAGGACCAAAACTAAACACAAAAATATGCTCCAGCTCACATGGCTTGCTGAAAGTCAGGCTGCATTAAACCAGATCTGGCCCTACAGCAACTCCCTACCTGGACCAGGACATGGTGCAGTTGGAGATGTGGCCTTAACTGCCCATGCCCACGTGGGCTGGCTTCCATCCTTCTCGAACAATAGCTCAGAGGTGGACAGGATGAGACCTCCTTCCTATCCACCTCCAAGCACGAGCCAGCCCTGAATCAACAGGGAAAATGGCACACTTGCAGTGCCTAACACTAATTATTCTACCTACCATTCTTCTGGCAAAGGATGCCTCCTACAAGAAGAGGACACAGTAGATTCAATGACTTCGACACACCAAAGCAGGAGGTTATAATCATTAGCTGAGCCCTGTGTTACGGCAGTAACACTAGGAACATGCTTTTATGAAGCACGGCTTTGCCCTGTGCAGTGGAGACCATTTCATATACACAGGCTGACATCTGGATGCTTTTTTTCTTTCTACTTTAGCATTCCTGGAGTCTTTTGTGGGAAGGAGGGAACAGATAAAGGAAGTATGTCTGGCGTTCACTTAAAAACACCCCACAAAAACAGAATCTGCATTCATTTGCAAGTCGCTGTTTATGGTTTCAGCATTTCCTGAGCAAGTTTTTATCTCTTGTTGCCATGCTGGAGCACATTTTGCAGATTAAAGCAGCCTCCCCAGCAGTTAAGTTGTGCCCTGTGGAATCACAACCCTCTTCCCATTGCACTTCAGTCCATCTACTCCCATCATCAGAGCACCCACAACTAGCCAGAGAAGAACTGTTTGGACGAAATTCTGATGAGGAGAGACACAAACAGGTATAGAAAATGTGTTAAATTTATTTTCTTAATCCCTCAAAACACCTCCAAAATCTTCATCAGTATCGCTTTTCCATGGCAATTGGCAAGATACACTGAAACCTCAAGACCTGAGCATGGTCAGATGTTGTGCCTCATTACACAAATCAAACCCAACAAAAGTTTGGTTTTCACCAAATCCGGATCAGAAACAACCTCTGGAGATAGTCTGATATGTATACAACAGCCACACTGAACCTCATTCAGTAAAAACCTCATTTTTTTAAAAAAGAGGAAGTCTGGTAGAATGAATTACAGCAGGGGATCAGTACTTTACCAAGAGGTTGATAGCCTTGTCTCGAAGGGCCTCCAAATGGGTTCCTCCCAAATCCACTCCCATCAATGGATCCATAAGACATTTTCTAGATAGCAACGGATGCAGGGTTGTACTTTAAACCTAAGAGAACAGAGAAAAATACAAATGCAACACTGTTAGAATTCAGTTTAATCGTACTACTCTAGGTGGAGGCAAATGAAAAACCAAGGGCCTATCTCCAAACTTCAGGATGCCCAACCACAAAACAAAACACTAAAATCCAGGTTTCCTGGAACTACAGATGATCTTGGGGGTGACCAAGTCATTAGATCTCTCTCAACCTTACTTTCTCCAGTAATAAAGGGCAACGATTTATCTGTTTCAGCCATGTCTAGACTAATTCCTCGTTGTTCACAAAGTGCTTTGAGATCTAGAGATGGTAGGCATAGACTAGGCACTTGATCAAAACCAGGTAATGCTGTCTTCTGGAACATTATTGCTACAGAGCTGGTGAGGAGTCTATCCATCATACCACAGTCTCGATTAGCTCTCAAAAGAGACAGCTTGCTGCTGCATTGTAAGTTCCTGGACCTCTAGTATAAATATTTGAGCCAGGGTTATTTTTCCTTACTGGTTTAAAAAAGAAGAAAGGAAAAAAAAAAAAAGGAAAAAAAAAACAACAAAACAAAACAAAAAAAAAAAGCAGAAGCAGCGGTAGAAGCAGCAGATTGAAATCAGAAAAGCACTGGCCGAGGAAGGCTTCTCCCCCTGTTCCACTTCACTGTCTGCAGGCCTTGTCTCACCATGAGCCACAGACACCCTCGAGCAAAACATCAGGGTTCCACAACTTTAATATTAAATGTAGCCCAACACTAAGGCATGAAGGTGACAACAGCAAAGGAAGAAAACAGATAGATGTGCCACAACATAAAGGGCATGATGCAGGACCAAACCCAGCTGTCACTTCCTTTTCTCAAGGCTGGGAAAAAATGCCCCAAATAGGGAAAATCAGGAGGAAGAAGGTAGGGACTTAGTCAACAAAAAAAGGGCCCCTCCCGCACTTCACTCTCATTTTTAATTTCAGAGTTTCATAATTTTTAATAAATAAATAAATAAATAGATAGATAGATAAAAACTAACAATACTGCTGAGAAGAGCCAGACAGAGGATCTATAGGACTAAAAGAAGTCACTCACAATCCTCTCTTAATTGGGAAAGAAACCTAAAAGAGGGTGAAAGTGCATTTGCCTTGAGAGAACACGGGGTGGGAGCTGGATGTACCAACCAGCTAAATATGTTAAAAGTGGAGCAAATCCAGAGCACAGCTTCCCACCCAGCCTCAGCGCACTGCATACACATAATTGGGATCCGAGGGTGCCGGTACCTCTAGCATATAAATCCTACAGTTTAGGAAAACAGCCTTCAGTCAGCAATCGAAGTAAACAAGAGCAAAAGTTAAAAAAAAACACCTGCGAACCAAGGGTTACCAAGACACTAAACGACACAATAGCCAATCATGTCAAGAAGGTAAAGCCATGGTGGTGGTTTTAACCAGCCAGGCAGCCGAGCTCCACCACAGCTGCTCTGTCATTCCCTATCCTCAAAGCGAAAAGGGAGAAAATACAATGGGAAGGGCTCAAGGGTTGAGATGAGGACAAGGAGAGCAGTCACCAGTTATTGTGACAGGCTAAACAGACTCAGAATACGGAGATTAATGTCTTTTATTGCTTATGACTAACAGGCTAGAGCAATAAGAAACTAAAAGCAAACTAAAAACACTTTCCCCCCTTTCTTTCCTCTTCCACCTCCTCTTCCCAAGCAGTGCAGGGGAACAGGGAATGGGGGCTGCAGCCAGTCCCTGACGCTTCATCTCCGCTGCTCCTTCACGGTGTGGGCTGCCCACAGGCAGCAGCTCTTCAGGAACTGCTCCCACATGGCTCTGTCCCACGGGGTCCATCCCCCAGGAGCAAACTGCTCCACCACGGGTCCCCTACAGGCTGCAGCTCCAGCCCGGGGCCTGCTCCTGCGGGGGCTCTCCATGGGCCGCAGCCTCCTCCAGGCCACATCCACCTGCTCCACCGGGGGCTCCTCCACCCATGGGGGGGCTGCAGTGTGGAGATCTGCTCCATGTGGGACCCATGGGCTGCAGGGGGACAGCCTGCTCCACCAGAGGCCTCTCCACAGGCTGCAGGGGAACTTAGTCTGTGATGGACTTGGGAACATATCCTGCTTCTGCCAGGTCTCTTGTCAGCCCACAGCTACAACACTAACACAACCTCCACCGCAAATTGCATCCAAGACCTAGCAAGACCCTTACCTTCCACCTGGGAAAATAAGGGCACACAGAAGACAGTTACAGGAACAATTTTGGGCAGGGATAAGGTGTTATTTGCTTTATCTCTCAGTGCGGCTACAGATTAAACGTGCTATAAGCAGGGAAGGGGAACAATCAAACGGTTGGAAAACTGCCTCTACACAAAGGTTGATCCTGACCTATCCTTCCTTTTTACAGATGCACAAGGGGAAGCATATGGTGCCACAGCTTCCCCAAGGTCACATACAACAAATGCGGAGCAAAAGTCTACATCATGTTGTAAGATGACTTGATTACAACTGGGCAAGCGTTCGTTGGCAAACAGTGAATGTGTCTATTTTTTCCCCAACAGAGTGGCGTGAAAGGGGGAGAGGAGGAAGGCATTTACAGCACTCCAAATGTTTCGTGTTGATTTTTCATTTTCAAAGCATGTTTCCATTTTAAAACTTTTTCTCCCCGAAAAGGGAGAAAAAAGGAAAGAATTGAAAACAAAATATTTTGTTTTCATTTAACCAACCTTTTTAGAAACAACCACCTCCCACCCCATCCTACTAAGCCATTGAAATATCCCTTATTCACACAGCTCCAGAACCGCACTCCTACCCCATAGTACAGTATTCACAGAAAAATTTGAGAGCCGATCTGTACACCTTCCCTTTGATTGGCAATAAAAGCATTTCCCTCCCCATCCCCATGGCACCTCTCGATTCTTTTGTCTACAGCTCCTCAGGGAGGCTTGTCCAACTTACTGTGACAGGCAGGTGACTTGCTGTGAAGGCAGTTCATGCAAATTGGAACAAGCATTGCCTAACATACTAGATACAGAAAAAAAGGGAAAAAATAAGAGACTTGATCACAGCTTTATCCCATAACCTACAATGGGAATGAAAGAACCACACCCAAGCCAGACCAAAAGATTGTCCAACCCACCACAAATACGTATGTGCATTTTAATTACATGCAACCATTTATTGCTGTCCATGTCCTGTAGAAATCAATCACTCCGTATATTAGAAGGATACATGACCCCAAGAAATGGGTTGGTCTTTGTTTCATGGGCTGGGAAAGCTACTACCAGCAGGCAAACTTATTTAAGGAGTTTCCCTATGCTCTCCATTTACCAGGACGTTCAGGTGGCCAGCATTAGTAACAGAAGACAAAAAATAAATGGGGAGAAGATTTCAGCATGGAAGAGAAAAATAGGTTATAAAGCACTGTAAGCAACTTAGATGTTTGTTTTTTTATTATTATTTTTATTACTTTTTTATTATTTTTTTTTAAGTTAGGAGGTGCAAGACCAGCTGATGCTGGATAGATGAGCCTTCAAAGCAAATGCAAAGATACAAAAACACAGAAATGGGATATGGTAATAAAGAAAAGATAGGACAGAAAATAAATACTGAACTGCTTTTTCAGTAGGTCAGATCAATGTTTGCTACTGAACTGTCGTCCCCTCAGTACACAGATGACTTGGGGTGGGTAGGAGAAGAAGGAGCTCTTCGTAAATTGTAGCTTCCCAGTTTCATCCTGGAAGAAAAAAAAAGCTGAGCTCTCCAGTTTGCTCTTGGGTTTTTACATCTGTCATCAGGTGGATGAGTCTACAAACGTGTTTCTCATGAGGCACCAAGAGTGTCTTTTAGCCTATCTTTGCCTGAGGAATGCCACAGTTGCCACAAAGCGGCATGTTTCTATTTATTACTCAGCTCTGAAATACTAAAATCATGTAGTTTGGATAATAAATGCCTGGCATGAATGAGTGCTGGAGGTGGTGAGAGCAGCAGCACTCCAGCTCGACCACCACTTTGACGATGAAGAAGTGCTTTTGGGGGGGCTTCAGAAGTGATTCGTGATGACAAAACCTCCTTTTCTCGATGACCAACTAGAGACATTTTCTAAAGTTTTTAATCCAGATAAAATCCTGTTATCAAGCAGCCTGACTTTCTTCCTAAAGAGAGCAGATCGTCTGACACAAAACATCTTTACACATCAACCCCTGCAGACTCTGGTCAGACCAGGTCACCTCTTACCAGAAGAGACTTTGAGGCTTCAGTTAATAAAGGATCAGCCCCGGCCACTCTTTCAAGAGCTGCATCTTCTCACCTCTTGAACTTTGCTGTTTGATCTCTCTGCTGCCTCTTAACCTTCCCTCAGATGAACTGAACAGATTGATCCCCTTTCATTTCTCGTTAGGAGACTTGTTTACCAGCACACACAAATCACAACAAGAAAGGAGAATACTTAGTATTGGCTTGATTTCCATACAGCTGCCTTAGTTTCCCTGTCTGTAAAATGGATGGCCAGATGTAGGGCCCTCCTTTTTGCAGGGTACCAGAATTAACCTGATTAATATCAAAGGTTTGGGTTTCTTTCTTGCCTTTTTTTTTTTTCTTGATGCCACAAGACAGAAAGACATTTACAAACTGCTGTATTTTCAAAACTCCTCTAATGGTTTGTTCCCCGCAGTTGACTCTGTCACTCACATCACAGACACGCCACTTTTCAGCTTCTGCAGCTTCTGTCTTGTTCACCTGGAAAAAATGCCCCTCTCCTTTTTCTCAGAGCACCTGAATTTATGAACAAGCATTACTGCCAAAGCATTTTTTTATAAATCAATGGTTTTAACACTGAATTGGTGTAATTGCACAAATCCCCAAGTGCTTACTGAGCCTTGTAACATGACCGGTAGAGGTCAATCAGAATAGCTGTAGGGGATGACTTTCTTCTTTTTCAGGCTGTGGCTTTGAGGTAATTTATGCTCTTCTAGATCTTCTCTGATGCTTGTAATATTAACGTTGTGTTCTCAGGTGGCTTTGGGCAGGCAAGGTGAGGACACAGCACTCCGAAGCTGAGGAAATGACTGGCAGGGAAGTGGTCCAGGATGATGCCCTACGTGCAGCAGGGCAGGGGAGGCAGCTCTCCAGGCAACGATACACGTTTTCCTTCCACTTTGCTTCCTAAGGAAGGTTTAATGCTGATGGAAAGCCCTTGGAGACTGAAGTCATCTCTGCCCCTATGCCCTGAGGAGCAAGCTGTCTAGCCCAGGTTGACATGGCACAAAATAAGGCAACAACATCATCCAAATAAAACCAAAAAAAAAAAAAAAAGCCAGGAATATATATATTTATCATCAGACCTTGTACAAATTGGCTTGGCTTCCAGAAGCTTCTAGAGACACATATGTAGTACTTGACAGGCACAACGTCACTTATGACTGTAAACAACCCGATTCAATACACTGAAGCACACTCCTGCCTACCCTCCTCCGGCTGAAGTGTACTACAGAGCAAACGCCCACAGCCTTAAGGCTTTGTGGAGTAGGTGCAAAGTAAAAACAGCTCCGACTATCTAAGAAACAAGCTGCTTTTGCTCTTCTGGAGATTTGCTAAGAAACAATGAGAAAAATCCCTTTTTTTTTTTCTTTTTCCCCCATTTTTCTTTGTCAAAGCCTTATTTCAGGAAACCATCTGATTACTTTTAGACAGATCTGTTTTGTTCTTTTTTCTTCCCTGCAGTATAGCTGCCATCATACATGTCTCCAGAAGCACAGCAGTTTGTCTCGGGAATAGATCCTATCAGGACAGACTGTGAAGTTGGAGATAGCAGGATAAGACGGCCCTGGAGTTTTACGGAGATATATACTGAGAAATATATACAGAGAAAGTCAGGCAGTTCACTGTCCTACTAATTTGGATGACTAAGGGCTGTGGCTGGCCTCAGCACATTTGATTAAACTGTGTTTAATCTCATTTTACCACCAGCCCCATGGCACTACGCAGAGCCAACATGACCTGCTTCTACCTAACCCCTTCTTTCATCAGTTGGTTACCTCCACTATGTGCAACAACTGCACCCATCAGGTACACCAGACCCCTTTTTGTTAATCACAAGTCACCTCCATCCCCTCACGAAGGTGTAACATAAGACCTCCTGTTTACATTAGGGGACTTCAGATCTGATGGACCATCACACAACAGAAAGGAGAAGAAAATCATAAGCAACAGAGATGGGAAGGAATGAATGCTTGTAAATCATCTGTATTCATTTCGCATCGCACAACTGTCTGTGCATCGCAGACGGGAAGAAGACAGGTAGGACAAGCAATCTGGAAGCCTGTGGTGCTTCTTTCAAGTCAGTCCCAGTTGCCACTTCAATAGGCAGTCTTCTTCCACATCGACCCTACTGCATGTCTTCTCACAAAAGAATCGAAGACAGTCTTCAAATCTTGCTGAGAGGCACCAGAGACAGTTTGGCCGTAGGCAAATGCCAAGAATAAGGACTAGAGGTATATTCTGTTTAACTTGGGAACCTCAGATTCATAGACCTCCCATTTCAGCTAAATAAACTTCTTGAGAGCAGAAGTAGCTGGTTAGGGCTGCGAGAGAAAGTCTTCCATCAAAAGGATCACAAATGCCATGGAAAGATGGATGCCTTCCATCTTCAAAGCAAAAGGCAGTACACACTGAAACACATTGGTTCCCAGGAGCAGCAGCAGAGCGTGATAAATGACAAAACGACTGCACTAGCAAGGTCAAACCCTCAGGACCCAAATTTCTTTTCACCCGGAGAAACAATCAGGTCTCTGTGATACGGAGGTATTTAGATCGAGAGAGAAGAAGGAAGACCAAAGATGTTTTGGAGTCTACTGCCACTGACTTGTATGTAATGTTTTCTTCTGTTTATCTTCAGGCTAAATGGGAAGCACTGCTGAGATGACTTAGTGCCGGGTCATCGTTAGCTCAGTTTGATAGAGATGTGATGTCATCTCTCCTATTTTTTAAACTGACATTAAATAACAGTTAAACAACATATCTCCTGCAGGAGAACACAATCTAGACAGTTCCCAACCCTGAAAATCTTCAGTACAAATGCTCTGAATGTGCCTGTTCAAATTTACCAAGGATTTTATCTTTTTTTTTTTTCCTGTATTGCCGCCTTCTATTTGCTGTTTTGTGCCATGTTGTCTACTTTTTGTGAACCTTCCATGCAGAATGGTCTTAATCTATCCATATGCTAGACAAACACAGAAGTATTCCATATTTCAGTGAACAGCAAAATTAAATTTCCAGTCAGTTCAAAATCTAGGTTTCGTGTGTCTTTTCAGTGGTTACAAAAGAGGAATATTAATGCTTACTTGCTGTATAAAAATAATAAAAAAAAAGGAAGGAGCAAACAGAGAAGAGAGAAAGAGAGAACCAGTGTCTAGTTTGCTACGCTGAATTTAAAGTAAACTTATTAATTATAAAAGACAAACATGCACGAATGGACAAAGACTAAGTGCAATGCACTAGGTCAGCTTAACAAAATTAAAAATAGCATTTATAAGCCAATATCAGATTTCAACAGACTAAGGAAAAATACATCTGACAACCAGTTCTGAGTCCACAGGAACGTCCTCACTGACACACCTGCAATGCTTTTAGGGGAAGGAGAGGCAGGATAAAATGGAATGCTTGAATTAATCAAGTAATAGACTCCTAAATCTGTGGATCCTGCTCTCCTAGAATACAACTTCACTTTCAATGTACCACTTCCCAAAGGAGAAACACCGCTACTCACTGCACGTGATAAGAATATGCATCAGCATAAGAACTCATCTACATTTATGTTCATCAGTAGTTTTATTATAAACAAATCCTGAAGAAGGCTAAATGAGAAGCAGCATGGTCTAGTAGAAAGACACAGTACGTGGTGGAAAACTCAAGAATCTACTTCTTCCTTTGGGAGCAGTTCATTGAGAAACAGTAAACAACTTGGTGTCTCTTGGTGTCTTCATTTCAGTATTCCTACCAAAGCCATGGGATACGGCAGCAGTCAGTTAAGCACAGTGTAACTGAAGTCATATATAGAGAGGAGAGAATTAAAATATACCACATTGGCCATATGATGGACAGCAGTCTCCGAAGCCTAATGTTGATGGGGATGAAGGATTTTCTTTGGGGCTATTCTGCTTGTTTATGTTTAAGTGGGAACTGGAAGAAAACCACTCAGATACTGTGCAACTGTTTCCCAGTTCCTTTCCAGGGAGAAGCCAGAACTCAGGAAGGCAGAAATGAAACAAGCTCAGAAATCAAATGTCAGCAAACATGGGCAGCCCAGGTGAACCACCGACAGATGCTGAGCCTTGGCAGGAGCTGACAAGTGTGAGTTGGGGCATCCCCAGGACACCCTGGAAGCAAAGGCTACCCTTGATAAGCCAGAAAGAGGGAGCCACAGACCAACACAACAAAGGAGAGAAATAGATGTATCTGCAAATATTTTGTGGATATAGAGGAGAAAATAGTCAATCTCAGGCTGTGACCAGCTTTAATATGCACAGTGTCAACTACTATATAACCATCACTGAGGCATCCCCCAGGTCCCCCAAGAAGACAAGGACTAACCACAGGAGCCACATTTACTTATGCATCTATGTAAAATACATTTTGAATACTGCATCCAAATATATACTTCCCCTCTTTATACAAATAATCTTGTTCACAAAGAGGCGATGATGGCAAACTTGTACATACCACCAGCTTCTGATGGCAAGAGTTCCGTCATTTCTACTACTCGCTTTTCCTATTGCATTTCTGTAGTTACTCCAACTAGGGATGTGCACATAAGACTACAGAAGACTTCCAAATGATGGCCACATTGTGAGATTAAATAAAACCAACTAGCAAAAATCCATGTGCTCCACTGATGAGAAAATGCAGAAGATCCTTGGGACTGCACAGAGACCTATGGCCATCTGTCAGAAACCACAGCCTGTAGTCAGCAATGTCTGTGAGCCAACTTTCCTATCAAATTGAAGTAAATTTGCTCAAAACTTTCCATTGTGACAGTGCACACATAAAAAAATAAATAAAATTAAAAAGCACATTCAGCTTTCCAACTCATCCACCTTCTTCAAGACCCTTCCCTGATGGAGAACATAGTTGAAAGGGAAACAAATGTTAGCTCAATTTTGCAGGGATGTGAAGTGACTTGTGAGGCTCTGCCTAGCTGGAGCATCTGAGATTAGAAACCCAGCACATCTCAGTGCTCAGTTCAAATGTCCCCACTTGTTGATCCCTTGATTATGTCAAGCAATCCATAGCAGCACACTAATTCACTGCTCACGGAATCACACGGAATCACAGAATATTGGAGGTTGGAAGGGACCTCTGGAGGTCATCTACCTCAACTCCCTGCTCAAGCAGGAACACCTAGAGAAGGGTGCCCAGGACTACGAAGGACAGTTCACAAAAGGACTTTCTGTATTTTTAAACCACATCACAATCTTTGTGGGTAAGAAGGGATGGTGACTGCCTTGGCTAGCTGTATTTCAACTTTTTACCTACCCAGATAAAAGACATCAACAAATAAAATAATTTTTTAAAGCAAGGGATGTTCCTCAGTAGGTGAAAAGTCACAGTCAAGTAAAGAATTGTTGGGGTTGCTTACAGGGCAAAAGGATGAAAATTAAGTGGACTGAAGAGGAACATGGGATAGAGATGTTTTTGATCACAGTCATTCACCAGAGGGATGCAGTGGAAGAACACAACAACAAATTTGCCTAAATCCTGGAAAACACGTTAACAATAACCCCTTCCCATCAGGGGACAGGAGGCCTTACAGGACAGAGAAAAGCCTCCTGCCACATCTCCTGCTTGCTGCAGAGCATGGTAGGCAAATGGCAGCACTAGCATAACATGAGAAAAAGAGACTTCACAGGTTTGAAGGCTTACAAGCAAGGACGACAAGACAGAGCACGAAGCCTGCTGCAGCATCTGGACGTGTAAATACATGCTGTCAAAGGAGCTCGTCTTCTCCAGGCCAGCTCTGCTCAGACAGTGTTTGTCGAGGAAGAAGTGGAGGCAGCTAATAGCATGAGACAGCCTGATGAGAGCTAAACCCATCACATTCTCAACTTTCTTCCACCCTAATGACAGATACACTTGGGGTATATCCACCATCATGCTGAGAAAACTGCATCGGTGAGGCCTGCTCTGACACAGCTACCAGGCAGTTATGAACCATAAAAGCCTCGTTTCAGCTCGTTTCCCAGCTTCAGTATCATTCACCGCATACTTTGGGACTTCTTCCTGCTGATAAGCTCATGTAGCACATGATGGCACCAAAGGGAACCAAGTGCAAATATCAAGGAGAAAAGCAGCTTCGCTTCAGCGCGTGACTCATGCGAGGAGAACGCCAAGCCCTGAGCAAGCCAAAGCAGAACAGCTGACTATCAAACCGTGCGTGTAAGCTCAAAGTTGCCCTTAAAAACACAGACTGCGAGTTTTCACCAAAAAAAAGCAGGGTGTTTTTTATACAATTTGCCATGGGTAAGACCCTGATGAAGACAACACATAGGGTGAGATGCATTTGCCTAAATAACGGCAAACAAACTACAAACAGACTTGCGGGATCAGATGCCGGAGAGCAGCCCCGCAGAAGGCAATCTGGGGCTTCGGGTTGATGGCAAGTTGAATCTGAGCCAGCAGCGTGCCCTGGCAGCCACAAGAAACCGTATCCTGTGGTGAAAACTCAAGCATGGCACTGCTGGCTGGGCAAGGGAAGGGACTGTCCCAGTCTGCTCTGTATCGGTACAGCCTCACCTCCAATACCGTGTGAAGCTTTGTGCACCACAATATAAGGACATAAAACTATTAAAGAGTGTCCAAAGAAGGGCTACTAAGATGCTGAAGGGTCTGGAGGGGAAGAGACATGAGGAGAGGCTGAGGTGCCTTGGTTTGATCAGCCCAGAGCAGAGCAGGCCGAGGGGAGGCCTCATGGCGGCCTGCAGCTCCCTCATGGAGGGAGCAGAGGGGCAGGCGCTGAGCTCTGCTCTCTGGGGACAGCGACAGGACCCGAGGGAACGGCATGGAGCTGGGACAGGGGAGGGTCAGGCTGGGGGTTAGGGAAAGTTTCTGTACCCAGAGGGTGGTCGGGCACTGGGACAAGTGCCCCAGGGCAGTGGTCACAGCACCAAGCCTGCTGGAGTTCAAGAAGTGTTCAGACACTGCTCTGAGACACAGGGTCTGATTTTGGTGGTCCTGTGTGGATCCAAGAGTTGGACATGATGATCCTTGTGGTTCCTTTCCAACTCAGGATATTCCATGATTCTATGACTCTATGAAACAGAGATGCCAAATACCACCTGAGATGCCGTACGAGGTGTATGTGGGGCTAGTAGACCTGAAAGGGACCTTATGAACTGGCAGGAGAGCAGAGACCAGCTTCAAATTAAGGCAACTAACTCTCAGCGAGTGTCTGAGCCTCCGTGGCTGCTGGTAGGGATTTAAGTCAACAGTCAGTGGAGTCTGAAGAGGAAGTCAAAACATGCAGGAGGCGCTTACTTTTCAGTAAAAAAAAATAAATAAAAAAGGATAATGGAGGAAGATGGCAGCTTCTAGGATGCAAACATACACAGCAGACAACAACAAAAATCAAACAAACAAACAAACAAAAAACTTTAAACTGCTCCTCCTCATCTCCCTGTTCTGTGCTCTAATTCTACCAATTTCCCTCTAACACAGCAGAAGAACTAAACAGGTGAAGTCTCTTCAGGCTGGAAAAAGAATGACAGGATGCAGAAAAGCCCATAAAATGTTATCCTGTGACATACTAAGTGGCCAGAAAAAGGCAAACTACCCCAATGCCAGGGAACGCAGTTTTAAAACTGCAATGAGACGAAGAGAAGAAAACTTCATCAGGTGGTATTAATCAGAAATGTATCACGTCTGACTCAGGGAACATGGAAAACACTGGAAGAAGCCTTGCTCTGATTGACCTCTTCTCATGCTCTTCACTAAGCAGTCATGAGTCATCACATAACTGGAGAGGAACTGGTCCGTCTTGCATCGACACATCTCTGACCTGACCCAGTTTGTCTCTTCATATGACTATCAGAAAGGAACTCTTCAGGTAAGCACAGACTTTTCAAGAACAGCCTGGACAAGGCAGTTTTCAAGGACATCTGAAATTCACCTCTTTCAGTCAACAAGTCTGTTTTGCCTCTATGGCTACTAGAGTGCTCTTTCTAAGACCTACAAACTTGGCCTTAGGATCAAGGTTAGAGCCAACTCTGAAACCCACATTTCAAGACAACTGTGTTATCAAGTATCACAAGATCTCCTTCACCAAAGTGGAAAGAGAAATGATTAGAAAGGAGAGAGCAAGAGCATCACCAGGGACCCACCAGACACCAAAGACTGGTGGCTGAGCATCCTTCTATGTTCAGGCAGGCTCGAATCTAAATCCATCCACGCGTTAACGAAGGTAAACATAATCTTTAGAGACTGAAGTAGGGAATGGGCATGAAGAAGCTACAGATGCTAAGCCCACATCTGATGAAAAGTGGGCAGCTCTATACTACAAAAGATGAATCTGTATTGCTCTTAAAAAAAATATATAGTAATTATGCTGTACAATTGCACACCTGCCAAGGAAGCATGGGAATCGAGACGGTTCTGCGGTATAAAAGTATTTAGGTCCCAAAAAAGGTGAGGCGAGAGACAGACCCTGTTGTGCTGTATTTGCTTTCAGCCTGCGATGGTAGTGCCAACAGCACTTTCATCACACAGGCATTCCCTTAAAAACACCATTCCACAGAACTGCAATATTGTGTGGGCATGCACGCATGTGTAGAAATACATACTCCCACACACGCCATTTTTATTCTCTAACCAAGCTCATCTAAACTCACTGGCCCCATTTTTTAGTGTTGTTTTTTAGTGGATTGATTCTACATAAAGGGTAGCATTCATATTTGAGACTTATTTCTTTCCACTCTTTGTATGCATGCAGTCAGTTTTTACCTATATTCTTTGTCTCACAAACTTCTTCAGGCTGAAGAAAGCATCATTTTGAAAACAGAATAAATAAAACATAAAATGAAGGAGGCTCTGTAATGGAGTTAGGACATGGACCAAAAGAACTTGTAATTCAAATGTTCTATTGCACCATTTGCTTGTGTTACATTCAAAGCTTTGGGAAGCCATCCAAACCTACACAGACATAAAATAATCCACGGAAATTACAGCTGCAAGGTGCCAGCACCAAAGGAAAGTGCTTTGACTGGAAAATGAAACTGAAAACCCAACGATAAAGTGAAAAATATCGAACAGCTTGTGCAGGAAGAGAAATGGTGAACAGAGGAGATCTGACAGAAAAAAAAAATAAAATCAAATGACAAAGGGAGGGAAAACAGACCCATGCAAAAATGAAGGGGACAAATGTCGGAGCAGTTTTGATCCCTGCCAATGTGTTGTTTTCTCCCCCTCTTTCCTCTTATCTGACTGTAGGACCTGGAAGATCCCAAACAGGTTTGGTCATTTTCCTTCCTCTGTGAATCAGCCACAGAAAAGTCTAAAATCCCAAATCAACGTAAAACTGAGAGGATTGGATACATACAGGCCTTACATGGCTTTGGATCAGACAAAAGCCCCTGGTGAACTGATCACAGCAATAGGGCTTGGCTTTCTGACACGGATCATCACATGGGGCATGAGGTCCATGTCACCTTTCACCTCCTTTGAAGAGCTGCACTGCTTTGGGGAGCTCTTAGGAGAGCCCAGAGGAACCAGCACCTAAAGCTCTCTTAAACCTTGGACAGAAAGTCCAAGGACTTAGCTCTTATTTTCCAGAACCACTCTCCAAGTTCATAGCTCCTCTTCTCCACCATTTATATTCCTCTTGGCAAATAACCTGATTAAATCACATTTAACTTGGAAAAAAAAAAAAAAAGTAAGAAAGATGAAAACTCTGGCTTTTAATTTAAAGAAGATAGAAAAAAAAAAAACACAACCCATTGTAACTTTCAAATCAAAACCCAATCTCACTATGCTGTAAGAAAGGAAATGAAAACACTGCTGCTGGAGCATAACCGAAATGGTTTGAGGTCAAATATAACACCAAACAATTCAGGCAATTAAGATCATGAGAGCACAGGGAGGGTGCAAAGAGTTGTGTCTAAAAGGTACTCATTCCAGGATGAGACCAAGAATATTTATTCAAATTGAACACTGCCTCCCTTCTTGAGCTGCCTTAATCCACGGATTAAATTTGTTATCCGCACAAAGTATGAGAATCTAGCCCCTAATGACTACATGCTCATAAAAATCAGAAGATATTGTTGTTATTTCGACTAAGTATCATAAACAACTGTATCAATTACGCTTTACCAGGCACTGTACATACTGTGGATGCTTCAGAATAAAATTGTTTCATTGGAAAACGAAGTATGTGCAAGCTCCATCAGGGATGGGTTGTCCCATTTTAAAGTGCTCTAAGGAAATACATGCCTCTACCAGGCCATTATTTTGCAGGGAACGTTTCAAAATCAATTTTCAAATGCTCAGTTCCGAAAGTTGAGATAGCTGCTCTCTGCAGATAAAATTAAGGGAAACTATAAAAGAACGAAAGGCTAAAAAAAGAAGTATGGTCCAGATGGATTCCCGGCTGAATTCTGTAAAATATTTACAGATCTTCTGTCACCAAAACTTACGCTTCTTTTTGATGAGGTGGAAAGCAAAGGCTCTCCACCTGTCCTTTAAAAAAAAAAAAAAAAGAAAAAAGAAAAAAAAAAGAACTCACAGAAGATATAATGTTATTACAAAAAAGAAAAAAGGCAGACAGAGACTTTCATCTCATCTGTAATTACTGCAAGTAACTCCAATTAATCAATGTTGATTCTACAATTCTGTGAAAAGAGATATTGTCCTTTTGCTTAATTTAGCACGAAGTTATTCCCTAAATTCCAAGTTCAAGAGTTTGTTCATTAAAATAGACTTAGCTCGGATAAGCACAGGCTGATACCACCATCATTCATGTAAAAAATTAACAGTCTAGTCCCATGACAGCGCTGTCTCCAGATACCAAAAGATACTTAATCACGTGTCACAAGGATAAAACATCCACTTTTTCATTTAAGATTAGCCAAAAAGAAGTTCTCAGTTTTCTGCTCCTAAAAACTGATGTTCTGTTTGCCAAAACTGAGACTGCCCAAGAAGGAGGGGGCAGTTTGTACATAAAAGACACAAAGATCTACTTTACGTTGGTTGTCGTCCTCCAGCTGATACTGAGGAGGAACATGGGATAGTCTTTTATACCGAAAAGAATCCTGCCAGGCTAATCAGGAGAAGGGTTGCGACACCACCAGTAATCCAACCCTTTTGTTTCACGGTATGCACCAAGGCTGTATTTGGTACCTTTGGATTTGATGTGGAAGGGAGAGGAGCTAACAGCATGAAGGCAGTGGGCTGAAACCAGGGAATGAAGGTCCAGGTTATAGCTTCTTCTTCAAGGCTAAGCATCTTTCTTCTTCCCTTTGTACCCAGTAACCCAATAAAAGATGTTAAAATACCATTTCCTTCCATTACGATGCATGAATTGAGCTTGGATCTTTATCTGTTAGGTCTTCTCAGCTCTGTGCAATACAAGTAACTACCTCCCCTAGCATCTCTGCAGGCAGATTAATGGGAAAACAAACAAACATACCGACCCGTTTCACTTCTTACCACAAAATGGGAATTTACAGCAAATTAGATGTTAGGGGTTTCTTCCAATTTTTTTATTTAAAGCTGACCTTGGATCCATTATTCAGTGCAGCATTAAGCTTTTTAGAAGCAAAAGAAGAGACTAGGTAATGAATCGGTCTCCACTGGATGTTGACTTGATGAGCACTACAATTAATTCACATTAACACGCTGCCCTTCCCTTCCCTTCACACTTTCAGAAATGTCTCTCTAAACCAATCTATGATTACCAGTCATACAGAAAAGCTTCAGAAAAATACTCCTCCACAAGCATATGGCAGAGCAAATTTGTCCAACGTTGCAGGCTTTTCATGGCATTTATCTTGAAGAAGGTAGTACACAGCGACATAGACGTCTACAAGTTGGCTACGCTCATAAAGGCACAGAGCTTTTTGCTACCCCACTGTAGCATCTCCTAGGACAGCATCCTGCTTACCAGAGGTGCTTCAGACAGATGGGAACTGTCATCAGCCATCCAGGATCTCATCTGTAACACCCATCCTCAAAACCAAGGCCGTGCTTTCTAGGAGCCGCACTCGACCCCTCAGCCACATGCCATGGCAACCAAATTCAAGTGCACTTCTTTAAAAACATCACTCATTTTTAAAAAAGAAAAAAAAAAAAGGAGAAAAAAAGAAAAAGAGAAAGCAGTATGTTTAGCTAAGCATTTCACAAACGACATGACTCCCATACTCAACAGTACTAAAAACGTATTGAAAATGTGGCAATAAACAGCACGTTCCCACTGCAGCCTTGCTGCTCGTGATGTTCCTTCCATCTCAAAGTAGGCAGAGCAAGGGAACAGCATTTCATCATTTGTCGCACACGTTAGCTGTCAAAAACACAACTTCAGCCCCTGGTATGAGTTAACCACTGAGGAATCCCTCCTGTATCCGCATACTGTCTCACAACACACCGAACCAACTCAGCCTTCCCGATTTAACCGTGTGACACTGGCTCTTGGGCATGGTGAGATGGAAAAGCTTCTAAAATAACAACTTCAAACAATGTAATTTCATTAAAGCAGGCTGACCCTTGCTGCTTCTGCTCGTGTTCCTCCATGGTATCATTTTCAGGTATTCAGTTCGCTATCGTGCAAAACTCCTTTTTCTTTCCGTCTTTCTAGTTGTCTATACACGCACAGCTTTAGAAATATATATATATATAAAAGTGAACACAGATAAATCCTCAAGGCATTTCTCTCCATGCTGGTCCAAACAGGAACAGAAGAAGAACAAGACTTTTCTAAGTGTTACACTCAGCGCTTTGAAAGAGCGTGCGAAGTCTTCCTTTTTTGGCTATTTCATTAAAAAAGGTACAAGGACTAACAATGCCTCATGTCTACAAAGAAACCTCTTCTAGCTCAGCTGACAGTTCTGAGAATTCAGGGTGCAAAAGTTCTTAATAACTGCTACCAAACCCACACAAACACCAAAACAAAAGCTACCTTTCTAATTTGCTGGGTTAAAAAAACATCCGATGCAGATGCCTAAGGTCCAGGCAAGCAGCAGACCCGCAGAGAAGGTGCCGTTTCTCCTCCTCCCTGACTTTACCAACTATTTTACAAAGCCTCACACCTTATCTCATCACTGCCGAAGCATACAGCTGCTGCTCTGAAGAGGCATTAGTTAAAACAAAATGCTCACGTATGCCCTGTCTCTCTGCCACTGAAGCCAACAGAGATAAATTAAACTTGAAGGACTCTCAGGAGCTGGAAACTCCAGATTGCAAAATCTAAACCGTCTGAAATCTGCATTTCGAAACGAGAAGGCCTGTTTAGCTTTCAAGCATTTCGTTTTGTAGGATTTTGCCAGTACTGCACACACGGGTTTGTCCTTCACGGAATAACATTTCAGCTTTTCATGTAAGTGAATCTACATATTTTACATTTTAAATTAAAAGTTACATTAATTTTTATTTTATACATTAAATAACCTTTACACCCAAAAAGGAGACCCCACCTTTCAACATTTCTTTAAAACACTGGGATTTCTTAAATGAGTTTCAATCTATTATTCTGACTGCAGTATGGATTTTTTCATCTCTCATTTGTTCATCTCAAGACAAAGCTATAATGAACTGACTAGAGACCCAAGAATCCCCCCAGGAAAGAAAACCCCTATCAGTCGCTACCTGAAAGCCTCTGGAGAGGACAAAGACCTGCCCACAATTTCAAGTTGTGTTTTTTCCCATGGATTTTTCTTTCTTGGCTCTGCCAGAAACCTCCATCCCCACAGGCCAGCCCAACCCCTCCTGCTATTTTACTCAAGGGAAAAGCAGAAGCCACATCCACCATCCCTTGAAGAAACTTGTCATGCCTTTTCACTTAACGAAGTAAAACAGAAACATTTGCATAATTTTTTGATGCATGACATGGCTAAGTCAGCCTAGACCTTTTCAGCCAGCGCCGCAGACGGGCGTGCAAACTTCATTACACTTCAGAACAACCATCAGTAGAAGAGGAAAGACGATTTTCGTAAAAATTCAGTAAGTCAGCGTCAACCTTTCAAAAAGGACTGAGTTATTTCACCCATCAGCTCCTCAAAAGAGCAATCAGATGGTCACAATTTCTGTTTGCCGTCTAGAGTGAAGGTCAGTTCTCCCATTAGGGAAGCTCTGATGGCCCTCATGGATGGACACCATCAAAACGTGGAGTGGTCTTTGCATATTCAGGACGTGATGTTGCCAGGCTATAACCTCTGCAAGAGGGACGAGCCGAGCAAAGGAAGCAGCAGCATTCAGCGACACACGGGGCAGGATTTCCAAGCTGCTGACAAACCAAGCAATGTGCAGAACAAGAGGATGAAACGGAGGAGAGAAGACCGGCACTTGCCTATGAAGAGTAAGGAAAAAAGTTCTCTTGAGGGACTTCAGTCTGACTGGCAGATGCTCGAAGTCTCCTGCTGCCAGGACTAAAACATCCTTAGAATTATTTAATATTACAGATGACAAGCTTCCTAACTCGGAAAGGATTGTGCAGCTCAAGGGAGTTTTGTGTTAGAGCTCATCTTGATATGGAGGAGTTGATCAAAGAAGTGGAAATGAGTGGCTGCTTGGGCAAATGTGACTTGTTCACTTTAAAAAAATTAAAAAAATAAAGTAAAAAAAAAACACAAATCTAGAATAGTAATATAAGTCCTTGCTTATTCTAAAAGGCCTGTTTTATGAAGCAGAAAAGGAAAAAAAGGAGTGGGGAGAACTGAACCCGTTAAAGGTGAACAAAACATCAGTGATAAGTAGGAATTTGGTATGTACCCCTTTTTGGATGTCCATAATTCTCAGCTGGGGAAGGCAACCCATCTCACATGGGGAAACATAGACCTTGCAAAACACTTACAATGCTCGTGTATGAATTGGTGGGGAAAAAATGGATCAGTTTGGTAAAAAAGAAAACAGCACGCAGGACATTTATCTCAAAAAAAAAAAAAAAGAAAAGAAAAAGGTAACCTTCACAACAGAGTTTGTACAGGACAGGACAGAAGTAACTGAACTCAGAAATAATTCAGGAAAATCATTATACGTTATACAACATTCATAACTTTTTTCTACATTTGGAAAATATTTGGAAAACATTCAAATGCACAATTTCACTGAAAGCTGGTGGAAATTGTTGTTCACCTCATCAGTTGCTCAAAAAAGTTCAAAAATAGCAGCTTAGATGTGATTAAATCCAGCAAGTGTCGGTAACATCCGCACCAACGTAGCTGAAAAAGCCAGCTAAGCAGCGATTTGGCTCATTAGTGCTGATTTGTGACACCATTTGGAAAAATCAAGGAAATTCCAGAAGAAAAGCTAACGCTGAATCAAAGCTAAAGGGTAAAACAGATAATACACTGCTCATTAGCGGCCTGCCAGCCTAACAACAAATCCAGAAAAAGAAAAGGAGGAAAAAAAAAAAGAAAAAAAAAAAAAAAAGAAGTAACAGCTGATGTTGGGCTCAGTTATTAAAGGAGAATATTATCATTTCCTGAAGCAGTGGCCAGCTTAACCCTTCTGGTTTTCTCTCCAGCGAATGATGAGCTCAATGCATTGGTTCTCCAAATGCTGGTACCGTAACGCTCAGCCATAAGAAATAGCTATTAAATATGCAAATCAGTATGGTTTTATGGGAACTATGGCTTATCAAACTGTGATGAATTTTCCTTCCCGTTGATCCCAAGTGGCACCTGATAATGGTCATGACACCACCGTGATGCATGCAGAGAAGTCTGCAAGGCACGGCACCATCCTGAGTAATCGAAGACAAAGACCAACAGATCCCAGATTAAAAATTTTATCGACCACAAGGCTTTAATTTATCGACATCAGGCTTTAATTATGTGCATGAAATTACCAGAGCTGGGACGTGGAGGCTACTTCTACACTTCTCCAAGCTGCACCTGCTCATGGCCGTGTTAGGGCCAGATGCAGTGCCAAGTCCAATGAGACATGGATCAAGCATCAAAAGATGACCCAGAGAACTACTCACTTACTGAAAATAACATTTTTTTCTAGTCCTGCTATACGTCTTGGTTCACCAAAGGTAGATTTTGGTGCAACTCTACCGAGAAAGTGATGTATCCAGCACAGGAGTAATAATTAACTGCCTCTTTAATTAGCCAAACAAGCCAACTAATCACAGGTAAGCTTGAAACTTGATGACAATCTGGAAATCAGAAGATAATTTCCAACGGCAGGGACCATTACCATTGGAAAAAAGCCACTGTGGAGATTTAAAAAAAAAAATTAAAATGCAATGAGGGATGATCTAAGTTTAGATTTCCCTCCCCCACTTTAAAGATATGCTTTACTTCAGAAGGAGAATACCTAAAGGAAAAAAAGACTTAAGGTATTTGCTATATCAAAGGTCAGACTAGATACTGAGTCCTTCTGGCTTTGTAATCCACTTCTCAGCTGCCACTGAAATAACTGGAGCTACACTCTGTGGCAGAGCTCAGCACAAATATCCCTGCAAGGCCCATAACTGCCTCGGAGGATTTTTTGGGAAGGAGAGAGAAAAGATCTGGAGAGGCTTCAAGCAATGTCACCCAGCCTCTCCACGGCTCTGCTGCGCGTAGCATCATCTTCATTAGCATCTGGGTGCTACTTTAACAACTTTTTTTCTCTATGAAGATGATTTTGCCGCTGACATCCCTGATTAGGGCTGAGCTAACTTGATTATTCGCTGGTAGCCCGGTGTCGTTTTTCAGGAAACAAATGGATTTGGGGCAGAAATGAATTTTCGTTTTGATCGAGTTTCTCCAGCGTTTCCGTAATTCTCTTCTCAGAGCAGTAGGCTGATTGCAACTGTGATAAGCAGCTTTCCCCATCTCAGTCCTGCCCACTCGTTTCTCTTCTCTGCCTTTGCTTCAGTTCCTCTTGCCTTTCCTTCATTACAGACATCAAATTAACCACTTAATTTGGGTGCCTCCTTTGAGGCATCTTCTAGGGGTGAAGGGCACTGGTCTTGAGCTTGCATTGACAAACTCTTTGGTGCACCGAAACTACACAGGGACACACCTGAAATATTTTTAGCAACAAATAATGATATAAAAAAAAATGAATAAGATAATCCCTGAAGTAATCTGCTGTCTCATGAAGCCCACTAACCCTCATCTTCTGATAAAGCACCTCCCATCAATTCCAGCATCTTGAAACTTGCCCAATCCCCATTTTCATCTGTATTTTTAATGGCTATTAAAATTAAAGTCTCTGACACGATGCCACTTCTTTCCTTATCCTTCTTCCTTCTTTTTTTTTTTTTTTAAACATCATCTTCAAACTCCATTTTGTGATGCTCTTTAAAGCCAGAGTCCGCGTCCAGCCCTCCAGGTCAGCGAGCACAGGAGCCCTGCATCCCGAGCATGTCCCAGCGTGGAAAGGCTGCCAAAACACCTCTTTTCGAAACAAATTATTTCAGAGGCAACTGCCAGCACCTTTCTTGTGCTAAATCATTGCTTCCCTTGGGCACAGGTGGGATAATGCTGATTCATATCAAACACTTTCAATCCACTCACCAATAAGAGGTAGGAACCACAGCTGGAATCTGAAAATACTAAAAGCCCCATGAAGTCTCCACTTGACCAAAAGGTTAATTTTGGTTAAGGTTAAACCCTTAATTAAAGGTTAAGAGGTTAATTTTGACTAGATTACTGGGACCAGTTTGGGAACCTACTGTCTTGCATGCAGAAACAGCACAATTCTTAAGAGAAAGAAGGCATCACCTGCCCCCAGATCCTACCCAAACCCCCAAATCACAGGTAGTGAGCTCCCTTTGGGACGTTTATTGGGAACCAGCAGCTGGAGCCAACAGCAGAGCCTAAAGACATGCCAGCTTTCCTGCCTCAAGTCCTTAAAAAAGAAATCACCCTCTTCCCCAGTAGCTATTTACATGCTATCCTTGCTTCTGTCTTTGTGGAGATGTTTAAGTTACGCAAATAAATCGCATCCTTACTCTTCTCCATTAAATATTAAAAAGTGGCGCTCTTTTTTCTTGTTTGAGCTTTTATTTTTTTCCTTTTTTTTTTTTCTTTCCATAAACAGAATGCAAAGGAAGGACTGTGTTCAACTTTGCATTAGCGCTGCTCTACCTGACTTATTACATTGCAAAAATAACATCTTTCTTGCCTTTCCACAACATTAGTTTGCTAATGGGAGTTTAAAATATTCTGGGTATCTCACCTACTAGTGTTTCTTCCAGGAAATCACGACTACAAGCAAAAATCTCTTATGCAAGAATACATAAGACCCTTAACGTTATCCAGTGTAGCATATACAGTAGTAGAAAAAAAAAATAATTGAGTAGATGCATTAGACCAGGGGACTTGCACATACAGAAAGTTAGAAAATGTGGGATGACAGATCCTATTTTAGGTCACAGCTTGAAACAACTGCAGGTTTTCTTCATTACAGCAGCTCTGGGACCTAGAAAGGAGTCAGAGATGTTGTTACACAAGGTTTGAATTTACAACAGAGCTAAAAGGGAAAAGAAAGGAGAGGTTTGCCATTCTTTCTAGATCTCCGTGTATCACAAAGGATCCCAATATCTGTATTTGCTAGGAGCGGAGGAACACTGACATCAAAGCAGCCAGCATGGGTTTGTGAAGGGTAGGTCCTGCCTAACTAACCTGATTTCCTTTTATGATAAGATCACCCGTATGGTGGACCAAGGGAAACCAGCTGATGTGATTTTTTTGGACTTCAGCAAGGCTTTTGACACGGTTTCCCATAGGATCCTACTGGACAAAATGTCCACCATACAGCTAAATAAAAACATCATACGATGGGTGAGCAATTGGCTAACGGGCAGGGCCCAAAGGGTTATGGTGAATGGGGCTGCGTCACGCTGGCGGGCGGTCACCAGTGGGGTCCCTCAAGGCTCCATTTTAGGGCCGGTACTTTTCAATATTTTTATAAACGATCTGGATGTAGGAATAGAAGGTATTTTGAGCAAGTTTGCTGATGACACCAAACTTGGAGGAGTTGTGGACTCGAATGAGGGTGGAAAGGCCTTGCAGAGGGATCTGGATAGGTTGGAGAGCTGGGCGATCGCCAACCGCATGAAGTTCAATAAGAGCAAGTGCCGGGTCCTGCACCTGGGACGGGGAAACCCTGGCTGCACGTACAGACTGGGCGATGAGACGCTGGAGAGCAGCCTAGAAGAGAGGGATCTGGGGGTCGTGGTAGACAGCAAGTTGAATATGAGCCGGCAGT
The DNA here is from genome assembly GCF_963932015.1 of Anas acuta. Taxonomy (NCBI): domain Eukaryota; kingdom Metazoa; phylum Chordata; class Aves; order Anseriformes; family Anatidae; genus Anas; species Anas acuta. The sequence continues at coordinate 155,596,963 of NC_088980.1, forward strand.
GTGCCCTGGCAGCCAGGAGGGCCAACCGTGTCCTGGGGTGCATCAAGCACGGCATCGCTAGTAGGTCGAGGGAGGTGATTGTCCCGCTCTACTCTGCGCTGGTGCGGCCTCACCTCGAGTACTGTGTGCAGTTCTGGGCACCACAGTATAAAAAGGACATGAAACTGTTGGAGAGTGTCCAGAGGAGGGCTACGAAGATGGTGAAAGGCCTGGAGGGGAAGACGTACGAGGAACGGCTGAGGGCACTGGGCCTGTTCAGCCTGGAGAAGAGGAGGCTGAGGGGAGACCTCATCGCAGTCTACAACTTCCTCGTAAGGGGGTGTCGAGGCAGGAGACCTTTTCTCCATTAACACCAGTGACAGGACCCGCGGGAACGGGGTTAAGCTGAGGCAGGGGAAGTTTAGGCTGGACATCAGGAAGGGGTTCTTCACAGAGAGGGTGGTTGCACACTGGAACGGCTCCCCAGGGAAGTGGTCACTGCACCGAGCCTGACTGAATTTAAGAAGTGATTGGACTGTGCACTTAGTCACATGGTCTGAACTTTTGGGTAGACCTGTGCGGTGTCAAGAGTTGGACTTGATGATCCTTAAGGGTCCCTTCCAACTCAGGATATTCTATGATTCTATGATTCTATGATTCTATGAAAGCAAATGCCTCAAAATATAGGGTAGTGGCAAAGAGTGATCCACACAGAAATTATCACCAGCTGGAACCAAATGTGCCTCAAGGCCAGGAGGAGTCATGGACAGGGGGCAGGACAGCAGAGAAGCTGGTTGTCCTTGATGCACCAGGAGAGCAGCAAGGTCCCAGCTCGCAAAGCAGCCCCAGAAGCACACCCAGGTGGGTTCCCTATGCAGGGCACCCCCACTGCTAAACCCTGCTTTGCTCCTGTCCAACCAGGTGCCTTCACTGGCCTCCTCACCTTGGTGGGGCTAAAATAAATCTCCTCTCCATCCTTCTCCCATCATCTTCCTCCATCAGAGGTTTGGGTTCTATCTATGTAAGTCTTCCCACTCCGTTCTCCTACCTTAAGGATGCTCATATTTATTTCCCTGAGGCACCCCAATAAAACAGAAACCAAACCCAAATTAGCCTCAACCGACTGACCAGGGATACTCAGGTGAAGAAGATGGGGCTTGAAGTCCCCAAAAAGATGGGAAAAAAATAAAAAAATGATGAAATGGTTGAATTTATACAACCTATACGGATATATTCTTTTTCAGTCCTGACCACCATCTCAGATGTTACCCATGTTCTTCTTCGTGCTCCCCATTCCCCTACGAGTTGGTGTTTTCTCACTCACCAAGGCCCCCATAGCCCATCCCTTCCTTTCTCACAACACCAAGACATCCAACACACGATCAACCCTCAAGATGTGCCTCCACCACCTGAAATGACCACTTTCAGCACAGAAACTGCTTTTTTCACCTGTGTTTACACACCTCCTGGGGTCCCCCAATTGCTTTTTAAAAGGGCAAAATGGAGCTACAGAGAAATGCATGCACAAAAACCCTACGGAAAGCCACGCTATCAGATAACGCTCAAAAAAATGAAGCCGTCAACACAGCAGAGAGAGAAGTCAAAAAAAAAAATCTGTACTCACCCCAGCTTTGGTTTTGGCTACTAATGTGCAAAAGATGGCACTCAGACCTGCTCGAGTTCAGATAAAACCACCTTCCATGACGAGTTAAGAACAATGTTAGTCACTGGTATCTGTAAGTTATGATACGAGCTCTCATACAAATGCACGTACATGGATGGATCTCCACTGAGAAAGTATTAAAGAAAATCACCACTTTTGATTCTTAAAAGATGGCTATTTAACAGGTCATTTCAGTGTCTTTCTGGCTATATGCAGCAGAAATTCCTCTTTTTAAAGTCTACAAGCAAGCTGTACAACCTGCTTTGATTTCTCTGGGAACCTCCAGCTGAGAAAGTGCACCAAGGGAAGGGGTTGGCTGAAATAAAATGACCCTGGGTACTCAAGATCTCACAATTTTCAGCTCAAGCTCTCCACGCTGACTTCTCTGACATACAGTACCTCCTGCTCACCTTTTATCAACTCCCCCTTTGCTAAGCAGGTCAGTGCCAGGGGTTTTAACAGCCCCACCAGGTGACCCATCTGGTAACACCAGTCCTATCAAATTCCTCCTCGAAATTCCCCAGTCCACTTGCTCATCACATTGAGTCCCCGTGCACCAGCATGGCGTGACAGATGGATCTTTAAATTTTAAGCAGCAATTCATATCTATCAGAAATGAGACAAGTGGAGGAAGCAAGAAGGGCATCCCAAAAGAAAAGAAAAAAAAGCAGAGAGCTGCTGATGGAGCAGCAAGGAGGCAGCTCCAGATGTTTTGGACACAGCCGCTGGCCGGAGAGCCACAGCTTATTGAAGACTGCGTTTTCCAGCCTGCAAGAGGGCAGCAAAGCAAAGAGCAAACAGCACGGGGAGAGGCGAGACATCCCCACGAGATGCATCTGCACCTCCCTGCTGTGCCAACATGCCGAAGAACATCACAGGGCAGAGCTGGGGCCAGAAGCAGTCTACAGCAGCTAGACTGACACCCTCCACGTGCACATCCTTCTCCACCTCTTCCTGCGGGAGAAGGAAAGAAAGCAGGAGAGAGGCAAGGAGAAAAAGAAAAGCACGGTATAATTTCCCTGAGGACATCTATTGACTCCTCACGCTTCCCCCTATGGACATTATCCACATCTCCACATCTCCATCCCTGTCTCTACAAAGGCACTGCTTATCCGTGAGCTGCTAAAAAGGTTATGGAAGCAAGGAAGGAAAAATAAAACACAAAGCTGCCACTGAACAACATCCTCCGGGCAAGGGCATTTTATGCAAAACTCAACTTCTTTGTGGAAGTTCAAATAAAAAAGTGATGCCTAAAAACTTGAGAAGTTTTTCCATCCTTTACAGGATGGAAGAAGACCCCTAACAATATTTTTTGCTAGTAACTAGCTCCGTTTTGCAGTCCCTCTGCATATACCCTGCCTTCCCACATTACCATCCAGGAGCTCCAAAATGCCAGGTCTTTTATTAATAATAACACCCAAACGCATTTTTCTTCGTTCCTCCCCAGCAAGAGGTGTTTCTTTCTGGAGGAGCGTTCAGACTGCTTCGGCGAGCAGAACTGCCTCGCTTCGCCCATAAACTACCGCATCCCTTCTACATTATTCATACTCTGAATTGCTATTTCTCTGCATTACCAAACAAGAAAGAAAAAAAAAAATATCCGGGGCTTCATTTTGATGTCTCTTAGTAAGGTGAAAATGCTGTCGATGGATTTCCTCCTGAAGCAAAAAGTTTGCTGGACCAACAGCCCGCTGTAATTAAGGTTAGAAACCTCAATTAAACAGAAAAATCCAGCTTCTGGTATTTTGTGTCTTCCCCTGACAGAACGGCTGCTTCTGTGTGTGATGGGTGAGTTACGGAATGCTGCCGGATAGAAAGTGTCACATAAATATAAAATGACAGGGATTATTAAAGATTATTCCGAGTTAAAATACACAGGCTGCAGCGGCAGCTTCCTAAAGGTGCTGGACCAGCAGGCAGGGAACTGGAGGTGGGAAAGATGTAATTAGAGGCAACTCCATCCCTTGGCCTGCCTGCCATTCACATCTTTGGGGCATTTTTCATGGCCTGAAGCTTTCACCAGCTTTATATTGACAGATGAAGAGGGAAAAAAAAAAAAAGAAGATAAAAAGCTTTATCTAGGAGCTTTTCCACATTAATTAAAAAGCTGCTGATGAGACAGAAGCAACAAAACAAGTCGCAACCTCAAACTGTGGCAGGTGCTGAAAAACGCCGATATTTCTTGCTCTGGGGGAACTTTTTGGGATGTGCTCAAGTCCTTTATTTTGCACTGCATCTGAGTAAAAAAAAATAAGAAAAACCAACTACAAAGACACAACAACGAACGAGAGAAGAGCAAACGACAGCAAACCAGCCACCAAAAGCAAAGATGGGCATTTTCCAGCTTTGGTTGCCGACCAGTTGGGCTGCACCGAGCACTCACCTGTGATTTATTTTGGCATTTTATTTCTCTGGCAGCTTCACCTCCGTGGTCAACACGCATTGCCTTGTGCAGGGCTGCAGAGGAGAGCACGCTGCAGGGAGGGACCAAGCAGCAGCAACGTGCACGTGGGTTAAAACCAACAGCATCAAATGAATAAATGTAATGTGTGCAAATATCCCTGTGTATTCGGATAAATTCACATTAAACGTGCTTGGTGTAACGCCTCGAGCAGCAGCAGGTCAACCAGAGCGAGGGAACGTCCCAGCTCGTCCCACCCCATCCAGTGCCTGCATTGACCAATTCCCATTGCACACCTGAAGACATATTGGCCTCGGGCAGATTGCCCATCTTTTCTTGAAATCCAGGTGAAATGGATTCAAAAAGCCCTGGGATTTCCCTCACGCCTCACTTCGGGACTACGGAGCATTTTTTATTCTCAGTTTCCTTCGCAGGCTTTGTGTTTGTTAAACATTGAAGACGGGGCGGGAGGTGCAAGAAGGGAAGCATCACACAGTCGTAACAGGATAGGGGCTGAAATCCTCAACCACGTGCCACCGTGTCACTTCCAGAGAGTCACTTTTCCAACTACTGCTGTACTTCAAATGGCAGCTTTAAAGGTTATGGCTGAGGGGGCACTCCGGCAAAGTCTTGGGTGGACTCGGAGCAAAATGAAAATACACGCACGAACAAGCCAGAGACAAGAGTGAGGCGAGGACAGCACTTCTGAGCAATCCCCACAAATACCCACGGGGCTGTTGCCTTTCTTAGGAAGCCTTCCTGCCGCCCTGCCTCGTGCTGCACTCTCCCAAACTCATTTACTAGCGGGATCATTCATAACGGCATCCAGGTTCAGTAAACAGCGAGGCACATCCTAACACGAGGTCAAGAGCAATCTAGAACGGCAATTCATATCTGTCCAGCCAGGCAACACGAGTGTACAGCGCTGCCCGCATTTTCAGGCAAAATGTTTCCGTTTTCAGATAACTGCTACCGGCACTGAACCGCTCGCAAATCATCTATCATGATACGAGCTCGGAGAAATTTTTAGAGCAAGCAATTGAGGATAACCAAGTTCAAATAGGGTTTGAAGAAAAATCCTGCTAATTCACACTCGGGAACACAGCAAACAACTCATAAATTATAAATTAATCAACTCCGCCCAGCCAACCAGCCTCGCTACCTCTCTAGATTACGACTTGAGGAATGAAATCTGAAGGGTTTAAAGCTCTCCAGTCATCTGGTTTGTGTCTAAATTACAGACACAAGTAGGATCTGCAAGGTGGGGTCCTCTTTGGGGCCTCCTGACCTCCTCTTTGGGGTGCAAGCTGCCATGGTGGAATTGAGAAGTCAAGGCTGGGAGCTGGTTGGGGACATCCCACGTGTTGATGATGAAGGTTCTCCACCTGGTGAGGCAACAGGACCAGGCTGCAAAGCACGGGCATCATCTGCTGCTCTTCCAGCCAAGCAGGTTGCACAATCCAGATGAGCTGTAGGGAACAGCACCAGGGAGAAGGGCAAGAGAAAAAATAAAGCCAAAATCTAAGGAGATGTTTGTGCACAACCAACAGGGAGCCACGGAGGGAAGAAAGAGATCCAGCCTTTGATGCAGAGGGATTTGAGAAGTTTTCACGTGGGTATGTAGCTTTTAAGAGCTCATTCTACAGCAAGAGGAAGCGAGTTGGGTCCCCTAACCCAGCAGCAATTTAGCATTTTGTCTAACGAAGAAATCTCCCACCAACATGGGGGTGGTGGGGCACAGATGCAATACTCCAGCAGAGCAACCCTTTTTAGGTGGAGAAATCCTTGAGCACAAACGCACACAAACCACAGGGCTCATACCACAAACATCTTCCCCAACACCAAGATGAAAGGACACAAAGCATTGATGGTCAAACCACAAAATGAAGATAATTTTGATGTTCTCCTTTTGTAAAAGCCTTATGGGAAAGGCACAGAATAACAAGAGCCACGTTTATTCACGGGCATTGCAAGGAAAGGGACAGCCCGTGATTTCTTTATCCCCAAAGGAGTAGACAAACCCTGTGTTGTCCTTTAGGCTGAAAAACGAGAATTTCTGTTGTTTGGCTGCGGCACTGTGTGTGTGTGTTTTCCTCTCGTGGTGAGATAACCCCGAAGGCATCCCACGCAGAAACAGTATTAGCACATTCCCTTTTTTTCCTGAAGCGGACCTATTTCACAGAATAACCCCTCCTGCACACCACACAGTGCAAAATACTTAAATGCATTGGCCTATTGCTAGGACAGCAGCAGGCAAATACTATTGGGGGGGTTAAATCTTTGCCTTCTTGCCTTGTTCCACTGGTTGCAACCTTAGAGGGAGTCACCCACCTTACTTGGGGTAGCTGCCTTGGGATGAAATGAATCATTTTCTAGAACAGAGAGGGACTAAAAGCCAAATGCACTTTAATCCTGTCTGCTGTAGGTAACAGCTGGCTATTGCCCAGCAAACTGGTTTTACTTATTTCCAAGATTTTTATGCTCACCTACCTCTCAGGTGTACAGTCAGAGAAAAGGGACTATGGTGATGGGATAGTGGGGTAGGAAGCGCACGGTTCGAGAGCTGAATCTCCAGGTGCACCAGTGGCAAAATGATTAAAAAAAACACCACTATCCATTACCAGTTTGACATGCTCAGCACAAACCATCCCTACGATTGCATTTTGAGTACAAACAAAATCCAGGCATGCAGGTTCCTGCGGCAGCAATACCGCCCAGCAAACACTACACTTGGGACACAAGGAGGAAGAATCCTCCATAAAGCCTTAAAAGCAAAAAAAAAAATCCCTCAAAACCCTAGCCAACTGCCTGAGTGGCCACAGAAGCCAGCAGAAATCTCATTGTGGCCACCAAATTTATTGTTTGCCTCTTGCTGCTGCAGGAGTCCAACACCCCAGCTTTAATTTCTGGCTTTCTCTGGACCCACCACCTGCATCCATGTTAGCACGGACCTCCAGCAGCCTTGCACAAGCTCCACAGTTGTTCTCTGTGTAAATATTCCCCCCCAGTCCATCCCTTCCAGCAATAATCTGCTCCCACTACCAGGTTTGCAAGTTTGGACAGGCTAATCTTAATTAATCATTACTGGCACCATCCTCTTCACTTTTCAAATCCCCCAGCAAGGTGCACACCTACCCAGGTTTGCTTCCTGAAGCAACAAATAGCTAGAAAGACGAGCAAAGAAAGCAAGATTTAACATGCCATGCACCTGACACTGTAAAAAAGGTTGTGCAATTAGGATCTCGAATTAAAATATTCACCTGGGAAAATCCCAGGGACCAGGATTTGTTCTCTTCCTTGCCCCTGGGATTTATTCCATTTAAATTGAGTGGCACGCAAAGGACAGAGGGACCGAAGTTTGGGGAACGATGATGTGATACGTCGAAAAATAATAATTAAGGGCTGAATTTGGCTACTTCCACCAGGCAGCCCAGCATCCATCCGCCTCCTTCGGCGGCTCCGTCCTTAGCTGTGTTCTCTTAGGAGAATATCCTGTTGAAAACTAACGTTGAGTTTCTACAGCCTATATATAGCGGTGACATTTTTATTCTGCTAATTGATTTTAAAAAGAAAAAAAAAAAAAAGAAAGAAAAAAGGGAAAAAACATCAACTTTTGAACTACCTAAGAGCAATAGCGTTTTGGCACTGAATTATGTTATTTAAAACGAGTGCCGAGTCTTTAAAACAGCAAGTCTGCCATGGACAGAGCTCTCTGCAGGCACCTTCTCTTGCCTGCGAGATTGGTAATTATTTTCAAAGAAATAAATCTGACTTGTAGTTTGCAACCTATCTTGCAGCCCTTTTAAACAGCATGATCTGTATTCCTTCCAGCGCAGCACTGCTGACCTTCACACGTATATTATTACATTCATTAAATAGCTATATTAGACTTGTTGCTGAGAAGTGCCACCATGAACAACTATTAATGTCCAAGACAGCAACTCCACACAAAGGAGGGACGGGACTGGGGGTAATACGTATCTCAAAAGAGCCTGGATGTTTCTACTTTTCTTATTTTCATGCACCCGCCTTCCACGGGGGCTAGAGACAATTACCAGAGTTATTAATTTACCCCGCTGTTACGTCCCACACCAAAGGCAACTGCAACTCTGCGACAGGGGAAAGCAAATTTCTCTACATTTAGTTCTGTACCATTCAGTTTGAAGAACGGAGTTGTAATCATTTACAACTTCGTAATTCTCTGAAGCATTTTGATCTTGAGGAGGGGGGGGGAGAGAAGGTGGAAAAATCTGATTTTAATATTCCCATCCAAACAAAGCACATTTTAATGCTTAACGGGGACATTTTGATGCATCGATAGGTGTCACGCCTTTGCAATCCTCAGCAAGAGCGTGTTCTGGGAATTAACACATCATCACCGCTTCTAGGAGCAGCAGAAATGGACCAAAAATGGAATAGACGTTGATATCTTTTGGCCAGAAAATAAAGCAGATTGCTTCTCAGGAACGCGTTTGGAGCCCAACTTTCGAACCTAGCTGCAAGCAGTGCCATGGAATTATTTACAGGCAACAAGGGCCTATCCCAAAACTTACTGAGAGCTCTAGATGCTTTCCATTTCATTTCAAAGTTACTTTAGGTCACCGTTTTTTCAGCCTACAACCCATGGAATACTTCATACTACGGTCCTTTTTCAGAGGACACCATGACAACAAGTCTTTCTGCCCAGCAAGCTAAAATGCGAAATTTTAAAGGCATCTAGAACTCCTTCGGTGGATGAACGGATTCAGTGACCAAGAAATTAAAGAGAAGGCTATACACCTTCTGTTAGGTCTTTACCTAGGAGGTATCAAAAAGAAAAAACAGAGAAAACTAATGGCTGTGACTAAGTAATTTGAAGGGAGAGTTCACCGCTTCCATGAAGGGAGAATTTCAGATCTGAGCCCAAATTTTTGAGGAATGCAGAAGGAAGAATGAGACTTTTTTTCTCCAGCTTATTCCAGGTGAATTCGTCAATCACCAGAATTTTTCTTTCATGTATCTCCTCTACATCACTTAAAAACTACAAGCAGCATAAGCTTTATAGGACAAAGAACAAAACCAATCCCAAGAGAGGAATGTCACAGTTTGGGGTTACCAGCCCAGCAGCAAAGGCAAGAAGAGGAAGATAAACAGATCTGAAATGACTCAGAAATAGATGATCAGCTGTCCCATGAGCTGAGAAGTTCATGCCAGAAGGGTACAGTGAACACTTTTCACACCAAGCCTCACTACTGTCCACCTACAGCACCAGAGAAGCCAGATCTCGTAGACATCTCCTGGGACAAGGAAACCCAAAGAGCTCTGTCTATGTCAAGAGACTCCTAATAAAAGAGCGATTTCAGCGTGAAGTTTGGAAGTAACGGGACAGGATGACCTGATTCTGCAAAGGGATATTTTAGATCAAAGCTGTTGGTATCCAAATTTCACTGGTTATTTCCACTTCTGCCTCCAGGAACACGGTGAATGGCCTAAACCAACGGAGGTGAGGAAAGGCACAGGAGGACAGTGAGGAAAATATGAGGTGGGGGAAAAGAAATACTCTGCAGGTAAAGATGGTGAGCAAGGGACTGTATCAAGGAGAACCAACTAGTCCTCTGCTAATAATCAATAACCAATAAATAACTAATAATAACTAATAAATAACCAATGTTGGGGGGAAAAACGGCATGGCAACTAATTTTTAGGGGGGGAGAAAAGCATTGCAGAGAGAAAACCATGGTGGACTTTGTTGAGAAAATTAAAATTTGCCCTAGAGACAAGAGAAGCCGCTTAAAACTGGAGTTATCATTGCACTGAAGTGTTGGGGCTGATCCCACAGATAGCACTTGAGTCCTATTCCTGTAAAGTGTTACCCTAAGTTATTTCCACTTGACAGAGAAAAGCACATCTCCTCCTCCAAATGGCATTCCCCAGCCACTCACCTGAACTGAGAGGAGGAAGAGGCTGACAAGAAGCAGAAGAACGAGGCACAGAAATCAAAGACAAATGTCTGTTAGGCACTAAGGTAATCCACGGTAGTGTGCCTACACAGTGGACATGCAAAGATCTCGCAGGGAATCCTGAGAAGGCAAAGAAAAGAGATCAAATAAAACCAAGAACCTCCATCCCCAACCCAAAGTGATGCACATTTTAATCTGCAGAATGGGACAAAAAATAAATAAAATAAATTAAAAAAAAAATCAGGATTTTGGGCATCCATAAACATTCCATCAGACAACAAAGGACAGATCTAATTGTACCCCAATTCCCAGTTTTTCAGTAATCTTTCCATCAGGATGGACCACGGAGAAGTTCCAGTAGAACCTCCTGAAACTCCCACCCTCAGCCCAACAAAGAGTGGTCTTAGCCTTGAAAATCCCCACTGATATCTAAATTTGGAGTCAGGCATTTCAGAAAGAGAGGAAATGTGGGCTGTTTGCACAGGCCACATCCGAAATTCATCTGGACATCTTCACCTAACAAAATCTCTGTTATCACATAGTCTGTAAGTAGAAAGAAAACTGAAGCAGAGTAGACCCGCATTTTGCAGTTGCCTCTTGTAGGCAACCCAATACAGTCTACAAGAACATTACAAAAGTAGCTTAAAATGGGATACAATGACCCCAATCAGCTCTGCCAGCTCTAAATTGCTCTAAGAGGATCTTGACAAAATTTCATACGAGTCCTTCGAACTCCATGTGCCTGTTCAAGGACCATTACACTCTATTCCTCAAACGCTGCATATTTTGCCTAGCCGGGGGCAAAATGCACCAAAAAAATGTTGTTTACCAGCTCTTCCTCCAGGAAACCAGTGCAGACCTCACCTGTCAATAGATGCAAGCCTACTTAAACACGTCCATTAGCACTGTAAAACACCCAGTGCTCTGTAAGGGCTTGGAGTAGCTGCACAGTTTCAAGAGTAATTCACAATACTGATCCCTCTTACGGCAAAAACCATCCCCAAAGGTTATTTTCCAACATTTTCCTCATGATGTCAGGGAAGGATGACCTCTGCTTTCCTTCTGCTGAAGACCCTTCAATACACAAGCGAGAGAGGAGGGGAGATGGGCAGAGGGGTGTGCAGAGATGGGGGACAGCTGAGTTTAATGATGGGCCACCCGTGAAGGAGAAGGGCACTTTGGGTGTGAATGTGATGGAAGCAGACAGCTTCTGGGTAAACTGTTCAAAACAATTTTTGGAACACTTTGCTAAAGGCAATGAATTCGACAAGAGCAGGAGTTGTAACATGGACTGATGTAGCTGTGCTTCTACCTTGCCTCTACCTGAGTCACAGGCCTTTCCTAGGGAAGCCTAAGAATTTAAAAAATAAGTACAAAATGCAAAGAAAAACAAGCTCTAGAAAAGGTTCAGTTTAATTACTGTATTTGAGATATTTTTTATATTCTGCTTCCCACTCTGCACAGTGCGGAGAGATCCCGGAGAGACAGATGAAGGAATTTGGTAGAGACCAACAAAATGCAATGTGCAAGTAAGGTGCTGCTCCTTCGGCAGCAGGCCTCTCCCCATACATCTCAGAAGTGGTTTGCAACTGCACCGGGGAAAGGAAGGGGAGGTTCACAACTGCAAAATGAAGCTGAGAAATCGGCAAGTTGTCCGCAGCAGAGCCACTTGCAAACAACAACAAAATTGGTTGGAGCGAAACCTAAAGACTTGGCCTCTATAATATACACAAGAATAACACTGACCTACTTTCCAGAACGCTTGCAAAGCTGCTGGAGATGCTCCAATGAAAGGCACTACAGAAACCCAAAGCAAGACTGCTCCAGATATACAAGAATAAGGTTATCAGTGAAATGCAGCAATGCACTTTCTACCATGGAGGTAACAGATAAGAGATCAAATAGTGCGGAGCGCGAGACAACTTTTTAGAAGAAATGGCTTTAAAAAGCATTCAGGATGTACTCTTGCAAATGGTGTCCCAGATCTATAATAACCACAAAAAAAGGCAAAATTAACCTTTTTACGTGGTAAGGATTTTCTCTGGAAGAACCCCATGTGATAACCTGTATGGAGCTCTATTTATTAGCTTGAAATACGACGATGAGTGGATCCAGCCAAGATTCACATCTAGACGGGAATAAAGGATTAATCAGGTCTTGCGTAATTCAAAGCGAGCCCTCTGTGCTAAAGTGGAGAGATGTATAAAGAACAGAAAATTCTCTGGCATAGCGAAAAGAGGTCTCAGAGACATTGTACAATGTATTTAGCTTTGCTAGGGAAAAGCAACGCTGGGCTGTTTAGATCTTTAAAAATGACAGGGCTCCTTGCACGCACTCATACAACCACACAGACGAAGCTTAAGCTTCCACCAAGATGTCCATTATAATTATTGCTAATACCAACTTTCCCTTCACCTGTTATAGACACAAGGTGTCTAGAAAAAAAAAATTCCCAAATTTCTGTTGCAGCCTTCAGAATCATTCATAGAATCATTACGTTTGTAAAGGACCCCCAAGATCATCTGGTCCAACCATGAAATTTAGTGCCCACCTTGCTGTCAACTACGAAACTGCTATTTTTTTCCTCAAAACATCAGTCTCTGTGGGAAGGGGACTCTGGGGAGTGGGACATGAGCGTGCCTGCCCAGGTTGCCCAGAACCAGAGCTAAAGGCAGTGGATCCATCAGGAAAGCCCTGAAAGTGTGAAGAACACCCACCAGCTCTTGCTTCCAAGGGCTTTTTAGTACCAATAAAGGTTTGGTCCATTCAGTTTGGCCCAAACCCGGTACTCAGACTGCCTGCACAACCTCCGAAGTCCCTGCAGAAGTCCGCTTCAGCCACAGAAAAAAAGAGGATGTGCACCCAGAAATCCCGTTTTCAAAGTGGACTGACCTTCAGCATATATAAAAAAAATATACATATTTAAAAACAGCAAAGCTTTCCCAACAGAATGCCAAGAGCCCCCAGTGATGTTCATCCAGGCGGTGTGGATTGTGCAGGGGTTCAGCTGCCCAGCTGGGTGAAACCACCACAAGCGAATATTAGGATAAATTCAAGGATGTACTGGGAGAGAGGGCAATTAAATCCCTTAAACGAGTGAGGGAATATCAGAAACTAACTATAGAGAAGGCATAAAAAAAGGGAAAAACACCCTGCAGTCCAGCAGCACGAAGAGGAGTAGGCTGTTTTATAGGAAACGCATCTCAAAGGCAACAGGCTCATCAGCAAGACCTAACTCTTCTCCCCACCAGCCCCATCCATCCTGCAAGCCCCTGCATATGGAGAAGACGACCCCCAACGTGGGTAATCCATCCCAGCCAGGCTGCCCAGAGATCGATGCCCCCGGGAGACACCTCCCTGCCCTCTGCACTGTTTGCTTTGCAATCCTTCAAGCCATGGCGCTTCCAGAGCCTCTCTTCTGAGACTATTTCACACCTTCATTGCTCGCATTTTTCCTCCCAGTCTAATCTTCGGCAAAATTTGACAGCTACAAAAATGTAATAAACCAACCGGTCGGATTATATATATATTAGAGTTTGAAAGAGATGAAAGGCTATATTGTTAAGAGAGATAATTCCAGCGGCTTCCACAAGGTAGTCTGTGCATACACACAGAAGAAGAAGGGGAACTGAATCAGCTTATATTTTGTCTTATAAGTCCTCTAAAATAACCCAGCTTCTGATCCTCGGCTCACAGCAGGAGAATGACACTGAAAAGGCTAATAAAGAGCTGCCAAACATCCCATCAGGACAAAATACCTGTGTGTTAACATCGCCTCTCGCCAACGCATCAGCTGAAGTGCTATGAAGAAGGGAAGGGAGACCTGTCTGCTTAAAAATCAAATGTTCAGAAGCAGAAGGAAGCAAACACTGAGCTGTCATATTTGGGTCTATTTGGGACAGAAACCATTGCAATCAGACACAAGCGGTCTGGTGGAGATGAGCAGAAATATGGCCACTGTACACAGCAAATACTCTTCATTTCATTGCTGTTGGTAGACCTAAGAAAGACTCCTATGTCTCGAGGCAGAACAAAATAAAAATTAAAATTAAAATTAAAAATTAAAAAATAAAAATACAGCTATGGGTGTTGGTCATGGGACAATGAAACAATGAACTGTAGCTTTTATAGTAATAATAATTTAATGCACTATGGCACTGGACAGCGTATGATTAAAGATGAGCAAAGGTCTCCACGTGTCCAGTTTTATACCAGCCCATTCACTCTATTCCATTACAGAAGCAGTAATCAATTGTTGCAGGAGAAATCATCAGTAAATCTTGTGCCTTCCAATTTCAGAAGCTGGTTGTAACACCTCCATGAGAAGAGTTTATCTCTGCAAGAGCCAAGACATCTTGAAAAGCTGGCAACTCGTAAGGTTTTAGCTTGCCATTGTACAGAAACTGGTATTGCCCTTGGTGTTCAACACAACAACAACCCACCCATTTCTTAGACACTGAAATTCAAATGCAACCAGCACTCACTGAAAAGCTAATTGGGACACAGCTGAAGACACTGCTAGTATCATATAATTGCAGAAGTCTCAGGGCAAGGGGAACTTCACATTTTATAGACTAGCAAGAGTACGATTGGTATTGCACATCATCAGTTCATCGCTCTACCTAAGATGTCTCTTTTGCATTGATAACCCATTTTCTGACTGCTGTCTCTTCACCCCAGTAACTGCATTTCCACCCAGCCTGCAATCCTACTTAGAGAACTGAGAACTCTCAGTCTGGGAATAGCTGATCAAGAAATAAATTTCTTCGGTAGCATAAATCTCTTCAATAGTTTAATGGAAGAACATAAAAAAAAGGATAATTTCACAGGCGCCATCAGAGGAGCTCAGGAAACCAGCAGTTTCCTAGTGAAAATGGGGTAGATCTCTGCAGATTAACCCCATGGGGCAAGAACACCTTCCCATTCATGCCTAAATGATGACCAACTTAAAATTACAAGATTATTTAGGTTCCAAACGACCTCCAGAAGTCTCTACGTCTATCCTCCTTCTCGAAGTAGTTCCAGTTAGATTTGGTCAAATGTTGCCCAGTTAAGTTTCGAGTATCTCCAAGGATGGAAATCTCACAGCCTTTCCAGCTTTCCATTCCAGTCTTCAAACACCATCGTGGTGAGTTGCCAACAAAAATAATGATGCCTCTGCCGTGTCCTCTGACAAAAATCCTGACAAAATGTCCTCTGGCTAATCTGTTGGATGAACAAATCCAGTTCTTCTTGGCTCTTCTTGTACATCCTTGCTCCAACACTCAGACACCTTGGTGGACTCTCCTGAAGGTGATTCAAGTGGGGAGCCCCAAACTGGCCACAGAGGCCAGATGCAGTCTCACAAGTATCAAACAGAGGGAAATTATTCCCTTGGACCTGATAAATATGCTTTATAAACAGGGGATGTGGTTGACCTTCCCTGCCACAACACCCTACTGACTCATACTCAGATTATTATTTAGGTTCTTCATGGTATTTGGGCTCAAAATTCACTGTTTTGGTCTTTTATCTAAAAAATGACCTTCCAGTTAAACACAGTCCTCTGTGCCTTCATATCAGTGGGGATCACTTTCATGTCGAGACCTTCTGTTCATCACCCTTTGCCATTGGTCAGTTCTCCAATACTCTCTCAACAAAAAAACAATTCCCAGTCTTACAAGATCAATAACTCAAATGATGGAATTAATGTTTAATGTTTATTTATTTATTTATTTATTTATTGGGGGGAATAGGAAGGTCCTGTAAAGTCTTGACTATAAAAAACCTGTTAGAAGAGACATGTCACTCAGCACAGGTTAGAATCGCAGTGACATCCACGCCTTTTTTTTTTCCTCCTGAATTAGAAACTCTACAAATATAAAGGCTCTCAAAGAGCCTCTTAAAATTAAAAATGATAGGATGGAAGAACTTGTATGGAATTAAAGCATGCAGGGGAAAAAAATGAATTACATTAGTGGAACAGCAGTTTTAAGAATTCATGTTTCGGTTCATTTCACTTACAACCATGCATTCGCTTTCACAATCCATCACAAAGACCACGGAGAATCTGAAAAGGCAAAAGAAGAGCAGCAGGATGGGAAAGAAAAGTTATAGAATCAGAGCACAAACTAAAAGATATTTGGAAGCTTTCATAAATTTATTGCTTGAAAAAAAGAACATGGAAGCTACCTCCCCTTCTGCAATATAATATCCCTGTTCTTCATTCTTGCCTGTCACTGAACTCCTTCCCCCAGTATCCCTGTCTAAAGAAGTACAATACGATCACAGAAGGTTAGAAAAAGGCTATGTGAATGCATATCTGTACTTTTCAAATGAAAAGAGGATCTCCTTCTGCGTAAGCATTGTTGTTTGATGATGTATTTGAAAACACGTTAAAGAATAAAATGCAACCGAACTAAAAATAATGATCATTGAGCAAAAGCCGCCACGAGCAGAATGGCTAAGGTAGCCGGGAGATTGATTTTGTGTCATCTTTTACATAGAGAAGAATATTACAAAGAGGAAGTTTGACAGATAAAATAAATTTGTTTTGGTTTGACTCTTCCACCCCCAATCAAATACCCATGATCTATGGAGTGAAAGACAGATAGTGAGAGAAGGAAAAAAAAGAAAGAAAGAAAGAAAAAAAACACAACAATAGCCCCAAAATGAAATTTCCTCCTGCATTTCTACCTAATAAGAATCTGAGTAATAAATCTCCTTAGCCAAAAAAATACTAAAATAAGCATTTGTACTAAAAAGATAGCAAGTAATGAAATAAATTCAGTCCTATATCAACTACGAAACTTTTTCCCCAAGCACTCAGAGGGCACCTCTGAAGCAAAGCAATGCCTAAAGGTACGAGCCTGGTCCTTCTCAACATCCCAGCCATTTGGGAGACAGTTCCTTTGTCTAGGAACATCAGGATTTGACAGTCCTACAGACCTCCAAAAGGGGGGAAATAAATAAATAGGGTATTTCGGCTGCATTTCTCAGCTGTATCAGGATACGCTTCAAAAGCCCACATAAAGAGCCACCATCACCAAGAAAGGATATTTTGCAGTCTACTTGAATGCAAGCTGCAACAAAGGTAAGGGAAAAGGTGCCCAAAGAGCTTCAAAATGTGATTTTCAGTAGTACCCTCTCTAAAACGACCAAGTGTTAAGAAGAGCCACACCAAGAGGTTGCAAGCAAAAATATGGGGTTGGCTAGTTAATCAAAGAGCACCTCTTAGTCTTACCTTCCATGTACCACAGCTACCAGTATTTCTCAGGAAAACACTTGGCACAGAAGAACGATGCTTTGAGGCAGAGAAAACCCTTCTTCAGGGAAGGAAAAGGGAGCCCAGTGGAAAGTAACACACATTTTGCCCTCAAACACAAAACTTGTGGGTTATGGATGCATGTCCTACAGACTTCTCTTTGAGGTCTGGAAGATGTTCGACAATTTTCTTCCTCTATCTTCATGGAATCTGTAGTAGATCCTGTGTTTTGGGGCTGAAAGTTTTGGTGCAGAATTTATTTCACAGCTATTACAGGGTACATTACGCTAATTACAAGGCACATTATAGCCTGCTATGTAGTGCACCGTGATAAATCATAGAGTGCTATGGTCCATTGTAAACACCGCCATACATCTCTGGACACTATTGGATGTTTGACCACTCTCATAAATATGAACATTTCCGTAGTACGAGTGTGGTTGGCTACAGAGACTAATTTATTGCAGTTTTCTTTCAGCACATTAACTGTGCAGTAAATTCGGTAGCTTCAGGGGGAAAATAAAGCAACAGCGGGATTTCCTTTAGTAATATAGCATCAGTAGTTTTTCCCCCTTAGTAACGTACCAATTGTTCTGTATTTCCCAAAAAGATATTTGTCGTGTCGTGTCGACTGTGAGGTTGAGGTTTCCAGCTTTCAAGCTTGCTACACCTGAAAAACTGGGGTGAGGGAAGGACAGCAGGTTCTTAGTTGAAAAGGTTTTGGTGGCATTATGAACAATACACGTCGTTTGCTCGTACACAAAAACGTGTTTCAGAGGTAAATCTTACTCAATCAATCAAATGCTTCCCAAGTTCACACATTGTCCAGCAGCCACAAGGGGAAAGAAATCCTGACAAAATATTTCAGCATGACAGAAGCCAGATGTTCAATGGTGTGCGTACACACATCAAAATGTGACACCAAAAACCCATCGTGGGCAGGAGAGCACTGCTCAGAGATGCATGGGCTCCTTCCAAAGCAGCCTGGATGTGTTTTTTTTAGGTTGAATCCTTTTTTGTGGCAGGAAAAGGGGGGTCACAGCACCACCCATGCATCAGAGCACCACCCAGCTGAAGCAACGTCTGAGGGGCCTAGGATGGGAAGGATTTAATTCTGGAATTAAATATTTGCTCACACGGAGACAAAAGCTCTCTGTATTATTACAAGCTTGTTGCTGACTTAGTAGTGCATGGTATCCACTAACCCCATCGTTCTTCAGCCAGCTGTCCGAAATGTAAAATAAAAAAGCAGGGGATAGAAAAGCCCCATGCCAGCTGTTAGCCCCACAGAAGATATTTCAAGTCAGGCCCCTGCTTCCCTTCCCTTGGTGAGATTTGTCAGATCTATCCAAAATGCACAACCTAATAAATAAACAAAGGATATTTCTTCAGCCCCACCAGATGCATTAGTAGACAAAAACACCCCGGAGATGTGCAAGGAACTGGATGGGGTTTTATCCCTCCTGGATGCTCCACACTGCCCACTGCCCCAGGAATCTCTCCCATCCATGTCTCTGTACAAAGACCTTTTTTCTCCATTAAAGCACTGCCCTACAGCTCCACAGGGTTCCGAAACGTAACAACACCAGCAGAGGTTCAGCAAGATGTTGCTGAGTTTGCACGAGCAATCCCATAGGCAGGACAGCTCTGCCCAAAATCATGCAGCCAGCAAAATGTCACTGCTTACAAACGTGTCCCAGACACAAAGGACGAACTTCAAAAAGAGACAGCAACTTTGCCTCCAGCTCCATTTTAGCCAGAGTGAATCAGACTTGAAAGGAGAACAAAGGAGAGTCCAGCCCTTAGAAAAGCCACCAAAAAAAAAAGAGTATTGCAAGCAGAAAGTAAGGGGAAGGAGAGAAGGTGGTTTGAAAGGTGACCACAAAGTCTTGTCACAAACCTGAGCCCCAGCTGAGCAGGGAACCCTTACAGGCAAAAGTGACTCAAGGAGACTGAATTACGTCGTTAAAACTTCACTGAATAGTGCTTGTGGTGTAGATCCTCCACATTTATGGCCTGGAAACTGCCATCAAAAAAGGGCATCTCAATTTTTTAAACTCAAGTGTTGCTGAGGGGTATCTCAGAGAGGTCTATGGCCTTTGGTAAGGCCTAGCAAGAGGTGTTGCCTAGCCCAGGCTGGAAGTGTGGGAGAAAATCAGGATGTTCCTCCTACACACCATACAGGAGAACCAAAACCCCCTCAATGCCAGTGGGAGCCAGATGAAGAAAGAGGGAGATCCCCTGGAGGTGTCTTCTGCAGGCCCTGTAGATGGAGGAGGCGACATGAGCCTGGTAGATAGGACTTCGGAGCAAAACGTGAGCAAACGTGAAGAGCATCGTGCACAGTTCTGTTCTTCAGACCCCAGCAAAGATTCACAAGGCTGCCAGTCAACAGGCAGCTCAACGGCTTAAATTTTTGGCTTTTGTCCTTTCCTCCTCAGTCCACTTCCAAAGTTCAGGTTCTTCATGAGTTTTCAGAGCTCAGCCAGGCCATGACTTGTAATAAACTGTGACTATTTCAAAAGCTGCCATATCAACATCTGTTTCCTAAGAGTACGGTTGTAGGGTACAGCAGTAACAGCAAGCCCTAGGTCAACCCAAAGACCTAGAAAAGTCTCAAATGGGGCTCCCGTAGGAGAAAACACCGAGACTGTGAGCTGCCACTTCACAATGCTGTCATCCAGCATCCCAAAACATCCCGCTACAGGTGCTCCTGCGTGTAAAGTCAGTAAATTGCAACACCCAACCCAACTGCAGGAGCAAACTGCAGATGAAACCAGGGTGTGGTGCTGGATATTAAAGACGGGCACCGCCACCTCCAGCTGATGAGGCTGGACCACAAGGGCAGAACCACAAAACACCGAAGCATGCTGACACATAATCACCGCGGTCCCAAAACGGCAGCATTTCTCCAGCTTTTGGGCACCGAAACTTTCTTTGGGCAGCGGTTTTCCAGCTTTTATTTCCCAGCCACCCTGGAGGCCCATGAATTGCTTTGGGCGCCGCGCCAAGAAAAACAAGGCTATTTGCCCAGACATCCCTGCTGAGCACCGAGGGAGGACTGGACAGCGGTTAGATGCCTCGCAAACCCCAAATTTATTCAGAACGAGTGAAATCCGCAGCCGCAGAACTCTCACAGGACCTGTTTTGTGCTTTTTTTTTTCCCCCTCCTGTTTATAAATGTATGTTGTGTCCGACGGCGAGGCAGCGGTGGCCAAGTTGTGATACACAGGTGGAAAGTTAAAGAGACAACCAGACATCTCCATGCGTTGTGCCAGCATCTGAAGGGAGGCATAAGGGAGAGAACTGTCCTTGCTGGCTCACGCAGGCAATTGGAAGATGCCCAGATATCCAGGTGGTGCCTTCAGCTGCTTGCCCAGCTCGGAGCATCTCCCTCAGCACCTCCAGCCACCCCCCTCAGCCCATCCTGCCTCTGCTGGGCAGGATAAAACACCTCTGACACGGAGACAAACAGCAGCAGGCAGAGCACATGGCAGTGGCTGAGCGAAATTAAACTTGCAGAGCTTGAGCTGCGGCTAGCCAAAAGCAAAGGGGTTCGTAAAGCAGAGTCTTGGCCCAACAGCTGCCCAAATCCCCAGCTGCCAAAAGCTGCCTCCCTCACACCGAGCACAGGGCTGGCAAGGAGCTGGAGTATTTAAAAACTGATTCAAGTTCTGCTATTTTTTTTTACACACATCCTTAGACTGCATGCAGTGACAGGCTGATGCAAGGGATGAGTTTCTGTGTCAGGAGGGGAGCTTTTGGAAGGGTGAGAACCAGCAGGACCCTCACAGACAACAAGCAATGGACCCGTGTCCATCATAAAACCAGTAAAGGCCATGCAGACCAGGACATCTTTTCAACAAGGGACTTTTTTAATGCTGTTAGAGTACTGCTTTCAGCTTGGCAGTAGCGAGGACACATTTAAACACCGGTGGATGAACAAATATCTGGTGAATTAGCACAAAGTTAAGAGCTCAGCCACCTCCCATGAGCTGGAGCAGCGCAACGGGCATGAAGATCTGGACCTGTAGGTGCAACCATGAAGGTGTAACCTGAAATTGCTCTGCCTTGATCATAACCCCAAATTACAGGGTATCCCAGATGTTAGCTTTAGAAAAATAAAATGTGCAATCAGGTGTAAACACCCCTTACCAGCAAGAAGCTTCATGATAGTGCCAAACTCTTGCCAAACAAAAAGTATGAGAGCGCACTTCTCTAAAACCGCTGAGACTTTCCCTCTCTCTGTCTCTGGCACATTCCCCATGGCTCTTTCCACAGGTGACAAACCCTCCCAAATTAGTGTATGAGTAGTGGGACCGAAGAGCTCTTACAACTACGTGCACTCAGAAACAAAGCAGCCCTACGCCTTAGGCTTCTGCTCAGGAAGGAGAGTGTAGGGGCCACCAATAAAGTTAAATTACCTAAAAATCTGCTGGACACCTACATTTTATAGAAATATTGCACATTTATTTTAATGTAAGTAATCAGATATAGCCAGGTGTTGTTTTTTTTTAGACAAACAGGTGTTTTGTGTTTGTTTGTTTTGTATTTTTTACTAAAGCTCGACATCTCATCAGAAAAGCAGAAGCAGCAAGAAACAGGGCAAAGAAGCCAGAGAATAACTTAATCATAAAAGACGGAAAAGTCAACATTAGTTTCTCCAGGTCAGGACTTTCCAGAACTTGAGGTTTTGTTTGTTTTCTGTTGATTAGAGGGACATGCTACTGGCAAAAACATGGGAAAATTATAGGTGGGTTCACAGCACAGGTCTCTGGCCAGTGAACTTCTGCCTGGGTAACATTAGGAGCTTAACAAACCCTACCACAGCAGCGCCAAATCTGATTTAACCAGGTAACAGAGTCAGAAAGCTCTTCACTGTCAAGATTAATTATGACATGACAGAAGGTCTATCACTTGTAAATATAAAATATTAACTCTCCAAAGCAATTTCAAAACACGCTCATTTTTTCAAGGGAGAGAATTGTTTATCCTCTCAATGCCATCAGTCAGCTGCTCTGATTACTACCTAACTTTTTCCTCCCCTTGTCCTCTTATAATTAGATTACAAAATAAAATGATTAGAGCATACTGCAAATAACACATCAGCCTATAGGTTTCCCTCCCTCCTTCCCCCTCCCTTTTTAACATACGTAATTACCTGCTCATTTAGACAGTAAACTCCGGTGGTTTGCCTTTCATTATGGTTACCCTACAGCAGCAGCAGCAGAGGCTGCACAGCCTGCTGCAAATACAGAGCTTAGAGCTCTACAGAGTAGGTCCAAGCAAAGCAAAGATCAGCCAAAGGAAAATATTTCAATCATCTTCCTAAAATCATAGAATCGTTAAGGTTGGAAAAGACTTTCAAGACCATCTGGTCCAGCCATCACCCTGCTATGCTCAATGCACAGGCTCCCACGTCCAGCACAACCCGATGGATATCCACCATGCAAGCATGGCTCAACAGCATGCCTTTAGGGGTCAGCAGAAGTTTCTTCTTCTATTTGCTTTCACTTCTCCTCACTGGAGCACACCACGAAGACCCCTAGTCCTAAGAAGAAGCCCTTCCCAAGCGAAGACAGCAGTCACTGGGGTCAACACCCCGTTGACCTGCCCAGTTGCCTTCTGAGGTCACCCATTCAAATCCAGCAAAGTCCAACCCCACCACCAAGATCTAGCTGACTGTAAGAAACAAGTTACTGTGAGGTTTATAAAATTCACTCACAAAATCTTACGAAAGCCACAAGGACCATGAAAAAACATACCCCAAGAGGCACCCAAACACCAACTGAGGAGGTAGGACACTTCCAGGCCAGATGGGTGCCAATGATTTTCAAGCAACTTCTGCAAGCTCTGGGCAGTCAGCACTTCACAGTGTGATGCAGTTTTTACCTTCACTCATCACTTGCATTATTAAACGTGTGCAGTGCACAGCAAGTGCTTCTGGAGATGCAGCCTTGCTTTGTTTACGATAGACCACGGGGCCATTTTTCAGTCCCAGGGATGCGTTAATACATCTGTCTCTCAACTCCACAGTCTGCCCAGACTGTTTCTTACCGATGTTTTGCTACTGTCATTACCCTATTACTGTTGGAACCAAAAAAATCTAACACACGATTTTGCAGACCATTTAAGAGACAGGGAATCAATGGAAATAACACCCTTTCTCTACCTGGCACCAGCAGGGCATGCAGTTTTTGTTTTAGAGGTACACTCGTATGCCAAATTTACTAATCCCTAGAGAAATCAACATCCCCAGCCACCCGTTGTCGTTTGGCAACAGAGGTCTTCCATTTGCCTTAGTTAACTGAGCTTTGATTGATACATGATGTCTTTTTTATCATGAAAATGCCTACAACGTGACAATGGGCTTGTTATGAGTTAACAGACTGTTTAATATATATATATATAATTAAACAGACTGTTTAATGCTACTTGCAAAAGATTTACAGGAAAGCACAAGTATTTTATTTTTTAAACAATTCCAGATAACCCTCCCCATAGAGAGCCAAAAATTCTTACTAGCCACTGAACAGCACCGTGTTGAGAAATAATAATGTTGGGAGGCAGAGAAAAAAATCTGCACTTGGCAAGGAAAAACAGTGGCTGCAACAGCCTCCAGCTCATCAGCTTCTCTGGGGAAGGGTTGACCTGGCCTCTTTTCTTCCATGCTTCCTTCCAACTTGGAGGACAGGAGGAGGAGAGGGTCCCTTAACACAGTCTTTGGCCACTTCCACCATCAGAGCCAGCCTTTGCCAATTTTTGGCCCTGTCTCTTTCCCATGTATCACAGTTTTGTCTAATTGGTGGCGAGATTTCTACTCAACTGACTCCTCTCCCTCCAGATGGAGAAAGACCGACATCACCAGAGCTCAAAAGTAGGAACGCTGTAAAGCCTGCTTCAGTTAATGAAATGTATTGCCCCCAGCTTTGGGAAGAACAGCCATCCAGACTTTGAGCATTGCAGTCCTCCAGGACACGAGAACTATGCTCCAACAGATTTTGATCAGCCCTTTCCCCTAGTGCTTGCCTGTGCTCCTGCAGAATTTGACGACTGCACTCCTCCAGGATCTGACTCAAAGCACAAAGACTATACTGCTATACACACAGCCCAAATCCTGTGTGTCCGGGATGCAAAGACTCATGGAAATGCAGTGAAGAAAACGAGCCCATTCAGTGTGCTTCAGTCAAAAAAAGCCGAACAGGACTCACGGAGGACTAGTTTGGACATTCAGACCGCAGCTCTTACCATCAGATTTGCCAGAAAACACGTTGACAGTAATGGACTGAGGTCTGGATTCTTCCCTTCTCCCTCAGCTGGCTTTAAACCAACCTTGTAATTTTGCTGTTACTCAGACAAATCTGATTCTTCACTAGCTTTGAAGAATTGACTGGAAATCTGAAAAGTCTCCCTGGTGACTAATTTATGTGCCCTTCTCTACCCTTTGTGCTGCAGAAGGTCTGCCAGAAGGACCTGCTTAGGAACTTCTTGGAAAGCAGACATGGTAATTAACCCTAAGATGAGTTCAGACCCTACCTCTCTTTATTTCCACTAAAAAGCGTTTACAGGAACTCAGGGACAGCCTAGATCAGGCCCCAGACCTCAGTCCCCATCTCGTGTGGTTCATACACCTAAGTGAATGGACAAGGATGAGGGCAAACACCCTAAGAGCTTGGTGGGCATCACACCTAAGCCTCCATCTAATGTCTACAATGTTAAGAAAGGTGCCGATTAACTTGGTAGACTTCAGTATGATTTTCACTCTAGTGCTTGCTCGGGATGAGGCACTGATGTGGAAGTCAGTTCAAACTACACAAAAGGGAAAACGACTGCTGTGAAGAATATGCAGCAATTTTTACTTACGACCGTTTTGGTTTAGAAGGGAAAAAGTAAGCAAAGCAGAACATTGTTAGCAAATGGGTAGAGCCCTATCTGTAACTACCAAGGCTGTTCATTAATGGCAATTAGATGTATTTTCTGCAATACCAGTATTCAATTGCATCTGAAATGAGATGTAGTACTTTCCAAAGATGTTTTTAATATATTACAGGTGTGAAGTGCTGCTTGTAGTTTTCATGAAGCATCTTTTCTTACAGAATGCTTAATAAAACTATTTTTCCTTATTACTGAAAAGGTATTACCGAGTATCACTGTGAACTGGGACTGTTCATATAATGCATTTCCCTGCTTAAGTATATCTTAATGTTCATTCTGTAGCTGAAACCTACGGCTTTGTATTCTAACCCTGCTGTAAACAAAGACAAATTGCTGGTGCCTCTTCAGAAGAAAGAGACAATGGTGATTACGATCCCACTTCCTAACTGCCCTTCTTCAGGGAGAAAAAAACAACAACAACAACAAACGAACCTTTTCATCTTCTTCTCTGATGGGTCATTCTTGTTTTGCTGTGGAGTCTCCC
Source organism: Anas acuta (assembly GCF_963932015.1). Classification (NCBI taxonomy): domain Eukaryota; kingdom Metazoa; phylum Chordata; class Aves; order Anseriformes; family Anatidae; genus Anas; species Anas acuta. The sequence goes on from NC_088980.1 coordinate 155,622,607, forward strand.
CAGGCTGTTCGCATCCTTCTTAGCCTGGTTTCTTATGAGTGAAGGCGGTATTGTCAAATTTTACAGCCATCAGGACAACAACCCCCTCAATTTACCTACCAGTCCCATAGCGTCTGGTTCTGGATCCTCCAGGGCCTTGTATGAGGCATGACATGTTACTGCCTCCTCATCCGCTGGTTAGTGATTGTTAGCTGCTTTGCTATCAGCTCCTTCACAATGGTAGGTGGGGCATCTCCCTACCTACGGGGCACCCAGGGCAGAAAACAGATGGGAAATGGATGGGGATGGGGCAATGACGGTGCTTGGCAGGGCTGGTGGGAGCAGAGGATGCAAAGGAACCTAAAAGCACTGCCCCTGGCTGGGATAGGGTGAAGCAGGGACGTGGTGGGGGCTCTCCCAGGATGATGTTGCTGCACTATGTCCTGGATGTGCTGTAACCTGAAAAGGAACCGTTCAATCTCCATTTGAGTTGGTGTGGTGGTTTTCCTTGGCTGGGCAGGCAAGCTCCACCTCAGCTGCTCTCTCACTCCTCTTCCTCAAAGGGAAAGGGGAGAAAATACAATGGAAAGGGCTCAAGGGTTGAGATAAGGACAGGGAGATCACTCACCAATTATCGTCATGGGTAAAACAGACTCAGCATAGGGAGATTAATGACATTTATTGCCTATTACTAACAAGCTAGAGCAGTGAGAAACAAAGGAAAAAAAACAAAAATACCTTCCCCACCACCCAACCTCTTCTATGTCCTTCTCCCCAGTGGTAGGGGAAGAGGGAATGGGGGCTGCGGTCAGTCCCTGACGCTTCATCTCTGCTGCTCCTTCACGGTGTGGGCTCTCCATGGGCCGCAGCCTCCCCCAGGCCACATCCACCTGCTCCACCGGGGGCTCCTCCACCCATGGGGGGGCTGCAGCATGGAGATCTGCTCCATGTGGGACCCATGGGCTGCAGGGGGACAGCCTGCTCCACCAGGGGCCTCTCCACAGGCCACAGGGGAACTGCTGCTGTGTGCCTGGAGCACCTCCAGCCCTCCTGCTGCACTCACCTTCGGGCTGCAGGGATGGTTCTCCCTCCTCTCTCCCAGTTGCTGTGTAGCAGCAGTTTTTCCCCCCCTTCTTAAATCAGAGAGCAGCCCTGAAGAAAAGGACCTGGGGGTGTCAGTTGATGAGAAGCTCAACATAAGCTGGCAGTTTGTACCTAGAGTCCACCAAGTCAACCATATCCTGGGCTGCATCAAAAGCAGCGTGACCAGCAGGGCAACGGAGGGGATTGAGGTGATTGTCTTCCTCCTCTGTTCCTGTGAGACCCTGCCTGGAGTGCTGCGTTCAGCTCTGGGGCCCCCCGTAGGGTATGGATCTGTTGGAGTGGGTCCAGGGGAAGGCCACAAGGATGAGCTGGAGAACCTCTTCTGTGAAGAATGAATGAGGAACTTGGGTTTATTTAGTCTAGAGAAGAGAAAGCCTTATAGCAACCTTCCAGTATTTGAAGGGTGCCTACAAGAAAGAGGGGAAGTGACTATTCACTAGGGTGTGTAGTGATAGGACAAGGAGTAACAACAGTTTTAAATTGAAAGAGAGTTGATTCTGACTGGGTATAAGAAGAAATTCCTTACCCCAAAAGTGGTTAGATAAGAAACTGAAACGGGCTGTCCAGAGAGCCTGTAGGCACCCCATCCCTGGAGGTGTTCAAGACCAGGTTGGATGGGGCTTTGAGACCAACCTCACAGAATGCTCAATGCCCCAGCTGGCTGAATCAAGAACTGGCAAAAGAGAAAGCCCAGGAACGCAGCTAACTTACACTATGCTGATGTGCCCTGAAAACCAGAGATAGCAGCCAAAACTGCCAAAATATCTTGCCTGATGCAGGACAAACTCATTGGCAGCTCACTACAGAAGTTAAGGTGGTTGCACAGATGTCTTCACTTTTAAGTCACTCTACCATGGAGGCTGGGTTTCTTCAAATTCCAGGTCAAAGGAGAAAAATCACTCCCTCCACTTCTTTAAAAAATAAATGCATGAATAAATAAGGCTAAATTGTCAACCCTGTAGTTGGGATGTGTGGAGGGAGGACAAAGACAGTTTCATCTTCCTGTCCCATCTGAGCTGCAAAATAGGGCACTGACAGCCTGAAAAATGTGATAGCAGCCACCAGCAGAGTTATGATGCTGCAGGAGAGTGATCAACAGAGCATTTCCATGGTTAATACGTTTTCAGGTGCCAGTGCTTTGTCCAAACACCTGCCCAGCACAGGAAAGCTCTCATCACTCCTTTAACACATGGTAGAGATGAAGCTCATTTCTGAAAAGCACAAACATCCAAGAGCTGTCCTTAGTAATAACTGCATGCCTCTGTATCCCCCTGCATCTCAAAGCAAAGATAAATCCTCAACACCCGGGTTTTAGCTATCTGAGGAGTGCTCCCAAACATGAGAAGCGACAGCAGTGCTCACACTCAAGCACGAAGAGCGTTCCCTCTAGTTGCACGCTCTGTGCTGCCAAACCCCACTCACGTTGATGACGTGGGAGAGCACCTCCCTACTTCTTGGGGGAAGGCTGGTGGTTTTGTGCAGATCCTGGGTCACTTGGGGACAGCATTTCCCAAGAGGGAGGCCGAGGGTGGCAGCTCTTCCAAAGCAACGAGGACTACAGCACAGTGATCACCCACCCCAACACGCATTCAGCACGGCTGTTACTGGAAGAGAGATGCCACTCTGGTTACCTCCTTCACCTGCAGTAACACAAGTGTTGAGATGCAGGGAAAAACACTTGAGATGGGATCCTTTTTGGAGGCATAGCTCTGTTAACTGAGCAGAAACCGTCTCATGGGTGAGCTCAGGACAGAAATTACCCCAACGCTTAACCGTTACCCAAAATACTGGTTTGAGAAAGCACAAAATATGCTAACAGCCTGGTGACACTGCCCATTGCTATAAGGTAAATGGTCTGCTGGAAGCTAAACCTCAGGGCATGCAGACTAATGCAGGTGTGTGTGTTTACTAGATTGGCTCTCCCCCCGGGGAGCAGCTTTTTGGGGTCACCACAGCAGCCCCATCACCTGCTGACAGCCAGGACAGTTGCAAGCCATCTGCTTTTCCCCTTCTACACACGCTCAGCAGCATCCCATAAAGGAATACTACAGCTGGGAATCACCTGCGGGATGAAGATATGAAGCAGCATGCTGGGAGAGGAACAGCAGCACCCCAACTCCACCAGCAAGGCCCCATCGCTAGCTCTGAGCCCTTGCGCACGCTCTTGGGATAAGCACTGTCCCCATTCCTTAGAGCCCTTTAAAACAAAAGAAGTATCCCTATGGAAAACAGCCCTTGCAAAGACCAAAGGGACCAGAGGGGATGAAGAGGAAACACAACAAGATCTAGCAAGGAGCAGGGCACAATGAGGGCATCACCACCCATTAGCTATGCCTCCATTTGTTTCAGCAAACCCAAATATCTTATATATAGTTCTGTGCATACATATGTATTCTTACACACTGATATAGACACAATTTTTCCAATCATCATGCCTCTATCTGAAAGCACAGATGATCAGACAGAGACTAGAAGAAAGAAAACCGCTCAGCCACATGAGAAAAGCTGGCATGCTGAAGCTGATGCTCGCTGTTCCTACCCAAAGAGGTCCAGGTGCAGGCTTAGCCCCCATCAATCTCTCACTTGCGTCACCTGGCTGGACGACATGGGTCAGGCCACTTGAAGGGTGTCCCCTGGGGACCTGCTGGTGGATTTAGCACGGAGTGGCCTCGCTGGACCTCAGCACAGCCTGTGGCAAACGTGGAAGGAGAGAGCCAGGGCCAGGGAGCATGCTACCTTTTTGCTCCAGCTCCAAGGCTGCCTTCACCTGCCTTCACTCCACGCAGATCCCGCGTGCAAATCGAGGAGCTAAAAACCAACCCAGCTGCCTGGACTTTAAGGTATCAAGAGGTGAAAAACAGCGAGCCTGGGCAGGCAGAGATACGGCCTTGTTGCTGCAGATGTCCTTCTGTAGCTGTGCTCCCCAGTGATCACACATCAATCTACCCAAAAATGAGGCTTCCAAGAGCATCCCAAGCCCAACCAGCACCTGGGGTGACCCTTCCCAAACGGATCATAGAATCACAGAATGGTTTAGGTCGGAAGGGACCTCAAACATCATCTAATTCCACCCCCTGCCATGGGCAGGGACACCACGAAGACACCACAGAGTTGGTTCTGAAGGCAGATGGGGTTCTGAACTCAACAGGGGCCAACATGCTGCTGGCCCATCTTGTGGGAGCTTCCCCCCTGTCGACACCAACCCCATATCTCTCCAACCCTGAAGCCTTCACACTCATCACGTTTGACGTTCTTCATCATGAACACCACCAAACACCAACCAACAACACACTGCGGGAGCAAGTTCAAAGCAAGACGTGGTAAGGCACGGGGATGCCGCATCAGTCCATCCACCCCCACCCTAAAAAAAAAAAATTAAATCTTGACTACAGCAGCTGCAAACTGGTTTCTACCACGCTGGTCTAGGCAGCTCCTAGAGGCCGCATTCCCACGCAGCCCGTCCTTTCTGCCACGCAGAAGAAACTGCATGTCAAAGCAAGAGATGGAAAGGGAAAGCTATAAAGCTGAGAAGACGCCTTCAGCAGAATTTTAAAGCACGACTAGCTAGCACTGAAAGCCAAATACTGTGGTTTTCAGCCCCGTTCCTTGTAGGAAGGGAATTTATGTCATCCCTCTCCATCTAAACATGGTGATGGGAGGCTGTTGCGCACAGTAACACCACTGATGCTCTTCACGCATCCTGGGGCAATGGGCAGTGACATTTAGGGCAGCCTCACCTGGATCAAAAGGGGCACCCATCCTGCTGAGCCAGCACCAGTGCTCCTGCAGGTAATGCTTGAGCCTGCAGGAATTGCTGTGCAGAGCTCTGCTCCCTCTCCAAACACGAGCCTTGCAGGTGCTGAATCGCAGATGCTGTCTCAAGGGGCATCATGGATGAGCCACGTAAATCCACACCTCCAAGCGGAGGTGAACCAGATGGGAAGGAAAAGTAAAAAGAACAGTCTCAGGGAAAGCCAGCAGAGCAGAGCTGCTCCTTGTGGATCTGCTGCTCAGGCAGATGGCAAACCCCCCGGGAGGTGACCTGAGCATCAGCAGGCATCACCGCCAGGACCCAGGAGATGAGAGCACACTCGGGCATCGTGGTGCAGGACCAGCCATCCCATGCTTGCCATTCACACCACGTGGGGTCCCAACCAAGCTTTATTCACTCTGGGAAGAGTTTCCAAGATGAGGAATGTGAAGTTAAACCCAAAAACCTACAACAATGCGATTCTCAGCGATTTCAGGGACTTCTGCACGGCATCGTTAAGCGCCCAAGTTTCCAAGCGCTGCCATCATCCATATTTCATTTTTTCTGTACATAACTAGCTCTAGACATCCAAGACATGAAACCATCAAGTGACAAGCACAATGACAACAGCAGGGAACACGAAAATATGGCTACAGCTGAGACACCTCCAGGATAATGCTGTTCTCTATGAGTCAAGCTAAGGCACGACGCACAGGGACTCCTTCCCCGGCCTCGCCATCGTATCAGCACGCAGAAAATCACCAAACCCTGCCTCACTAGGCTTCTGCAGGGCGGTTGTGTACTGCCTGGTTTGGCACAGGAGCCAAGGATGTGGGAGTGAAAAAAAGACAACTAGCCAGACCACCAGCTATGCCTGAGTAGGTAAACAGGTGGCTTTTTAATTGAGTTAGATAAGTGGTATTTCTAATCACGTTAGCGCAGGCACTTAAAACAGCAACTCCCAACAGGATTGTAGTCTGGGGAGAGTTTAGAAAGAATAAAAGGCCTGGCCAGGAAGGCTTTGTGTGGAGAAGGAGGAGCTCAAAACTTTTAAAAAGCAGTTCATAACTCGATCAAAAGGAGGGTGAAGCATCTATCTGTGATTGAGAGCTGGGAATAATGCGTTTCCCAAGGCAAACACACAACATTTGGGTCTGCTGGAGCCTCATCCTAGTGCAGATGGCCCACACCTGCAGAGATGCTCTCACCAAGTCCTTCCTGGTCACATAAGATTTTTTAGTACTGGGATGAAAACTGTTTCACCATCATTTCATCACACCACAGACACCACTGAGGTGTGAGCTCCGGTGTCATCCTGCAGTCTGAGCTGTGCTGTTTGGACAGGTACAAAACCACCTGCTGATCCTCAGGACATCACTGCCGAGTACGGGAACAGCATCTCCCTTTTAAAAACTGGGGACACGAAGCTGTAAAGGTCCTACAGAGTTTCAAGACATCCAGATCAGCAGACACCGGGTAGAGAGCTGGTGTTTGTTGCAAAGTACCTGTGGAAAATAAAATGAAATCCATCGTGGGAAACAGGAATCACTTCTTTAACTGTACTGGTTTCTTTAGGAGTCTGGTCCTGCCATGGGAGGAGCACTCTGGCCACAACCCACTTAATTATTTCCGTTTATGTTCAATTTGATAGAACACAAAGATCCTGATTGAATGAGGATCTGCATTTCTCACCAGCAGGTTGTTGCTCTCTCGCTTGCTTACACACACCTACCTTGCAAGAGCTCCCATTTTTAGCTTTTATCCCACGAACTCTCCTCCTTGAAACGCAACCCCTCTTGGCTATAAAAGCACTTGATCCCCCTAGCAGGGAAAAATACCGATGTATTGCCAAGAGGCAAGTCCTGCATCCACTGAAAACTGAGCAAATTTTGAGATGCAACCAAGCGCTGTGCCTACAGCTCCAGGGTTTTCTCTGCAGACACTCGGATGATGCAAGATGAGCATTAGCCAGATAAATGGTGGATTCCTCCAGGTATCCATCTACCTTGCAACAGCTATTTAGCAGGCCGTATTTCTTAATTTACTCCTTTACCAAGAAAATGCAGCGCCCATTTATCAGGCTGTTAGCACAAAAGGCCTTTTGCTTAGCATCCTTTGTTGAACGCAATAATATTTTAGGGTATCAATAATACTTCTTACATACAAAGCTTGCTTAAAAATGGATGCAATTTCCCCAAGCAGAATAAAAAATCCGAGATAAAATTGCAACAGTGATTTCTAGCTGCCCAGAGCAGCAATGCCAGCCTTCGGTGACCCCTATGAAGGTACCAAGCCAATTACACGCGGTGACAGCAGGCGTTCCCCTCCTGCATCGGCTTCTTCTTGCTGCTGGCTGTGAGAAACATCAAAAGGTCGTGCAACAAACACACCTTATCACACCCTTCAGGCTACAGACAACTGGCCTAGAGGTTTAATCAAGATTTAGATCAAATTGCGCAAGGTGTTTTCGCAGGCACCGATCTTACTGAGTTGTTACAGCTAGAGGACATAAATCCCAAGCACGGTCCCGTTTAACCTATGAAAATCCCCACCAGGAAGCCCAGCTTGACCCGTTCCCTCCATCCCCTTGCTCTTTATGAGCAGACAAGTGGCAATCTAGGGAGCCTTGTGCCACCCGTGATGTCCCTAGGTGCAGCTTCTTGTGCTACACCATCACAGCTCTGGTTATTAGGATTCTTTTTCTGCTGGGCATCCTGAAAAGTACCTTTATTTCTTTAGAAGGTAAATAAGCAGCAGGGGCTGAAAGTGGGGAATTTGTGACTTCTAAACACAGGTGCTTTCAGCTGTGAGCCTCTTCCTCTCCAGGAACATAAATTTAGGAAAGGTATGGTGAAAAGCAGAGAGGAGACCACTGGTTTTCTGAACCTTGCCGTCAGTGAGAGATGCACTTAGATGTGAATTTCAGCAGTCACTTTCTCACCGTTCCTGTTTACTGCAGGGCATTGCTAAGAGCAGCTAAAACCCAAGCGATTCTCCACTGGGAGAAGGAAATACAGGAGCATGCACTTCGACAGCCTGAAGCCTCACACAAGCTCTCCCAGGCAACAAGATCCACACAATCAGCTCATCCTCCCAGTGCCCACAGGGGTTCAGTAACTCCTAATCCCATCTGCTACCCAAACAGCGAAGCCATTCCCTCCTCGTGAAATGTTTACAGGGAGGGAGAAACTACCTCAACCACCCAGCTCACCAGTCACCCAGGTGCTTTGAGGCTTCTCCAATCTGCTCCACCTACGCCTGTGTGCTTTCCCCAGCAGAGCAAAACAGCAGACTCGGAGGGGAGAGATCCATCTGGAAAGCAAACGCTGCTGGAAGAAATTGTGCAAAAGCCTCCAACAGCAGGAGGAAGAGCAGCTCTCCCTAGGTGGACAAACTCACTACAGATTTCAACCCCTATACACTGATATAAAACTACGATGAAAAGATCAAAGGCCATCTATTTTCCAGTTCCACATGCTCCTCCACTTGCTTGGGATCAGGAAGGTGACAACCTTTTCTAAAACTCAAAGAAAATGCAACCATCTATGTCCTATGCATTTGAGCTTTCTTTTATTTTTATTTTTTTTTCTCTCTCCTCCCTTCTTTCCTTTTCTCTTTTGTTTGATGCACTCAGCCGTGTAAGGAAACAACTCCTGTCTGCACCGATAGAGGAAACGCTACGGACTGTTTAGGTGAGATTAATTTCAGGATTGTGGCCAGGACCGAGGAAATTGGTGGAAGAAATCCTTCATGGTTGGATGATGAGGTTGCAGTTGTATGAGTAATTGAGTTACGTGCCCAGCACCTTGGGTGTGGGTGATACTCATTCCTTCCCTCCCTTTTTGAATGGAAAATGTCATCCAAACACACAAACATGATATTTGTATTAAAAAATAACGAGTTGGAGGCATAGATTTCCTCTTGTTTGTACAACGTCCAATACAGTTGCTGTCCAGAGGATTTTGCCTGCTGGGTTTTCCACAAACATTCCTGATCGGCATCACAACCACGCATGTCAGATGTACACATCCCCCAAAAGCTAAATCTCCTCCGGGATGGAAACTGGGACAGTGCCAAGGTAAATCAGCCATGATTTAGTGGGTGACATTGGTGCTAGGGGATGGTTGGATCAGATGATCTTGAAGGTCTTTTCCAACCCTAATGATGCTACGATTTTATAATTCTAAGTTGATTGCAGCCAGCTCCCCCTCCCAAGCGACCAAACGCCTGCACACAAAGGCTACGTGAGGTTTTCGTGCTGTCAAAGAAACCGAAGGGGAAGAAGGGCCCTTTTCGGAAGATGTCTCCCCTCCATCTGGACCCATCGCCTCCCATTACTCAGTCGCCTTTCTGGGAATTCTCCGTGCCTTTCCCTCCGCCCTGCCCAGGCACTGGATGTGAAAATAGCTTACGACAGTTCCTGCTGGCGTGACACCGACTCTGCTCCTCCTGGAGGATGAATTAGCAGATGGGACCAGCGGAAGATGGCTGAACCAGAGAGCTGGACAACTGGAGTCTTTCCGATCCAGTAACTACAGCCCAAAAGACCACGGATGCAAAGATCCTTCAGGGTCAGAACCTCTTTCCTAGGGGCAGAAAGGGTGTTAAGGAAGGTATCTGCTGCCTGTTGCATGTGGTTACTGATGGGGTACGCAGGCTAATTTATGTCTGCATGGGTAGTTTCAGCATTCCCCAAAGCCTTGCTTTGTTTGCTTATTCCCCAGTTGACCCACTGTGCTACCCCAGTAAAATAACCAAAATACCGAAGAGCTTTTTGAAGTTAATACGATGTGCTCACGAGCATCCTCTGTCATGCAGAACTAAAATTAAAACGTACACTTGGCCTCGCCTCGCTCCCTGAAATTCGGCGTGCGAGGAGGAGATCCATGGTGCAGAAACTTCCCCGTGTCACGTCAAGAGATTCCCGACAGCAAGCTCCCAGCTCCACCACCATGCCTCTCCTCTCACAATGTTTCATCGCAGGAGTTATCTCTTTTTGGAGAACACAGGATATATCCATAGCAAGGTGTAAATGCAAGAAAATATCATCACCTTCAAAAATACAGGTCTGGTGGCTTGTTTTTTTTTTGCAAATGACTTCTTTGTCCACGTTTGACAGTTTCTCCATGTCTCTTTCCACTAGCAGGACCACAGCTAGAAAACCGAGACCATCTCAGACGCTTTCTGGCTCAGCAAACACAGCTGCCTGCACTTAGGATGCGTATTTTGGGGTTGAAATTGAGATGCAAACTGCTGCTAAAATAACCGCCACAGAGGAATGGTTGCTTTTTCTCCTGAAATACAGAGACACTTCCCATTTCTTCCCTGTCTCCCGACTAATTTTTACCAGCCTATAGAAGGAAATACGAATGGCGTGACTCAGAGGGAGGATCATCTTCTCCCCAGCACAGAAACACGCACGTGCACGCCAGAGGAACTGGGTCTTCTGTCTATGGCCACCAGTCTTTAACCCTGTTGGCACAACTCTGTGTGACGTGTCTATAAGAAAACACAAACAAGGCAAAAAGAAGCAAAAGTACCAAGAATTAGAAAATAAAACTGCAGGACTGTCTTGCCTGTGATGAACAGGAGTCTTCCTCTATTTCATTGCAGCATCCAATGGAACATCCTAGGAACCAGCAAGCCAAACACAAGGATCCTCATCCTGTGTGCAAAGGAGAAACTTGGATGGACCAGAGGGAATGGCCTCAAGTTGTGCCAGGGGAGGTTCAGGTTGGAAATGAGGAGACATTTCTTCTCAGCAAGAGCAGTCAGGCATTGGGACGGGTTGCCCAGGGAGGTGGTGGAGTCACCGTCCCTGGGGGTGTTCAAGGAAAGGTTGGACCTGGTGCTTAGGGACATGGTTTAGTGGTGACATTGGTGGTAGGGAACAGTTGGACCAGATGATCGTGGAGTTTTCCAACATTAATGATTCTCTGATTCTGACACCTGTGCATGGAATAGACGGTGTGGGGTCGGGTCAGAATCATCCATATGGCCATGGGATTGAAGTTATGTCTGGGAAGGAAGTGAAGACAACATCCCATCATCATGCCTGCAATAGCTTATATAATACGTTGGCTCACCTGCTTCACAAGCTCTTAACTTCTGGAATACATCTCTAGAAAGCATCATCTGGCATTTATTTATTTATTTTTTTCATTGCCTCCAGTTTTACTGCCTTCTTAGCGTGGTGCCCAAACACCCACTCATTGAAAAAACAGAGTGGGAATCAGAAGGACCATGCGCAGAGGCACCAGGAGAAGACATTCCCCCCGATGCAGGAGGCCAGATCCGACAAGAGCTCCTTGCTGTGCTGTGCAAGTCCTCCCACAGCAGCAACACCAGGTATCAGAGCACAAACCCGCTTCGAAACTGCAAAACTCATTTTAAAACTCGATCTCACTGATATGCCAGGCCTTCCAGCACCGCTGCTGGGTATTGATGCAGATATTGCAGCCCCCAGGGCACATTTCCAGCTTGGTTTTCTCAGTCAAAATTCCTCCTTGCTCCCGATACAGCTGGCAGCAACATGATCTGGATCCAGATTCAGCGCAGGGGAAGACGGCTCTCAAAGATATATCTGTATCGCCTCGTTGCAGCAAGGTCTTCAGAGTCAGCTATCTGATGCTTTAGACACTCCTGTAATGTTATTTATGAATTTAAAAATGCATACAGGCTTCAACACCCTCTCCCCGTCGCTCTCTGTTAGCATGTGAATGCAATTTAACACAATTAGGCAGGACAGAAAGCTCACGCCTTTTTACAGGATCAACTGCATTCAGGTTGTTGGGCAAGATAAAGAGACTCCAGGCCAACGGGCAGGCTGGCCAAAAGCACGTCACCACCTCCAGATCTTTGTAAAATTGGTCAGGATTTTGCAAGGAGGAAAAGCTTTCCCAAAAGGCATCATGTCCTGCTACAGGTCTACACAGGCATGGGGAAAATAATACTAATATTAATAAATAAATCAAGTAACCCTGGATTTGTTGGCTTTAAGTGAAATCTTGTGTTCCTGCTAAAACCTTAGCTTTGAGACTGGAAAACCCACAACTTCATGGAAGGCACTGGGGCGAGTGGCTTCATGTGCAGCCTTTTTATTTGAAACCCTTAATATTGGGGCAGAAAAGAGGGAGAAGGTGACAGAGGTTCCAGGGGAAAATCAGACGTTGCTAATTCTGGTGTGTTTTTTCCTATTAAAAAAAAAAAAAAAGGAAGATTTATTAATCAGTTCCTCTGGATATACCCATAGCTCCCCAGCGACTTCAGAGCAACTTCAGGTGGTAGCAAAGCTCTCGATGGTCTTTTTCCAGGAGAAATTCAAGAGCTCTTAGCTTGTGCCTCTTGAATTTTTACGAACACAGATCAGGAATTTGAGAATAATCAGTGTATCAGCTGTACCTCTGAAAGAGGGCATGAGATGGAGAACCACCTGAGCACAGGTTCCAGGCACCAGAAACTCACACACCTGACGTGTTGTAGGTGCTTGAGTCAGTCCTACGTGCCCATACCCCCATTTCCTAACCTAAATCTGCCCTAAAGGTGCTGCCCTTTGCGAAAGTGCTTTGAGATCTCGAGCTGTACTACGCCAGTAGAGGTACAACTACAGGTAATCCAAAGTAAATCACTCCAGAAAGCTAATGGCGCAGTCTGTCTGAAAATAGACAGAAATCCCCACCAAAAACATCCAAGTCGTCATGATAGAAAAATAAATCCCGGCAGATTGTTGCTAGCATTATATGAATCATCATGTTGTTATAGCAACTTCAGCTCCGCATCGAATCTAAAAACCAAGCACAGCTGAAATAATATAACAGTATTAAGTAAAAATGATATATAACAAGATAAAAATGGATCGGCTTGATCTCAGAGGAGCACCCACACTTCTTTCTCACCCTTTGAAAACATTGCTTTCCTGTATTTAAACAAAGAGAAGAAGACTTGGAGCTTATGGAGGAGAAGCAGAGCGCTAACGAGCTTTTGGATTCAAGGAGAACCTCTGAAACGAAGATCACCCCTTAAATAAAACCCAGTTGAAATAAAACTCAGTTAAGACCACCAGAACAACCTCACCAACTGACCCCGTACAGCAAAACTCCTGCGTTGCTCCAACCACACGTTGCCACATCAGCTCAGGAGTCGTGAGCAGAGATCCCGAGCAGCACAGACCCAAGGAAGGGGATGCACAAGGTGTATTTTTTTAAAAACTTGCATCTACATGGGGCTATTTTATTATAAAAAGTGAAAAGCATCACCGAGGTTCCTTCCGCGCGAGCAACAAAGGAAGGAAGGCAGCTAAATATTTGATTTCAGGGACACATCTCGCCTCCCGGATGCCTCAGAAAACACTTTTTTGCCCCAATTAGTGCCCCACATACCCAAGAAGCACCACAAGGCACTGATCTGCTCCTCCTCCCTGCAGGCTGCTGCCAGCGTCTCAGAGGTTTGAAGGGAAAAAAAAAAAAAAGAAAAAGAAGGGAAATAGCTGGGAGGTTTGCAAATTTTGCTCTTGAGGTTTCACGCAAATTAAAAACAAACAAAAACAACCCCGCAGCTCTAGTCCCAAAGTCCTATTAGTCTCAACAAGAGCACTAAAATATTTCCTGTAACTCAATTAATTAAAAGCTAATAAAAAGAAACAGCCTAACTACTTTTTTTCAGGGTTCATGACAGCACAAGCATCACTCTGCCCCAGACAGGAGAAATGTTTTCTTTTTTTTTTTTTTTTAATGCATTTATTCATTAAAGTTTCCTCGTAGGCTGTGTAATGAGTCACTTCTCCCTGCTTCTCTAGAAAGTGCAAGGGAATGGAGAGGTACAGGACTTAAAGAGGATGGAGGCGCTCACAAAGCTTGTTAGAAAAGCTTCCAAGGGAGCCACAGATAAAGTGAAGCAGCTCTAAAACCCTGCTCAGACGCACAGGTTCCATCCCTTTTTCCTTATCACCGTAACTTTCCCCAGGCTCAAGTCTGGCTGGCGTCTTGCTCGCAGCCAGCACGGAAAAGCCGCCCCCTCTCCCTCACCCAAAAATAACTCCCCGAGCTTTTCTTCCTCCCCAGAAGAGTTTGGGAGGAGAAACACAGAGCAAGTAGGATGGATGCTGCTCCTCCCATGGGCTTGGTGGCTCAGGAATGCAGACAGGGCTACCTCTGCACCATGAAACATGGAAAGGGAGATGACAGAAGTTGCTGTTATCGATGGTCTTAGCCTGGTCCCACGCCTGCTCTCCGGAGCCCCTCAACTTTCCAGGACCTTCATCCATACCCTGAAGCCCCCCAGCGTCAAAGGAAGCAAACCCAAGAAGCAGCATGGAAATGCAACATGAGGCTGGACAACAGGAACAGCGTGCGTGCCAGTGAAGTCTTCATGTATGTTGAGTGCTGATGGAGCCCCAAGGAGCTCAGGGTGATGAAATTGTAACCTCCTAACAGAAGAAACACTCAACTTGGTCAACAAAATGCTTCTTAGGGATGGAGAGAGTAGAACAGCCCCTGCACAGCCCCAGCACCAATTTATTTACGCAGAATTTGACCTACAGAGCCCTGCTCCTCGGCTGACTGCGGGCACAGCACTCGCTGTCCAAGGACAGCAGGGAAAAGCCCAAGATGCCACACAGAGCACGTTGGACCAACCAATTTAACGCCTTCACGAGCTACCTGCTAGCTACTAGATGCTGTATAGAAGGCAGCTATGTTCTCTTTGAGCTGTTGTCATCCATTTGTCCAAGACTGTAAACCTCAAGAGCTCCCTACCACTCCTAAAATAAGACCAGACCCCCAAAATAGCACACCCTGAGCCCAACTCTCATCCACGTGCAGCAGTAGAGGACCTGAAGTTGCCCTGGTGGTGGTCATCCTCATGGCATGAGATCTTCCAACCTCACCTAGAACGAAGTCTTTCACTTTTCTAGCCTTTACTTTACCTGGGAAAGAAACAAAATAAATCCTCAAAGCAATTAAAAAAAATATCACAAAATATAAAATCCAAAAAACAAACTGAAGGCAGAGTCAAGGAAAACTTTTTTTTTTTCTTTCTTCCACCTAGACTCCTTCCGAAGGGTTCACATGCCAATCTAATAATAAAGCTGTCATATGGGGTGATGTGATTTTAGCTTTCAAGCTGAAGGTTGCCATGGGAGGCTGTTCCCAGCAGCAGCGCTGCACGGCGCTTATAAAAGGCCTTCGCAGCACCAGACACCGCTCTGATTTCTGAGTAGGAAGAAATTCCCTATTTTCTTGAAAAGTCCCAGAAAAAAAAGCCACAGTCCTGGAAAGAAATGGAGGGGAAGAAACGGGGCTGTAATTCAGAAGGCTGTGTAAGTGTGGATGTAGCAAAGCACGGGCTTGGGCACGCCATCAGGGAAGCTCAACCCTGCAAGTTGGTGCGCATCAGCTGAGCCACGAGCGCTGTGTTTGCAAACACGGGTTTGCTCGGACAGGGGAGAAGATGAAAGAGGATGCAACGATCTCACGCACTGCATAGGCGAGGAGCAGAAACAGGAACGGTGACTGCAATACCCCTGCAGCAGTGCATTAAGCTGCGGGAAAATCAGTGCATTTAAATCCTGACTTTCCTATAAAAATGAGGCATCGCCTCCCAACCTGCTCACCTGGCACGGGACGAGGTTTTTAGGATAAATAAGATCTATATACAGGGAGCGGCACAAAGCTGGTCAAATAAAAACGACTCCCTTAAACGCAGCAAACAAGTAAACACAGAAGCTACATTTCTATCCCAAATGGTGAGATTTAAGAGCCCGTTACAACCTGCAGGATTTACAGAGGAAACACAATAAGGAGTTTTACCGAGGACTTAACACAAGGACGGAGCCATGAAGCAGCAGGAGGGGGAGATGGAGTAGCTATTTACCTTCACACACTGCGCTGGAGACTGCTGAATACTGATTTATAAAAGGCTTAATTCACGTAGTCAATGCTGCCAGCCATTAGGTGCTTTAATTCTTCACAGGTTAAGTAAAGCTGAGCTGGTAGATGAGGTGTTTGGATAGGGGTGAATGCTTGGAGAGAAAACAAGCTGCTCTCCTGTGGACACACGCTTCTAGGAGGTTAATGTCAACAGAGACACACAACTGCATTATTTAAAGGACAAACTGAGAATGCGATGCATTAATGATGACAAAAATCGAGTGAAAAGCAGCAAATGACTCATCTTGAGCCAGTGCCCAGAGGTGAGGGCAGAGGCAAAAGCTGCCGTGCCCTGTACCTGGTCACCACTTCTGGGCTCCACGTCCCCACTTCCAACTTTAGCACCACTTAACACAGCCCGGGATGTCCGAGATGAAGAAAAGGAAGGACCCCGTCCGGGTGAATCTCTGTTTCCATCAACAGTGCAAGGCTCCTACAAGCATACAAGCATCATAAAGCATAGTGATGGCCGTTCTGTAAAAAACAAAAGCTATCATAGAAAAGAAAGAAACCCAAAACCAGGCTGTTATTTACATATTCCCTGTTCAGCCATCACGGCTGTCTCGCTCACGACACTACCCTGTTAGTTCTGCTCCAGGACTGGACCGTCTTCTCCATTGCAAATTGACGACAGGAGATGCTATTTTTACAAAACCACAGCCAATTACAGCGGAACCAATAAAGCGGAAAGCCAAATCCTTTGTGGCTTTCTGTTTGTAAGGTTTGCAGGGACGTTCGCCTCGCTGTCTCCAAAGCACCACGGCTTCCCTCAGTTCTACCCAAGCGAGCTGCAGTAATTAACTCTCCCACAGAACTTGCCCGTCAGGGGTCCACTGCTGAGACGCTTCCTTCAGAGTGAAAGCTGGGACTGAGGGGGTTAAGTTGGACCTATAGTGGCTAGGAAATGGCAAAATAAATTTAATTTACTGCTGCTCTATTTCAGGCAATTCCCCTGTTGCTACTTTAACTTGTCAATGAAAGAACAACAGTATTATGTGTCTGTATATATGCATTTTTTTATGTGCTATGCCATTGTAAAAAAAAATAAATAAACCTTTTCCCTTGCATCTTCACAAAGACACGAGACCTAGATATTACCTACAAGGTCTCATTAGATCAGGGAGATGGTTTTCAAAGGCTATCAGATCACCAGTGGCATCGGCACCAACACCGGCCAAGAAAAAGGTCAGCACCTTGTTTCTACCATGGAAAAACTCTCCCTCTCTAGCTGGGATGATAAATCTCATTTTCTAAGGTTCATTACTGACGTGCTGTCAATAGGGCTGATGGAAATCTGGCTGATGACGTGAGAGTCTTCAGTTCAGGGGATCAGTGGAGCATCTGCTTGGCATGGAGAACGGGGTAGCCGAGGTGGGCTGAAAACAGAAGCTGCTCTGTGGCTAGGAGTCAAAAGAAACAGAAGATCACACAGCTGTGCGAAGCAGGTGTGTACCTGCAAAGAGATTTGGCAGCACCCTCTAACTACTCAGCATACCTATCCCTGCTGAGATGCTGCTTCTTTGTCAATGCCAAGAGCCTGCAGGCAAGATCTCCTCCAGGAAGGTTCACAACCTTGATCTTCGGTGATGCCAAAGCTTTTGGACTCAATTTAAACCACAATGTAAGTTATACATGGTGTGATCTAACAACAAGAGAAGGGAAAACAATTTACTCCACTATTCAGATGCGTAACTGGGATGCTGGGGAAGGGAAATTTCAACAGCACGGATCCAGCTGAGGTCTTGCACTTCACAGATGAGCGTGTCACTTTGTCTGGGTTTGCGACAAAATCATGCCATGGGCCACAGAATCCTTTGCCAACAGAAACGTTGCCAGAAAATACAAATTAGCAAAAAAGCATTAGTGGAAGTGCCCACACACTCCATATTTTTTCCTGAAAATTCTTCACCGGCAGCAATTCTGAGCCCAAATAATCATAAAAAAAAAAAAAAAGAAAGAAACAGACATTGTGATGCACCAACTACAGCAACTGCTACCAGGAACACAATATCCAAGATAAATTATTGTATTAGTTGAACTGTTTTGCTACAAGCAGAACAAATATCTGTAGAAGGTTTCTAAGCCAGCCCACCACCATCTACCCAACCTTCTCATCTCCTTCTGTTCCCAATGCTCCTCCTTCCCCAGCGCTGCATTAACAAATTCAGGGACATCCTTACCAATGGTATCAATGCCCTGCCAGCTGAAATTCAAATCAATCAACTCCTGGAAGCAGCCGCAGCAAGTAACTCAATCCCGTTCATCATTTTAACTTATCGTATCGATGTATCAGGTCAAGCTTGAAATCTCTATTTATATTATCAGCCTTCCTGATATTAAGATAATCATGCATCAAAAGGTCCTGATAAAAAGTTCCTTGTAACTTCACAAGAAGTTACAGTCTGCCTATTCCAGCAGATATATTCCTATGCCTGGGACAGTCTGCCTATTCCAGCATCCTTTTTTGACCACAGAGAGTACTTCCTTCCCCTGATATTAAGACAAGGAACACTATGAAGAACAAGAAAGCCCTGCCACGCTGAAACTTCAGCGACGGGGCAGTCTCCGAAGAAGCACAAAGCTCATCTTTTTCAAAAATGAACACCTGCTGAAAGTCTCTAAGAAATAGAAGTATTTACTCTTCCTCAAATCACCTTTATTTTACCTAAGCTAGACGGAGCGATGATTCTCCCAGACTGATTTTGAAAATCGTTGAAAATGGTCCTCTTAACTGCATCCACTTCTCTCAGCAATGCTTTGATGGGGAAATGAACTCTGTAGCCTACCGAGATGCAGAAATATTCTTCTCATGCTCTTACAGCCCTCTCTCTGTTGCCCCTCCACCAGCCAAATAATATCTGCAGCACCTACAGGCCATCATCGGGTCAGTTACATCTGGTAAAATCTGACAGAAAGAAAGAAAAAAAAAAGAAAAAAGTAATTCCTATCATCTCAAACAACTTTTACTCTGCCGTTCACCTCCAACTAGCTATTTTCCTTCCTACAACAAATAATACAGCATCATTCTGTTATTTCGGGAAATAGATGTTTTCTCCAGCGTGTGGGCAGAGGGAAACAATTTGTATCCAGATTTTTGGATTATTTAAAGGGAGAAGGAGGAAAAATGTAAGGACAAACTAATCAAACATTCTTATTTGGGGGAAAAAAGAACAACAAATATTTGAACTAGAGCTCTCAACTTCTGATACCAGCTATTAAGAACACGGATAAAATCTTTTATTTATCTCACATGCGGCAAGAAGACTTTGTAAAAAAAAATAAAAAAATCACAGGGGACATAACCCAGCGACAATCTTCTCCATTAACTCAAGAACGATGTTCTATTGAATATTTCAAGCGCAATTACACTGTAACAAAATGGCATCATGCCACGAAGTCCTATAAATTATTCTCTCTCAATGCCTCCCTTCCACGCAAAGACGCCAGGAGGCTGAATAAATAAAGTGCTCCGAGATCAAACGATGAAAGGCACTGAAGAGACATTGAGGATCCTTCCAATTTCCATGTTTGCTTGAAAGCAGAAAAAGGTTACCTTAATGGTTGGCATCACAACTTCCAGATGGGATCTGGCCACTTGGCCACGCTCACCACCTCTTACTGGAGTTCAGGAAGGAATTCCCACTCTTGCCAGCAAATCTACAGGGCTGGTCACCTGCAAGTAACTGGGATTTGTTGTGCCAACGAGATGCCTTCTGCAAAGGAATGTAATGGAAAATATTCAAAACAACAGCAGCCCACTGTGATGGAGGAGATGGATGGAGACACACTGAAGGGATGAATTTAATTCAGAAAACTGACTGAAACCAAACACAGCAGAAACGAAAAATAAAAATCAATAAGCAAGCTTAGGGCCGACAGATCTAGAACTACATAGCTTCCTTCCTCATACCACAAAAATCAGGAAAAAATAAATCGTGAAATGCAAGAGGTAAGTGACATTTTTTTGAGTAATTAAACTGGAGCACAGGATGTGAAGGCCAAGAACTTAAGCATGCAAGGGACAGTGAAGTAGGTAACGAGACCAGCCAATGCTGTCATAACTAAGCTGTAACACAAATGCTTAAGCCAGCCTTAGTGATTAACCATCAGGGAAAAAAAAAAAAAAAGAAAAAAAAAAAGAAAAAAAAAGAAAAAGAAAAAAAAAGAAAAAAACAGGGAGAAATAATCACGGCATTTGTGTATCAGGGCACTACTTTCTCGTCTTTTGAGCACACTATTTCTGGTCGTCATCCAAAAGAGAGATTCTGGAGCTAAATGAACCCTGTGTCTCACCAGGCAATTCCTGGGCCGCTTATAATTAAAGGCACCATTAAGCCTTCAGAGACACCAATCCATGCCAAGATTGCACAGATGAACTTGGTCCAACTACACCACATACAGGAGATACACCAGATCTCAAATAGATACAATTTTATGGGAAGCTTTCTCAATGTCCTACAATCTTAGGATCGTTGAAGATACTCTTGCCTCTATCATCCCTTCAGCTCTGGTTTCAAAAGACTTTCCCTAGTCATCTGCCAGCAAGCTTAAGGTGTAGGAAGTGGAAAAAAAAAAAGAAAAAGCCCATCTAATCACTGATACTGTGGAGAAAGCAGTAAGTAAATAATCTAGTTTACACACAGAAGCAAGTATCTTCTCCCCATTTCACATTTTTTGGGGGTAGACAGGAGGGTAATATTGTGAATTTCCTTTTTGAGTGCTTATTTTTTCAGGGTCAGAAAAGCCAAGTGAGTGTAAATTCTTGTGAACTGATAAAAGCCACAAGCATAGTTCATCTATTCGTGAATACAGTCCTTTAGAAGCAAAGTAAAAGGGTAATTAAGCACTGTAACAAGGGCTCTCAGGCAACCTGGTCCGAGTAACAGAACATCACCAAATATCTGTTGGTGGAAGATGCTGGTCAAGTTTTCCTCTCTGCATTTAAGGGGCAGGAAGAGAGAACAAACTACAAATCAACTCAGAAACAGCCATCATCTAAGATACTAAAAATATTATCATCTAAACGCAGGAGGGTCAGAAAATAAATTCTTAACTGCCTTCTCAACATAATGCAAAAAAGCAAGTCTATTCTTAAGCATACACCAAGGCCAGTGAATTTGGGATAAAAGACAGATGGGAGAATATGTAGGAGAATATGTTCCTGAGTACTTCCACAAATAGGCTACCAAAAGTTGACAGAGATGCTGTGTCACGAGATGAAGAAGTCACAGAAGATGTCTTTCTTTCCCCACTGGAAGAGACAAAGAAGCCTTTGGTAATCCTTGTTACCACTGCATTGCCTCCAGCCACTTGCCCTTAAACAAAATGGCCTCCCATGGTCATAGGGTGATGGGCACCACCTTCTCAGCCTCCCAGCAACATGATGATGATCACCACAAAGACTTACAGTGATACAAGAACCATCAGTGGTCCCTGCTGACTTTCCCATCTATTAGCCCCATTCTCCTGTCATTTCGGCCATAGCTGTAACTTGAAGCTGTTGTTGGGCAGCTTCAGCTCAGCTGGAAAAAAAATAATACTAAAAAAATCATACAACATATCTACCACCCTGAAAATTGGAGTAAAGGAAAGAGAAATTAATACATCTGCTGAGAAGGCGAGCACAACTCAACACTTCTAGCGACCACCCAACATGTGGCTTACCTACTAGTAAACAGATAGTAGTTGCTAACCCTACCACAGCTAGTAAGTGGTAGAAGACATGCTAGGAGATGACAGACAAATCCACCAGAAATCAGGCATCTTCTGCTCTTCAGCAGATGGAGCACAGACAGCAGATGGAAATCCTCCTTTTGAGGTTCATGTTTTAGGCATTTATTTTGTTGCATCCCAGGAGTTATCCCCACCAAGTGCAAGGTCACTCCTGGTGGTGTAGCTACCAGTAGTGTAGCCAGTCAATACTGCTTCAGACCTGAGGCCACTTCAGCCTCTTGGGTTTCCTCGTGTTCAAGTAGGCTGACAAGCACGAGAATTTCATCGTGTTGCTGCCCAGAAGCCATCCATGAGAAGCAGATGCCCCGACAAGCAGAAGTCAGAAGACTACATTCAGAGAATGACAGAACCATTTAGGTTGGGAAAGACCTCTAAGATCATCAAGTCCAACCATTAACCTAGCACTGCCTAGTCTACCACTAAACCATCTACACATCTTCTGAATACCTCCAGGGATGGTGACTCAACCACTTTCCTTGCAGGCTGCTCCAATGCCTCACAACTCTTTCAGTGAAGAATTTTTTTCCTGATATTTGATCTAAACCTCCCCTGGCACAACATGAGGCCGTTTCCTCTTGTCCTATCATTTGTTGCATGGGAGAAGAGACCAATCCTCGCCCCACTACATGACAACTACCTCCCTTGAGGTAGTTGTAGAGAACAGTAAGGTCTCCCCTGAGACTCCTTTTCTCCAGGCTAAATAACCCCAGTTCCCTCAACTGCTCCTCATAAGACTTGTCTCTAGACCCTTTACCAGCTTCGTACCCCTTCTCCGGACATGTTCCAAGGCCTCGATGTCTTTCTTGTAGTGAGGGGCCCAAATCTGAACACAGTACTCGAGGTGCGGCCTCACCAGAACCGAATACAGGGGGACAATCACTTCCTGGCCCTTCTGGCTGCACTATTCCTGATACAAGCCAGGATACCAGTGGCCTTCTTGGCCACCTGGGCACACTGCTGGCTCATATTCAGCCAGTTACCGACCAATACCCCCAGGTCCCTTTCCAACAGGCAACTTTCCAGCCACTCTTCCCCCAGCCTTTAGCTCTGCATGGGGTTGTTGTGCCCCAAGTGCAGGACCCGGCACTTGGCCTTGTTGAACCTCAAACAGTTAGCTTTGGCCCATCGGTCCGGCCTATCCAGATCCCTCTGCAGGGCCTTCCTACCCTCAGGCAGATCAACTCATGACTAACTTCGTGTTGTCTGCAAACTTACTAAGGGTGTACTTGATCCCCTCATCCAGATCATATTCTTCCTTCCCAAGTGCACAGTGTCCACCCAGCAGACTACACATGGTGCTGTGGTGATTTTACCCTGCTACGCAGTTGAACACCACCACAACTCACACAAAGAAAAAAGGGGATAAAATATAATGGGCTCCTCTACAGGCTGCAGCGTGGAGATCTGCTCCATGTGGGACCCATGGGCTGCAGGGGGACAGCCTGCTCCACCAGGGGCCTCTCCACAGGCCACAGGGGAACTGTTGCTGCATGCCTGGAGCACCTCCTGCTCTCCTGCAGCCCCACCTTGGGGCTTGTTGAACCTCATACAGCCCCACCTTGGGGCTGCAGGACTGCTTCTCTCACATTTCCTCACTCCTCTGTCCCAGCTGCTGCTGTGCAGCAGCTTTTCCTTTTCTTAAACGTGCTCTCCTAGAAGCACAACCAGCATTTGTCCATTTTGGAGCTGGCTCTGATCTGACACAGGGCAGCTGCTGGGCCCTCCTCACAGAGGCCACCCTTGCAGCCCCCCTGCTACCAAAACCTTGTCACAAAAACCCAGTACAGGTGTTTCCAACATAAACCTGTCATTCTCGGACACTATTCACATTACTTTCCCACTTGATCAAGAAATTGAAACCATAACTAAGCGCAGCAGGAGACTAACAGAAACGTGTAATTCAATTGAACCAATTACTTGATTTTTGCCACTGTACTTCAAAACCAGACCCAAATCACCTATTGCATGAGCTTGCTTTTTCTATTTTAAATATTTCTGCTGTCCAACAAACAGCTTCATTCACAGCCAAGTCAGAGAGGCTTATCCAAGCCATAGGTGAGCAGGAGACAAAAGAAAAATCTTTTTTTTTCCTCCCACATATTTAGCAGGGCAAAGCAAACCACGTCCTCTAGTTTCTATGAGTTACATTTATCTATGACCATTCGTAATTCTGAAAGCAAACCAGAAGTGATAATACACAATCCCTCTGCAAAACGAAACAGAGATGGATGGAGGCTAAGAGGTATAATTTAAGACAGTCTATATTTTTCGCAGTTCCAAGAACGCTGCATTCAGGCTGCAAGAAAAGTCGCTGGCAAAGTGAAATCAGCAGAAGGCAAAAGAGTTTACAAATAATATCTCAACACAAAAAGGAGCTCATTTAGGCATTTAAGGAACAGAAGAAGCAGCCAGCAAGTCTGTATATGCAAGAGCCCTCCTCTCCTCCGATGCAGTCATCCTCAGAGGCCCACAAGATCCTGCGATGAAGCAGATGAGACTTGCACTGGTGCCATCCATAGTAGCACCCATTGTGACAGAGACCTCCTCCTCACCAAAGCCATGCATACCAACAAAGAAAAACAGTTTTGAGTCATCTCCTGTCTCCCAACTGGCTCGCTCCTTTTAGCGCAGAAGTCTTGGTAGCCAGGATTTTCCTCCAGTGAAGTGGAAAGGATTGCTTCCCTGAGCAGGCTGGGCTTAAGCTCTCAGCCTTTCTGCAAATGCTACAGGAGATAATCAATGTAAAGAGTTCAATTCTTCCCTCCTGAACACTATCATCTGACGAAAGCAGCTTCTCAGGCAAAAGAGAAACTCTTTACGTGCTATTGTTGGAAGAATGGAAGACAGGTCTGCACTGGTTGTCATCAGCAGGCATCTGACAGACGTCTTTTCTCTTCGACAGCTCTCTTTGATGTCTTCACTGTCTTCCTTTTCAGTTCAAACTCCAGCAGAGTTTCATACTGAGGACAGGCTGAATCTCACACAGCTTTCCTTTCCAGCTTTGGACCACCTGCATGGACACCATTTCCACGACACAACTTATGGCCTGTAAAACAAAGACAGTTGCCCTGACCTCATGGAGGTGCTACCTTGCATGTTCAGGTTCCTTGACATCATAGTCTTTGGTTTGCTCCACAAAAGCCGTAGCAGCAATAAAACCACACATTTCCACATTGCACAGCACTGAGTGCTGAAGAGCACCATGTTCTCAAAGCCAAGAGTGGAGCTGAGCATCCCTGCCCTTTTCTCCTGCAAATCTTCACCTGCCATGATGATCCTGCTGCCCAGTTCTACGTCCCCACAACACCTCTGATGTATCCATGGATGCTTCACCTCCACAGCTTCAATTCCCACCAATTTCTCAATCCCTGCTCCATAGCACCCTCCCAAACACCAGGCAGGCAGCAAGCAGCATACGTGAATAATCAGGACCCCTACACATACTAACTGGTTGACTGGATGATCCCTAAAAAATAGCTAATTGTTGATTTTCCCTCTATTTCCCTTGAGGGCACTGAGATATTAAGCCCTTATGTGCTTCATGAACAGGCTCATTGATGGCTGGGTAGAGGAGAAAAGCTGAAATCAGCGATCTGTAATCTCTTCTTTGATGTGATTAACTCAGCCAACCTACTAAAGTGGAAGAAGCAGAAAGAGACCAACAGCAGAAAGCCTTAAAAGAAGTGAGAGAATTGAGACCAATAAAAAAAATAAATAAATCCACTCCTGAAAACAACTTAATAGTGCTCATTTGTTCTCACTTCCGTACCCAGGCCCCACACACTGTATTTGTATTTAATTTTCTGGTTCACCAAGTAGAAAAATAACCCCTTTCCTAATGCTTCTTGTTTTATTTACACACTTAGTCAGAACCAAGCTAAACACTCAGATCTGTCGTTGAAGGTTTCAGGTGCTCCTAGCTCTTGTTTGCACCCACGGCGTAGCAAAGCATCAGTGATGGGCACTTTGTTCTCCACGTCATGAACAATGGCATTGCCCAGAAGAAGCCGCCTTCCATCCCCTCACACCATCCATGGTCCCACCACACCAAACAAGGTCCCTCCACACCAACCATGGTCCCACCACACCAACCAAGGTCCCACCACGTCTCAGTGGCTTGTACTCAGCCTCTTCAGCTGTGAGTAGAAGACTAACCAAACCCAAGCAAGAGCAAAAAGCTCTCACGGAGCTCAAAATTTCATCTCGTCTAGCCAAATTCCAAGCCTTTTTTGTTTTATATCCCTTTAATTTTATTTCTGGTAGGGTTTCGTTTTGAATGAATTTGGAGCTGGCTCACCACACAGGCGCCTGGACACCAACACCAAAACAGGCAATAGAGATGGAGCCACTTAAAGGAAAATTTTAAAAATAAAATAAATAAATAAATAAATAGAAACCCTGACTTATATTGGCTTAAAACGATGTGAAACTGCATCTTTGGGCTGCAGCTCCGAGATGCATTAGCTCTGACAAGGGAGGTAAGTTCAGACCTCCCCACACTGCTCTCTCCCTGCCCCACGCCACGCTTGGCTCTCCGCTCTCTTGCTAATACAGCAGCCGGCAGCTCACGCTGTAAATCAGATCAATGAAACATTCAGTTAAAAATAACAGCCAAAAACTCCTCCATTGCAGGAGAGCCTTTAGGATTATAAATGATGAAAGCGTGTTTCTAAAAAAAGCTGAGTCGAGAGCAATTTCTGAAGAGAAGGTGGCAAGAACAGCACCAACCCCAGCCAGCAGAACATGGGGACGGAGAGAATCGAACCTAAATCCAGCCTTGGGTGGAGGGCTCACGCATCCTAAAGCAGGGATGAACGGATCCATGGTGACCTGCAGCTGACACACACACTAAAACCCTCATGAAGAGAACCATAATTAATCACCAAATGCAATTAATACACTAATATAAGGACCCCACGTGAATTGTGTAATGTCTGTAAGGTCCAGGGTGGGAGCTGGACACGTCCCATGGGGACACTACAAGGGTTGGGCTGCTCCAAGATCTCCTGGGTGACCAGAATGACCCTGATACTGGGCAACTGGGTCTCAGCACCCATACCTAGTGGTGACCTGGCTTGAAGAGGACATTGCCTGGCTCCCTGTGGAGATGTCACAGAAGGAGGATTTGAATATTTGGGGCACCACCATCTTCCACTTGCGACCATCTCCTCCGTTATTCGTGCTCCATGGCTGAGAAAAGAAGACTTATTACTTAGGATTTATTCTTTTTACAACTGTTTTTATGATCAATGCTGGAAAACAGAAGGCTTTTGAGGGGGTTTCTTTTTCTCCTTTTTATCTAATCTCAGCATCTTCCATCTAAGCACACGTTGAGTAAATAACTGGCTCTCTTCAGCCTGCAAATGGGACCGCCATCCCCCAGATCTCTGCTTCCCCCACAGCAGCTGGGTCCCTCAGGAGGATCTGCAACGTCTGTGGCTGGCTCCCAACTTCTCCACGCTTGTGCAAACACACGTGGCCGTGCACACCTCAAAGCCATGCTGCAGCATCTCAGCTGCTTCCTTTCCCGTGGCTGGCAGCTGTTCCTGATGCCAGGATGCAGCCCTGGTGCAGTGGTTGCAGCTTTGAATGCCTCTTGCAAACACCTAACTCACCCTTTATCAAGCACTCAGAGCAGCTAACCCTCTGTTTTTACCCACGGTGACACCGAGCTGAAATATTCTTCTGCTTAAACACCAAAGCTACAGCTACACGGCGTGACAGTGGCTCAGGACAGAGGAGCTGCTACCACATCACACAGCTCTGATATAGTGTGGCCGTATAACATCGCTCGTGTTATAAAAGGAGAGAACAAGCTTCTAAAGATGCCTGTCTAAACCCGATGTTTCTAGGGGAATTTAAGTTTCATTACAAGCTCTTTTTGCTTCTTTTCCTCATCTTTTTTTTTTTGGAGGGGAGGAGGAAGGGGCTGTTCTTTTTCCTGTCGTCACAAGCAAATCTAACTCTTCTTTACCCAAACCGCAGCAAATGCAGGTTTACTAAACCTGTTAACACACAAGAGGAGTGCCTCCAGCGCCGAGGGACGACAAGACAGATGGCACAGGAGGTGGGGAGGGGACACAACATCCCCCCTGCAGTGGTTTGGCATCATGCCGCGTCGCTCTCTCGTCTTTGAGGCTTTTGTAATCTCTCCGAATGGAAGGCACAAACTTCCCAAATTCAAATCAAACTCAGTATTACGCACGAGGTACCCAAATATATCTATAAAAATGCACTCTTACCGTATGGCACGTGGTATATTTCAAACAAACGCAGCTGAAAACCTCCCAGCGACTGCACTAAGGGGTTTTGCTTACCTTTGGTGCTCACACAGCTTCTAAGAAGTTGAGTCTCTTCCAAGTATTTTAACTCAATTGCTTGGAGAAACTCACCAGCGTGGGACAGTGCCAACAATCCTGTTGTGCACATCTTTACAGTCTTCCCCAGCTAGAGAAGACTTCCCCCACAAAGCCATCTTAAGGCTTCCTCAGGACCCACTGGCCTGAAAGGCTCTAGCTGTGAGCTGGGCTCTATTTCCAGCCTCCACACTGCCTGTTTTCATCAATTTCTCCCCAGTTAAATCCCAGGCTGCCCAAGGCAAGAACCACCACCATTACATGCCATGTCCAGACGCCCCCAAGAAATTTCTGGTACTAAAAGAGCAAGCCATGGAGCTGTGTGTTAATAATTGCACGTGGTTTATTGACTAAAACAGATGACAAACAGCAAACAAGACCCGATATGCACCGTTTTAGTTGACCTTTGACTCTGAAGGAGCCAAAGCAAGGTGATTCCAGCCTATAAACATTCCTAATTCACCAAGCAAGAGCAGACCGAAGAAGCTCAGACCTCAAACCTTGCAGGTAAGCACACTACAGCACCAAATCACCCCAGTTGCTTCACCTTAAAGAGACAAGAGGGAGGCGTTGACACTGAAGTGATGCTTTGCGGTGCACGTATTCAACTGCCAGGCTTCCACAAACTCTGTCATGTAATACTGTGGATCGAGGAGGAACAGAGACAAGGCACAGTCATCTGCACCTGCCTCCCAAGCATCCTACTGCTGGAAAATGGATAGAAAAGAATCTCAGTTTAATGGAGTGTTATTCTGCTTCGGTACAGCACAGCAAGAAATGGATTTGCATCGTTTTGGTTTTTCATCCTCAACTAGATTACATTTAAAAAAGGAATCACAAACTTAACGAGACACAACAGCAATTAGAGTGAGGGTGGCAAGAAACTGGCGCTGCATTTGTCACGGGAGCAGTTTGGGAGTTACCCTGAACCAGCTCGTACCATTGATCAAGGCATTTCTTTGCATCAGCCTGCTGCAGCACGCAGATAAACCACAGCTGCACCGTGCGCATAAACTGCGCTCGGATGCATAAATCTTAACAAAGTGGCTTCTTATTTTGAGGCAAAACCAGAAAGAATTATACGTTGCATTAAACATTTTCTCCTCCGTCCTCCTCTCGCCCGTCTGAAAGATCAATTAAAGTGCTTTTGCATAAGACAGGCAGCCAAGCGCTTTCCAAAATAAATAAATAATGAAGCCCCTCTTTGCTTTTAATATGATCCCCAAAGAAAACAAGTACAGCGGCTTAAAGATTCCCACAGCGGAAAAGAAGAAATGGTCTAACCATCCGTTTAAGACTTCAGAAATCTGTTTCATTCTGTCTTATGTCTCTCGCTAAGTTTCGAGCGCTCAGACGCGAATATTAGTAACACACTGCAGCAAGCTGAGTTGTTTCCCCTCGCACGAGAAGATGTGCAAGTCCTTCCCCTGCATGCACACACATTCGCTGCTTCTGTCGCTCTTCTGTTTGCAAAGATAACAGAAAGAAACTACAATTTTGATTTTAACACATTCCTCCCCTTCTGAGGCTCTTTCTGTCCTGGATGCCAGCGATAATGCAGTTCAACAACACCACCAAAACATCCTTGAATATTATTTTTTGCATGCTAACCAGCAACGTGGCTCAACAGCAAGAGCCTGAGCACTGGGAGAGTATCACTGAGCTCAGCTGGTTCCCCAGTGACCAAGCTTAATAGGAACTGGAGGGAATGGGAACTGGAAGATCCTCAAGACCTACTCTGTTCTTCTCATGCTGCCCCATATCATGTCCTTGCAAGGCAAGGAACTGCTCCCATCAGAAACACACCTTCCTAGTTTTTCGGAGAGCACCAAAGAATTACCCCACCACATCACAGTGAACCTGTCCAAGCCCGTGTCATTGGAGAGCAGTTTTGGGGAATGACATCTCCTTCCTCCAACAGCAGTGGTGTAGGGCGTGAGCGCTCTTCCACTTCGCCCAGGCAATGCCAAGATGTTGGGCTGCCTTCCAGCCGTGCAGCCTGGCAAGGAAATCCCAGCTCCAGGCATAATCCCCGTCGAACTCAAAAGCAGGAGAGCTGGCATGGAAGGGAACCACTGCCCTACTCAACTGAAATAGGAGGAAAATAGCTTGAGGGGTTCAAAATAAAAAAAAAAAAAAAAAGAGCTGCAAGGTGAATAATTCATTTGGGCAATGTGCAGTGCCCCGACTCTGTGCGAATTGTTTGAGTTGAAGGTTCACAGTTTAATCAGAACTGCAAATAAATAAAAAAAGAAAAGAGAGAACTACTACAGTCAGAAGTACAAGATTTATCTTGAGGAAATGAAACAGGTTTCTTGGTAAGGGACTTTTATTTAAAATAGAAAAAAAAATACCTTGCAGTTTGTCAACTGACCAGTAAGGGGAGTCGGTGCCTAGAGCTTCAAGCCAACCACACAGACGCAGTTTTGGGTGGAGAAAATGCAAATAAACAATTCTGAGGCGCTGACATTGAGAACACGCTGGTGGTTGCCAGAAGATGTGAGAGCTGGATAGGCAGAGAGCATCACGTCCAGAAAAGCCCCTAACCCAAAGTGCTGGAAGAGGGAAAGGAACCGAGAGGCAGGACGGTAGAAGACAGGCATGGTTTTGCTTGAAGATGGGCTTCTCTCTCCTTGTGAGACTTGATGGATAGAATGTGAAAGTCAGGAAGGAGAAAAATAAAGGACAGATGAAATGAAGATAAAGCTTGGGATAAGAAAATAGGAGATAAATCTCAGTGTACTTCTGGCTGTGGTATTCTGGTGGTAGCAAGTTCCCCCAAAGAGATGTGGGTCAGTTTGTTCCTCTGGTAGCCTTGTGGAGACATCAAAGAGGGCACCACACACCTGAGAGAAGACTTTGGAGGATCAGCAAGGGCAATCAGACTATTCACCACCGAGTCCCAACAGCAGAAACATAAATATGGGGGGGAAAGAAAAAAAAAAAAAAAAAAGAAGCAATGCACAAAACATCTTGCGCGGAGTGGGATTTAATAATATCACACAGTGTCTAAAAGAAAATGTCAGCAGTAGGAACTCATTAAGCATTGTATGGGGAACAGCAGCAAAATCACTACTGCGTCTACACCCATGCTGGGCTCGTCAAGAGAAACCAGGCTGCCACCGGCTACGGGGCCACGGAGAGGAGCACTCAAACGCTTACGTTTCTCTTTGCTGTTAATCTCATTAACCTCCTATTTACTCTGTTGTGGGTGATTACTCAGGACGCTAATAAGCATACTTTTTGCATACAGTTTACCGCACGTTGCAAATCTGTTTAGCTCTGTATATGAAACGGGGCTGGAACATGCCAATTCTCCCCATGGTACGGAAACAGAGGTAAAGAAAGAAAATTCTTTTTATAGAGATTTCTTGCAAGGAATGTGATTTCGAGGATAAGAATTAAGAGCACAACACCCAAGTGATTCGGGAAAAAAATGATGTAGCCTTTTAGTTTTTTTTCATTCCTTAAGTATTTTGCGAAGAAGGAACAGAGACACTGACCAAAAATCCCCACGAAAAGACTGATTTCCTACTATTAGACTGGAGCACATGAAATAACTATTCCAGCCACGATACAAATTACGGTAACAGTATTCCAGGTGGGAAAAACAGATGTAGTTTAAGGAAACGACCGCTGCTGCTAAAAACTCTGAAGGTTTTACAAATACAGTCTGTTACGCCCTGAAAAATGAAACTTTCACTGACCATCTGTTCCTAGCAGAGAGCATCCATTAACACTCGCTTTGGCCAGAAAGACGAACTCAAAGTCAGCAAATGCATGGCAAGTGTGGGCCATCCCGGAGTTTAATGAACCAGCAGCCAAGCGAGGCAAGATCAGCCACCAGGGGAAGAAGCTGGATGGAGATTTCCCCCCTCCACCTCAATATCAACCACAGAAATCAAGGAAAGAAGCAGAAGATGCCACCCAGAGGGGAACATCTACAAGCCAGGAGCCTTCAACCCTTCCTCCACACCCACCCCAGGGTCTACAAAATACAGCATCCCTGCCAGTGAGTTCAGAAGAGATGGAGAAAAACAACCAAATCAAACCACCTGAAACAGCAAGGATTATCACAGGGAGAAAACAACAAGTATCTCACCCACACTTTTATTCCCTTGTGATGTGGAGCCACCGGTTTCGCACAAGCCAGCAACAGCACAACAGACCAAAGGCTGGTCTCAGTGGTATTGTCTCTGCGGAGGGAAAAAGAATAAATGAAAATCAAATGAAAAGCACATACCATTTTTTTATTTGTTGTTTCCCCCAGCGTGAGGTCAGGTATTCCCAAGACCGAGGTTTTAGCCGTACCTTCAGATCCAAACCCCCTTTCAGGGGTTTTCATACCCTATGAATTTGTTACAGAACAAAAAACTTGAGCAAGACTTCCTTTGGGTCTACACGGTCTCTCTGACAACAGTGTACCACACATATCAAAACAAACACATAGGAAAACTCTTTACCTTTAGTTTCAGAGTGCAAAGCTGCCCAGTGAGAAATAGCAGACAATTTTCTGCAATTTCTGATTTCACACGACTTTGTCATTTCCCCCTGCTTAGTGATCTCATACTTCATATTCAATCTCAGCCAGTTAAGCAGGATCTGTCGGCATTTCTCCTACATTTTCCACTAAAAAAAGAAAAGCCCATGCAACTAGCAGGACTGCTGACCTGATGTCCCAGTTAGAGGCACACAGCTGGGACAACCAGGTGGGCCCAGCACTGAACCAGGACTCAGCACGGAGGAGCAAAACCCACACTAGGACAGCACCACACAAAGCTGCACAGAGGCTTCTGTGTTAATAAGATCATGTTTTAAAGCACAGTTTGCAGAATACTGGAAAATCATTACGGTATCTTCATGGTTCATTTTGAATTATATACACACACGATTTAGAGGAAAAATTATTGCTTGGGGGAAAATTATGCGTGTAAGAGTATGTGCACGTGTGCGTAAAGAGCAAAAGACAGAGGTAATGTATCAATATAAACAGATATACAGCCAGCTATTTTATATCGGCATCCATAAAGATCTGATAGCTCAGATCACTCTGGAGTGCATCGTAAGCGATGCCCTTAACCCCTCTTTTTCACACTTGAGTAAGTTTTTCTCAAATTCAGAAGGAATTTAACATGTTTTTAATGCAATTTTTTTATGCTAAAAAAATAAAAAAGGAGGCTCCATGCAACCTGTAATATGTTTTGTCGTTACTGGTGTGATAGCGAAATGCAAAAGAAATATGAGGATATATTCTGAATGGATAAACTTTAATAATGTACTTTATAAACTACTTCCAGAAGGATGAGGTGTAGGCACCTCAGGTAGAGGCACTTTTATTGCATGTGAAGTTCAGATGTTGAAACACTATTCCCTTTGTACAGAAGTTATTCCTCGAGTAAAGCGTTTTAATTTTACTGCTGAAAACTGGCCTGTTGGTATGCTTGAAGCAGAAGGAGTAGCACCACGTAGCACTCAGCCTCCCAGGCTCCTCATCAGATCTTCCGATGAGACCTTCTGATCCCTCCTTGCAACTGGATGCAGGAGAAGCCAAACCACATGGGATGACTGACAATGAATGGCAAGGGATGCTGAAGGAGCTCCCTGCCCTCCGATTTCCTACCCTTAGAAGAACCACACAATTACCGTTTCCTCCTCTTTGACAAATTCAAACTACTTCCAGACCCTCAAAAGCCAACAGAAGCAGCTCCAACACATGGGAAAAAAAAAAAAAGAAAAAAAAAAAACTCATTAGGGGCCTTTAAGTTAAAGTACAGTACCCAGAGTCAGCTTTCGAAGAGAGGGTAAATAAGTAAGACCTTTAAAATCTAAGATGGTTGCTCAGCAACACCTTGTCATGCTACATCACACAACGCTTCTTACTCGTTATTTCCCTGGCCAAAGGTCAAAATTCATCTTTCCAAGAGACAAGCCTTCCTAGAGAGCAAGCGATCAAACTCCCACATCCCGCTATCTCAGGAATAACCCACGTCTCCATCCTGGACACCTTCCAAACATCAAGACGTCCTGAAATTTCTCAAGGAGGCAGTCTTCGCTCTTCATAATTACTGTACCATGACACACGCAGCGCTGCCACCAGAGAGATGTAGGATTCCTTGCATAAATCTGTCTTCTCTGTGTCATACACAAGGAATCACAGAATGGTTTGGGCTGGAAGATCATCTTATTAAAGATCATCTAATTCCAACCCCAGCCATGGGCAGGGACACCTCCCACCAGCCCAGGTTGACCAAAGCCTCATCCAGCCTGGCCTTGAACACCTCCAGGGCTGGGGCATCCACAGCTTCTCTGGGCAGCCTGTGCCAGGGCCTCACCACTCTCTGAGTGAAGAATTTCTTCCTTATACCTAATCTAAATCTACCCTCTTTTAGTTTAAAGCTGTTAACACTTGTCCTATCACTACACTCCCTGACAAAGAGTCCCTCCCCAGTTCTCCTGCAGCCCCCTTTAGGTACTGGCAGGCCACTGTAAGGTCTTCCCAGAGCCTTCTCATCTCCAGGCTGAACGACCCCAACTCCCTCAGCCTCTCCTGACAGGAGAGGTGCTCCAGCCCCTTGATCATCCAGGTCCTTCTCCTCAGGGCTGCTCTAAATCCACTTTCTGCCCAGCCTGTGTTTGTTTGCGCTTGGGATTACCCCATCCCAAGAGCAGGGCCTTGCACTTGGCCTTGTTGAACCTCATGAGGTTCTCACAAGTCCACCTCTCAGGCCTGTCCAGGCCTCTCTGGATGCCATTCCTTCCCTCCTGCATGTTGATCACACCATGCAGCTTGGTGTCATCGGCAAATTTGCTGAGGGTGTACTTGATCTTTGTCCATGTAACCCACAAATACGTTATTGTGTCCCAATACTAACCCTTAAGGGTCACTACTCATCACTGATCTACACCTGGACACTGAGCCATTGACCACAACTCTTTGTGAGTGCAACCACCCACCCAACTCCTTACCCACCAAGTCGCCCATCTGTCAAAAGTATCTCTAATTTAGAGACAAGGATATCATGTGGGAAGCATTAATATGAGATACCTAAGGAAGCATCAATATGAGGAACCACTGCCTGCTGCCTCCCGTCTAGACATCTTCCATGCGCTAACGAGTTCCAATAATTCACAAAAAGAGCAAAACTGATCAAGTTATAGACAGCAATGCTGGCAGCTGCGGTTATCTCTTTTCATCTGACCAATTACTCCTTCCTTTTTGTAAAATACTTCAACATTCACATGATTTATTGCAACTTGAGGTAAGGAAAAAAAGTCAGAAATCTTGCCTCTGGCAGTTTTACGTGGAGGAATCCTGTTTTGCAAGAAAACAGCATTACTTGTCCTGCACTGCAAACTCAGGGTGTTCTTAGCTCTTAATGTAAGAGTTTATCACTTTTACATAGCCTAAGGTCCAGCTTTTTTAAAAAATGCTCCTGCAAATTCAATCAGCATTTTAATTGTTCAGAAGAAGCAAAGATACGTCACACTCCATCCCTCCATGGAGGGATTCACGTCCCTAAGTGCAGAAAGCTGCCTTTTACCCTTGTTGGCCTGGTCTTACAGAACTATCAATACTATGTCCATCTCTTGGAGCACCCCATCATTGCGTGCTGTCTGGGATTCACAGCCCTAGAAGGATGAAAACCAAGATCGAAAACATCAATACGCACTACGTCACGCTTGCGGCTTCTCTGCTGAACATTGATCCATCTTCTCCTTATCTCATCCTCCCACCCTTCCCATCCTACAGATCTGTTTCTTCCCCGACTATCTTGTCAGGAGGCTGCTCCACAGCAAGGTCTTTCCGTGTGCTGGGCACCGCAGATGAATGCAAGAACACAATCTTTGGTTGGCATCAGTGGGAACAACATTGTTATAGGGAGGAATTAATGACAACTGCCTACCTGTTGTTGTTGGGTTTTTTTTTGAAGCCATCGTGTATGTAACTCTCACGATGTAAGTACAAGAATATCATGCTAAAGAATTAGAACGTAAGGGGTGGGTTTTCCTTGTTTCTATGGTTATAAGCAATTTTAATGACCAACCTAAATAAAAAAGCTGGAAGAGAGAGAAAGTAGGAAGGAGTGAGGTAGGCGTATAATTTTGATTGACAGGACATAGCATAACTAGTTAAGATCTGTCAAATGTCTGCCTAAGATCACAAATCCTCAGCACATTGTATGGCAGAAATAATTAGCCTAAATGCACGGCTTCACAAAATCCTTTCTTACACAGCAAGATCGGAGCTCACAATTTCAGATTCCCCACATCAAATAGCTGATAAGATAAATACCAAAGGAGACGGGGTAAAGACCAAAAAAATATATACATATATTAATTTTTATTATTTGTCAGATTTTCAAATGCTACCAAGCCACAACAGCTTAACTTTTGCTCCTGGGTCCAAAAAATATAGCAAGAGGACAGCATTCCCAAATCATCAGCTACAACAACAAACTACCTGAAATGTATTATCAACTGCATCACTTCAGAATCATGTTCAGTGACGTATAAGCAGAGTAAGACAATTCCTGCCTTAAAGATGTAAAAGTAGGAGGCTGAATGCATACAGAGTTGCACATAGATTGGAAGGGAAATATTAGGCAGCACAGAGGCAATCTTGCTTGGCAAGACCAACAGAAACACCAGCACAACAGTCTGCTGTAGGTATTTCAGGAAAAAGGAAAAAAAAAGAATTGGGGAAAATTAAGGACAACCCTATAAATACTCACCAGCAATGCATCACGAAGGAAAAGCAACACAGCAACAAATACGTGAAGCATTTGAAAGTCAGAAACAGAGATTCATGACCTTGGAGAGAAGACTCAACATCTCAACAAGACGTAAAGCAGCGCACGGAGGGCTCTGGAAGATGCAACCAGCAGCCTGTGTGTAATGACATGAAGATGCAGAACGCAAAAAAAGGACTGACACAACAAAGATGCAAGACACACCAAGCTAGGAAGATATTTTTCTTTTACTTGACCGGCACTGTCAAGATACAAGCAGGACACGGTGATCTTCAGCACTCGTGAGAACATGTTATATACCACCACTTTTGAAGTTTCTGTGTACTTTCTTTCATGTTTTACAGCACCGCTATTTTATCAAATGTTGTTTGACTTTTAAGGATGAAAAAAAAAAAAAAAAAAACAGGCCGAGAGGATGAGGTTATAAAGAAGGGAAGTCAACAGCTCCTGAGATGCCTGCCAACAGGAACTGCATTTAAACTATCCAATTCTGGCAGAGAACAAACTCAAAATTTGATATTTAAAAGTCTTATGGTGTTGGAATGTATAATTAAACTAAAAGGACACAAGTGAACTAAGAGCTGATCAACACAAACTTGTATCAAAATCAGGAGAACGTGTTCCCAGGAAGACTCAGCCACCTGGTTCTTCCATGGTACATGGAAAGGGAAAAAAATCTACTTTATTTCCACTGAAGATCATCCTCTAGCCTCTAAAAGGTACAAATCTGTACAATCTCAGACAGCTAAAAAACAAAATACACCGTAAGAACTTGCCTCGTTTACAGCCAGTTTGCAATCCTAGAGAAACATATTTATTGTGACACAGGTCAATGCTTGACAACGTCCAGTATTCACAATGCAAGAATGATGAAAACACCTACAAATTATTATTTCTTGAAGAACCACTGCAGTCTCTCCTCAAGAATTGGTATAAATGGAGGGCTCAAATTGTTTTTCTGCCTCATCACCTTACTAGAGCAAGTCCAAACTGTCTCTTAAAATTTTCAATTTGCGAGTGAATAAACTAGAACTGTATGAAATGTATTCATTCAGTGGTTCTACCCTAACCAAGCATTTACACATTGTTGCCTCTAACTAGCAGTATATAAAAAGTCATACAAAGCTTTGCTGAACTGGGGAATGATTCCTTGATTCCAAATGAACTCTTAAGAAGACAACCAAGGCCCCTCCAAGCTCCAAACCAAGATCCAGGTCACATTTTCCACCACTGTGTTGGACACATTGGCTTTGTTCATGTCCAACCATATACCCATTCAAACCATCATGAGCCACAAGTCCAACACACACCTCAGCACAGGTTCTTTAAGTCTCAGAAAAAACACATGCAAGGGCAAAAAGTGCTGTAGGTGTAGCCTTCCAACTCTTCTATCCAACTGCTGTGGACACTAATGCCCCCCAGACAAAAACATCCAGTCAACTGCCCAAGAAATACCATGAAGCCATATAGACACCCAAGTGTAGCTGCTTGAATACAGCTGAGCTTGGGTTGGATGCAACTGAGGGGAAAAAAAGGAGAAATGATACCTCTGACTTGCACCGATGGACAGAGGACCAGCTTGGACAGCCACAGATTGAGAAACACAAAGCCACTGTTTTTAATCTCCCAATTTACAGACATCACTATTTCCTTCCCAGTAGTGCCACCAAGAACACAGTAACCATGAAGATAAAACTGAAAAAGCTATTTATATTATATCCAATACTCCTTACTGAAAGGTTTCAAACAGCCAGGCCACCTATCAGCAACTTGAAGACAAAAGCTGAAGTAGCACTGAAGCAGCTGGCTTGAGCTCATTTACTACCAGATAATACCTCCAAGCCTCCCAGTCCAACTCTGCAGCCATCAGAGCCATCTCTTCCCTGGACAGTGCCCAGGAATCGCCTGTGAATGCAATACAAGTGGATTTACTGCTTCTGCAACCCTGGAAACTCAAGTTACAGAGGTGACGTTACATTTCGTTTTGCCAATGCTAATCTAATACCTTTTTAAAGGTGCACACGTTTCACTGTGTTGGCTTCCAACACTGAATTCCTGGCCCTGCTAAGCTTCAGAATAAATGAGAGGAGTGTGCCCTCTGGGCGAAATCCCTTGCTGTAATCTGTATTCAAAACACACCACTCCAGAGCCTTGCGCACGTTGCCAAAATCGCCTTGAGGTTTGCTCTTGAGATGGCAATTTGCATATCAACATTTTGCTGCAGAGATTACCCAATGTCCCCGCTATTATTTTAATACTCAACTGTGGGCGGCCCCCCGAGCGGTGCACAGAAGCACACGCTAAAAATACCCGCCTTCCCCACTGGCTCTGCACATGACCACAGCTAACACCGGCTCGGATGCGAAACCGGGAGCGACGGCAGCCATCCGCCTCTCGAGGATGCTGCAAGAGCACTCCAAAGTGCCGAGAACCAAAGGGCTCAATAAAACACGCTGAGAACCAGAAAGTACCTCTGCACGGATGGAGGAGGGATATGTACGGCAGCTGGAGGAGGAGAACTGCTGGAGGAGCTGGGTTTGCAACCACGGAAAGCAGGAGATATTTATCGAAGCACGAGACGTACTTGGGAAAACAAATTAAGAGGTAATAAAGGAAAGCAGGAGAGGGAGGCATCACCGGGGACGTGAATTTAAGACTCTGAAAGGAGAAAGGGAAAGAAAGCTCGTGCGAAGAAGACAAGGGGTCCTGGCTGAATGTGAGCATGGCCTGATTCATGCCCCAGAAGGGAGCTCCCTTTCCCCATTGGCAGCACTGTGCTATGAAAGCACACGAAAACCAGCAATTGCAAGCTTTTCTATGCCTTCCTACTGCTCACCCAGCAAAGCCAGGTCTCAACAGTAGTAATTATTTTTGGCAAGACGTAAACAGGTCCAGGCAATGAAACCAAAAAACAGTTATTTACGAGATGCAAGGCAGGGAGTCGGCATCGGAGCCCGGCTATCAAATCAGCAAGCACAAGGTCACTCTCACCTGCTTAGAAGACTAGTTTTTTTTTTTTTTAATTTTTTTGGAAACTGGTGTGCAAGCCTGGTTCAGCCCTGGAAAGCGAGGAATGGATATACAGGACACGATAATGTCAGAAAACCTTGCCTCAATCAACCACAAGCACTTTCTTGCAGAGCTGGTGGGCTATGAGATGAGGTTCATTGAGCCTTTAAGTGACCATGAGCATCACCTCCACCACAGGAGCATAGGAAGAAGGACATCGGGTCGTCTACCAAAGCTGATGTAGAGGGAGGCACCAGAAGAACTCAAGCTGCACATAAAGTTTTAAGTATGAACACATCCACCACCTTATACTGAAGGCCACCAACTCCTTCGAGGGAGTCAGATTATCATCCTAAACTCCCAACCCAGGAAGCACCAGAGGTTTCAAGAAGCAATTTGCTTTCAAGGAGCATGGCTTTATATTCTCATCCACCCTTCTGCCATCAAAGAAAAACAGCAAAATCTGAGCCTGGGGATGTTGCATCCCAAGAGAGCTCAAGAAAACAGCAGCATCTCAAGCCCACAAAGTGACCATTGCGGAAAAGGCAAAAGGTCCTTCTGGTCTTACAAGGGCCAAAGGGATGCTAAAAGCCAAGAGGTGCCGGAAGGGAGTAGACAAGCGACCCAAGGTGATGAAGACCTCTAAACTGCTTTCTGCACCCCATCTTTATGTTCAAATGCCTCACCAACACAATCAAGACCCATAACTCTGTCTCCAAGCAAAAAATTAAACTAAATCATTATTAATTAAAAGAATACCAACAATACAACACACTAGCAATGGAACTGGACCAAGAGAGAAGAGCACGTCTGGACATCTAGCAGTCCATGAGATGAAATAAACTGAGTGCAGAAAATAGGACAAATATATAACAGAATAACGTACAAAGCAAGGGAAGAATAAGAAAAGACACTCTTGTTCTCCACGCAGAAAGAGGTTCTTTAAAATTAAAGTTCTGGTATTTCCATGAGAGGAAAAAAAAAAAAAACAGAACTGAAACATTTTCCATTGCTACATGTTTGTGGCAAAGGAGAAGAAATCCATCTGCTTGAAGCTCTAGCAGCGATAATCAGGAGGATATTACACTATCTATAGTGAAACTGTCAAACTGCTTTTTTGGATTCAACAGTGATTCAACATCTGTCACAGCATCCCGTTTTATTGTAATATCCCGGCACTGTTCACACCACTTCCTAAGATGCATTTCCAAGGGGGCTAGTTTAGGTACTTGGCTAGGATAGCAATCATTGTACTCTGAGAAAAATGACTTGTACCTATGAAACTTTCCTGTGGTGCATGATCAATGTTTAACAGGTCTTTTGAAAGCTCATAGTTGTTCTCTACCACAAATATGTCAAAAAGCAATAATTCTGGGACTGCGATGCCCACATTTTGCCACCTATTTGCATTTTTAGGCGCACTTAATGGAAGTTGAAGGCCCTCTACTTTGAGAAATCGAGCCACTAAGATGTGGTGGCATACGCACAACTTTATGTTCAGCAGTTTTAGCGTCATAAAAATCTGGTTGATCATCATTAAGAGAGGTCCTTGTAAAATAATGACTCCACTCAGCAGAGAAATGACTGAAGCCACAGAAACATAGAAACTTAGGTTGTCAATGATGAGCTTTCATGGAATCACAGAATATCCTGAGTTGGAAGGGACCCACAAGGATCATCAAGTCCAACTCCTGAGTACACACAGGACCACCCAAAAATCAGACCCTGTGTCTCAGAGCATTGTCCAAACACTTCTTGAACTCCATCAGGCTTGGTGCTGTGACCACTGCCCTGAGGAGCCTGTCCCAGTGCCCCACCACTTCTGGGTGCAGACCCTTTCCCTAACCCCCAGCCTGACCCTCCCCTGCCTCAGCTCCATGCTGTTCCCTCGGGTCCTGTTGCTGTCCCCAGAGAGCAGAGCTCAGCGCCTGCCCCTCCGCTCCCCTCGTGAGGGAGCTGCAGGCCGCCATGAGGCCTCCCCTCGGCCTGCTCTGCTCTGGGTTCAACAAACCAAGGCACCTCAGCCCCTCCTCATGTCTCTTCCCCTCCAGACCCTTCACCATCTTGGTAGCTCTCCTTTGGAGATTCTCTAATAGTTTTATGTCCTTCTTATATCGGGGTACACAAAGCTTCACACAGTATATGAGGTGAGGCTGAACCAGCGCAGAGTAGAGAGGCTTCCAACTCTACAACTCATAGTAGAGGAATAACAAACTCTTTAAAAAATAGCATAAAACCAAACAAAAACTCATGCAGCATATTTATATATATCAGAAATATTTATTTCTACAAAAATATTTTATACAACATATATATTTATATAAATTTAATTTCTCATACTTGTTCTCTGAGCACCTGCTGCCTGAGACTGATATTGGGGCTTCACCATCAGCAACAGGCAGGCGAGAGATCTGTTGGCAATATATTAAGCAGACAGAAGACATCAAAACATTTTGAATAGCTATATGCCTTATCCAGCTCTTTAGCAGAATGTTTAAACTTATATAGATCAGGTATTTTAGAAGTTAGGAGATGCTAATGAAAGTCTACAAATTGAACAGTGACACAAGGGATCACAAATTAATTGCTTTGTGGGGAGGAAAAAAAAAAGCCACAGAATCGTAGAATGCTTGGGATTGGAAGAGACCTCAAAGATCATCTAATTCCAATCCTTCTGCCACAGGCAACAACACCTTCTACAACAACACCTTCTACTAGACCGGGCTGCTAAACCATTAAGCAAGAACTAAACCTTAATGCAGCTTTTGATGGCAGAAAATAATTTCTTCCTAATATCTGATACAAACCTATACTCTTTCAGTTTAAAGACATTACTCCTTGTCCTGCCAGTACAATCCCTCACAGAGTCCCCCTTCAGGTTTCCTGTAGGTCCCTTTTAAATACTGAAAGCCACTATAAGGTCTCCCTAGAGCCTTCTCCAGTCAAAACCTGCAGTAAGGTTTTGTTCTTGTTTCATTAGGCTTTGCAGGAATAAATTCTTCACTACGAGAGTGGTGAGGCACTGGCACAGGTTTCCCGGAGAAGCTGTGGATGCCCCATCCCTGGAGGTGTCCAAGGCCAGGCTGGATGGGGCTTTGGGCAGCCTGGGCTCTTGTGAGGTGTCTCTGCCCATGGCAGGGGGTTGCAATTAGATGGACTTCAAGGCCCCTTCCAACCCAAGTGTTCTCTGATTCCATGAAAAGCTAAAGATCTTCAGTACCCAACAGAACAATATATATCTACATGGAAGATTTAAAAAAATAAAAAAGAAAAAATGAAGATCCATCTATTCTTTAATGCACAGCATCTACTCTTATATAAGATGATTATTTTCTTTGGCCAGCTGTGAATAGAAAACAGTTCATCAGAGTTAACTTCATGCTGTTTTAGCAATTGGCATACTTTTTTTTTTAATAAATGGTTTCTCATTATTAAAGATCCTTGGCAAAAAAGAGTTCATTCCACGTACGGTTTCTCAGCAAGACCATAGTGGTCTGAACAAGATAGATTGCAACGAGGAGCATGCTGGTCTCTTTTTCCCCCCCATCCTCATGATGGCATGGCCTTGAGTAGTGGCAGGAGAGGTTTAGATTGGATAGTAGGAAGAATTTCATCACGGAGAGGTTGGCCAAGAACCATGGAAATGGTGGAGTCACCATCCCTAGAGGTTTTCAGAAGATGTGTGGCTGTGGTGTTTAGAAGCATCGTGTAGAGATGGGACTCAGTAGGTCATGTTGATGGTTGGACTTGATCATGAAGGTCTTTTCCAACGTAGACAATTCTCTGATTTTCAGTCAATGGTGGGACATAAAAGAGCCTTTGTGCCCAGCTAGCACTGAAAGCAAATAATCAGCATTATTCTCCTTCAAAATTTTGAAAAACTCCTCTACTTCGGGAACAATATGCTCCAACAGAAACAACACCAAAATTGCACAAACTCAACAGCTCATCGCCTGCAGCTCCCGGTGCCAGGCGGATGGAAGCGCAATAAATAAGGAATAAAGGAAATCCATCACGTCCATCGTCATATTAAATAATTACCCAGTGAGTCAGCACAGTTCTGTTGGGTTCCTGCAGCCTCATCTCTCTTCCCCATTGCCAGGCAGATGCACAGCAGCACTTCTCTCCCCATAAAATTGCAGTATTAGAAGAATTCAGAGCATAACAAAACCTCCAAGCTGGGCCAAGGAGGCGTCCACCTGGAGAGCAATGTCTGGTGGGCAGGGATGCTGTGAAGCATTTGGTAATAATTCAGCTTCAACAGATTCACAGTTATCTACAGTTAGTTGTGGCCACTGCTCAAATTGATAAAAAGTCCTATTTTTCACGGCTAATATGTTTTCTGAACAAATTATTCATGCCGAAAATTTCAATAGTGGTTATTTGCTGAGGACTAAATTCAAGGAGGAAATCTGGATGTTGAGTGCTGTTCTTTGAATAACACTGGGGAGGGAAAATTGTTTGCTCACACTGAAGATGCTCCGTTTTGAAAAACCTCTATCATCTCCAACCTCATTTCCTACACCTCAGCATTTTCCCCTCCACAAAAGTCTCAGCTGATGGTTTGTACTCGACAGCCTAAAAACTCTCCTAAGACTTTTCCTCCAGAAAGTTTTCCCCAAATTTTGAGTCATCATCGCATTGCTTGTAAACTCGAGGAGACATCATCTGGTCTTCTCCAAAGAACCCAAAGGACTTATTTTTCTCCTCTAAAACATCTTCATTTTAGGACACACGAGCACCACTGCATGTGAATTGTGGTCACAGTCATGAGATACCACATGCAATCCATATCACATGGTAAATAAATAAGGGCTTTCAGGGATGAAAAAAAAAATAATGGAAAAAAAAATAAGAAAGGTTAAGCTGTGTTCGTGATTTTATGTCTCCACCACAGAGCTCCTTTCCAACGTCTTCACATTTTTGTTCAAAGCAGCCATTGAGAGCAAGCTTGGGGGTTCCTACGGACCATATCAGTTTGGCATCTCACATGGCAAAGGGAATGACAAGTGGCTTAACCACAAAAATTTGGGTCTCAACTCCCCCGGAGCTGTTATTCACACACACGAAAATGGACGCTCCATGCAGAAGCAAAACAAGAAGGTTCATTTAACGTGGCCCTGGGCAACCTCCTCCAGGTGGCCCTGCTTGATCCTTTTGAGATTCTGTGAAAACAACGGGAACTGGGGAAAGCCCTGGTCCAAAACCTTGCTATACAGTGGTTTCCTTTTAAAAAAATAA
Organism: Anas acuta; assembly: GCF_963932015.1. Lineage (NCBI taxonomy): Eukaryota > Metazoa > Chordata > Aves > Anseriformes > Anatidae > Anas > Anas acuta. The sequence continues at coordinate 155,667,455 of NC_088980.1, forward strand.
TACGAATATAAATTCTTTGCAACTTTTTGCTTGCAGTAGCCCAGGAGGTGAGTAACCAAAGCAAGTAAATGCCCTTTGGGAGAGCTTTGCCCCCAGCTACGAATCCCAGCAAAGCAGCATCACAAAACAACATTTTGGCGTTTTTTTTTTAGACCCATCTTCAGAATATTTCCCTGAACAATTGATATATTTTTCTGAGCAACTGGTAATATTTTTAACAATTGATAATATTTTTCCTACCAACTGATCACCGATCTCCGCTTGCTGAGGGTGCTGCAAGAAAAACTGACAAGAATATGGAAAAAAAAAATCCATTCTTCCCTCTTTCTAACGTTAATTATTTTTTCATTATCAGAAACACTGGGAGGCAGAGATGTGCCCATGCATTCCAACAACGACACGGCACCTGCCTACTGAATTTCCTGACTAGTGAACCTACCAAGAAAACGAGTTTTAAATAGAAACCTCCCTGCCAGCGTTAAATCAGATTAATTCTTTTACATTATTTTAATCTTACATACCATTTGCAAGGCAAGCAGGAAAAAAAATAATATAAAAAAAAAAAAGAGCAGGGTTCTTATCTTGACCACCTTCCTTTTTCGGAAATGCTGGGCTTTATTAAAACCCACAAATAACCTTGGTGACAGCAGCGCTGCTGGCGAGGTGGGGCTGTGGCACGTGTTTCATCCACAGCTTTCCAGGCACTCAATGTCAAGCACTGAGCATCCTTCGTCCCTGCAGCACCAACCTGAATTTCTGGCCAGGTTTTTGTGGAGCTGCGGGTGCCAGAAAGCGGGCTGCAAGAAGATGAACTCTGAAGGGTTGGCGATGCTGCTAGAGGAGAAGCTTTGCGAGCCTACGCCAGCAAGTGTCGGGGTTTAGGCAGGCTCCAACGCTTCGTTTTGAGTCCTGTTCATGCATCTGGGTGAAGTTTGGGTCTTGCCATAGGCAAATCTGCTTGGAGAGACACCACCAGCCACATCCCACATGGAAGGGACCAGTTTTCCATCCATCGTGTCTCCAGCACAGGATCAGGCGTGGACATTAAGTCTGGTGCAAGCAGCCTTCACCCTGACCACGATGACCCCAACCCTACATTAAGCACGCACAGAGGCTCCTCCTGCCCTCGCCTGTCGTGGATTTATACCATCAGTTGTGGATTTACACCATCAATCGTGGAGATACCAACCTCAGAAAATCCCTGAAAAGCCAAGCAAGAGCCATCTCCCCACCTGATGCAGCTGAATAGGAAGAAAGGCAACAAAGGCAGCAAAAGTAAATTCAATTTCTTCAAGTTCTTTCCATTTTCATCCAGCAGAATGCCTTTCTGGTACAGGCAGGGAATCAAAAGCATTTATTTTTATCTTGATATTATTTACCCTTTCCCGCTTGCTATTTAAATATCCCTGAATTCCCAGGAAAATCAGCAATTCAAAATACCGTTCGATATATATTTATAAGCAGGGGGAAGCTCAGAGCCGTTCATTTTCGACTTGCTCGCTTTTTTTGTTTGTTTTATTAGATTTCAAGTGCCGTAATGTCGACGTGCCAACTTCTCGAGAGGCACAAGTTGGAGCCAGCTGATCCTTCAGGTCCCTTCCAACCCAAATTGTTCTGTGATTCTCACCTACTCCAGATTCTTGACCAAGAGATAAGACAGGATGGGGATAAAGAATTTAATATTCAAATCCCTGTCCCACCAGTCTCTCTAGACAAATTTCCAGTTGTTTTCATGCACGAGAGGCAACTTTGGACTGCTGGAAATCTGCAGAGCAGCGTTACACAGCAAAAATACCCCAAAAAAGTGCCTGAAGTGACTCCCTGGTAGATGTTCCTGCTCCAAACACTAGCCCTGAGCACAGGATTTTGAAATATCTCATTGCCAGAATCGCTGCCTGCCCCTTATCCAGCCTGTGCCACCCAAAACATCTTCCCACATTTGGGGACACGAGCCAAGGAGACTTGGGGAGGAGCAGGAATGGCAGAGGAGGCACAGTCGCATTTCCACTTGAGCTCAGCCTCTCCTGCATCCCTTACAGCCACATCAGCTGCTTTTTTTTTTTATTATTATTATTATTTTAATTGCATTAACAGACACAAGCAAAACAGCAAGGCCTGGCTGAACGCAGCGGAGGGAATTTGTTGCTCAGCTGATGTCTGGATCAGCGCAACAACAGTGCCCTGGAAAAAGGCAGGGATGAACCTGGAAAATTTGGAGGCTCGAGCCACCCACCTGCCATGCTGGCTCCTCACCCAGCGCATTCACAGCCCCACCGCAAAGCTTGGAAAGTGGTGTAAAGGTGGGATTAAAAACAAAACCGCAACTTATTGCTATCATTTTTGACGAGGAACAAGGGGAGAGAGGGGAAGTAAAACTAATCCAGGTTACTTCCCCCTTTGGAGTCCATGCATCACTAAATCAGTGCACTTAAAATGCAAACAGCAAAAGGTTTTGCAGGGCACATTTGGCGTGTTCACGGCAGAAGGAAAACGTTCTTCTGGGCTGCAAAACCTTCAGCTCTTTGCTAGGCACGCAAAAACAGAAAGGTGATTTTCAGGTGCTGTGGATTCAATGCACCACGCAGCCAAGGCTCAACGTACTGAAATCTCAACGTATTTTAAAACACAGGCACACCAACTAAAGTTTCTGCAAGGTGTTACCTTGAAGGTTATAAAAATACCACTGTACCCCCCCCCAGGCAAGGTTTGAAGCAAACCCAAAGCTCTTATTTAAGTGTACCAAGGGTCCTGGAGCAGTTCCTAACCCGGCCATCACACCGCTGCTCTTCCCCATGTGTTTTGTTGGGTGAAGGCACTGCAGGGCAGTGTCACTGCAGCTGGTGGCAGGGGACGAAGCTTCGTCCCCACACATGGGCTGGGTGTGCAAGGGGCTCCCGTGCACAGAGGCTTCCTGTGCATGGCCAGAAAGCCTCCAGTTTGCACATGCACACCCCGTGCAAGGCCACCAAGCCTCTAGTTTGTGCACTAAAGTGTCCTGTGCATGGCCATAAAGTGTCCAGTTTGCATGCACACGCCCTGTGCATGGCCAACATTCCTCTGCTTTGCATTCTCACGCCCTGTGCATGGTCAGAAAGCCTCCACTTTGTGCACTCATGTCCTGTGCATGGCCAGCAAACCTCTAGTTTGCATGTGCATGCCCTGTGCAAGATCAGCAAGCCTCCACTTGCACACACACACTTGTGCATGACCCCAAAGTCCCTATTACGCATTCTAACTGCCTGTGCAATGCCAGAAAGTCTCCGATTTGCACATGCATGCCCTGTGCAAGGCCAGCAAGGCTTCACTTTGCATAATGCACACCCCATACAAAGCCAGCAAACCTCTAGTTTGCCCATGCACACCCAGTGCATGGCCGGCAAGCCTCCAGTTTGCACACGCACACCCTGTGCATGGCCAACAAGCCTCCACTTTGCACATGCACGCCCTGTGCAATGCCAGAAAGTCTCCAGTTTGCCCATGCACACCCTGTGCATGGCCAGCAAGCCTCCACTTTGCACATGCGTGCCCTGTACAAGGCCAGCAAGTCTCAGGCATGCATTCTCATGCCACGTGCATGGCCAGAAAGTCTCCAATTTGCACATGCACATCTTATGCATGACCAGCAAGCCTCCACCTTGCACATGCACACCCTGTGCATGGCCAACAAGCCTTCACTTTGCACATGCACGCCCTGTGCAAGGCCAGCAAGTCTCCAGCATGCATTCTCATGCCACGTGCATGGCCAGAAAGTCTACAGTTTGCACACGCACACCTCGTGCAAAGCCAGCAAGCCTCCACTTTGCACACGCACACCCTGCGCGCGGCCAGCAAGCCCCCACTTTGCACTCTCACGCCCCGTGCAAGGCCAGCAAGCCTCCAGCACGCATTCTTACGCCCCGTGCATGCCCAGCAAGCCTCCGCTTTGCACACCCGCGCCCCGTGCAAGGCCAGGAAGCCCCCGATTTGCACACGCACGGCGCGTGCACGCCCAGCAAGCCCCACTTTTGCACACCCACGCCCCGTGCACGGCCCAAGGGTGCCCGCTTTGCACACTCACGCCCCGTGCACGGCCGCAGGGCCGTGGTGCCAGCTTGCACGCCCCCTCCCCTCCCGCCCCCCGCCCCACGACCGCGCGCCCCGCGTGGAACCGGGGTGGGGGGGGGGAGGGGCGGGGAGAGCCCAGCGCGCGCCCCCGCCGCCGCGCGCGCGCGCGCGCCCCTCACCTGCCGCCGCGCGCCCGCCGCCGGCACCCAAACATCACGTGACCACCGCCGGCCCCGCCCTCTCCTCTCCCCTACCACGTGCCCGCTCCCCTCCCTCCCCGCCGCCCGGGTGAGCGGCCGGACTACAAGTCCCAGCGGGCATTGCGAGGTGTAGCCCCGCCCCTTGTGCGCTCGGTGGCCAATCGGGGGTGAGGGCGGCAACCCCGCCTCACGTCCCCTCAGAGCGTTGCTCGCCTGAGGGGGTGAGGACGCGCCTCAGCCCTGCGCTCCGTCAGAGGCCTCTGGGCTCACCCTGAGGCGGTCGCTCCGCGCTGTCCCCTTAAAAAACAGAATTATAAGGGTTGGAAAAGAGCTCCAAGATCATCTGGTCCAACCATCGCCCTACCAACACTATCACCATGACATGAAGTGTTATGTCCAAGCTCTCCTTGAATACCCCCAGGGACGGTGACTCCACCACCTCCCTGGGCAACCCGTCCCATGCCTGACTGCTCTTGCTGAGCAGAAATGTCTCCTCATTTCCAACCTGAACCTCTCCTGGCACAACTTGAGGCCATTCCCTCTGGTACTGTCACCGGTTACCTGTGAGAAGAGGCCGACCCCCAGCTCCTCACACCTTCCTTTCAGGGAGTTGCAGAGAGCAACGAGGTCTCCCCTGAGCCTCCTCCAGACCAAACAACCCCAGTTCACTCAGCTGCTCCTCACAGGACTTGTGCTCCAGGCCCTTCCCCAGCTTCGCCGCCCTTCTCTGGGCACACTTCAGGGCCTCGATGTCCTTTTTGTAGTGAGGGGCCCAAAGCTGAACACAGCACTCGAGGTGCGGCCTCACCAGAGCAGAGCACAGGGGGACGATCGCCTCCCTGCTCCTTTGGGCTGCACTATTCCTGATACAGGCCGTTAATTAGAAGAGGTGTTACCACTTCATTAAACAACAACATTTTAGCACTGGATGAGCTGATTCTCCTTCAGTATTTAGCAGATGATCCTGGTTGCCCTGTGAGGAGGGGATCGTGCCTTCCACTGCAGCGACACGGCGCTTAGAGTTCAGCGCATGATCAGCAGCAAATAAAAGCCGCTGAGTTGCTGCTGTTAAAGCGCCGACCGTGGGTGAAATGCTGTTGAAAACACCGCGATTTGTGGTGTTTCCAAGACCAGCTCAGGCAGCTTTCCCAGCAAAGTGGTTTAACAGACCGGCCTGGCACACACAGCTCCCGCTGTACCTGTACTTATTTGCTAAGTGACAGCAGCTTTACTTAAGCGAGCTGGAAGTGGTTGGCTTTGCAAAAGGAGTTATAAAGCAAGGATTTTCTTCACAGGGCCTTTAAACGACAATTCATTTTAACAAGGGGCTGACAAGCCAGCTGCCTTTTCAGAAATGTAATTCTTTACTGATAGCCCTGCCAAAAAAGTTTTAAAAGGGCTGAGGGGCCACCTAAGCCTCCATAAACTTCAGGGCTTTTACAGCACCAAGCCACCATCAGAGCATTTTTCTCCATCTTTTGCTGCATTGGTAAATCACTTATTTGTGTGGTCTCAAAAGAAAATCCCTAAGGAAAAAGGCCATAAAAATGCACTGATAATGAAATACAGCTGCAAAATCCTCTGACCACAGTTGCACGTGCAACACGCTTGGCTCTTGCTGAGGGGTTTTCTTGGGAAAGAAGAGCAGGTTAATCCTATGAGAAGCAGAGATCACAGTTCAAAACTCCTGAAAAATTCAGGAAAGTCCTGTAATTTGCAGTACAGACCATATTTACTTTCAGTGGGAGCCTCATGAAAGTAAATAAAAAAAATATTTAAACATATGCCAATGTAAGATACAGACAAAGTATTACAATTACAGTAAGATAAAACTTATATAATGTGTTCTGCAGTCTCTGCATCTTGCTCATTGTGCATATGGTAGTTGAAGAAATACTGCTTGATCAATAAGCGTGTTATTCATACAATAATAATACTGTGCAATTAGGACAATTTTTATTTGAAGACTTTGGGCCTTACATACGTTCATATTGTGTGCATCGGGATTTGTCCTTGCTATCAGCAGCTGCTTATTGATCTCATAGTTTTCAAAGTGAGGCAAGATTAGGCTCTTGGCATGGTGTGGCACTCTGGCCTTTAACATAAATAGGCAAGTTGTCTTGCACCATCTAAGCCAATGCTTACTTTGAATTGAGGAAAAAATATTATCAATTAACAGCCTTGTTCCATCCTATAGCCATAAGGGATTGCTACTGAGACTGTTACTCAGCTAGGTCGACTCTATTTTTAGGGGATTCCTTCCAGTATTTGAGAGGAATTTCCTTCTGGCTCACAAGTTTATTTTGTGAATCTCCTTAACTCATAATCTTTCAGTAGCTATACTATTAGGGTACTCATAGAAAGGTTATCCTCTTGTCCTCTAAGATACTTTTTCCAAATATGTGTTTATTTGATTTTCCTGTAGTAATACGTCCTGGCTCTTCATCAACCTCCATTGCCACTGTCTCTTTTTTTTTTTTCTTCTCTTTTTTTTTTTTTTTTTATCACCTGATGAGTTTCTTTGTTCGATATATGATAAAAGAAATCACGCTTTTATGAAAACATGATTGAGAATGTGATAGAAAATGGTAAACCTATGATGGTCAAATATCTTGGAGAATATTAAAAGAGCAATATCTCCTACTAAGTTTCAGTGTAAGAAAAAAAAAAAAAAAAGAACAAATGTAAATCTGTGTTAAATCCTATTATATTCTCGCATATCACCCAGAGGGGTTTCATTCCCAATAAATTTTGCAGTACTCTTCCACAAGGCAGGAGAATACAAAGCATAACTTACATGAAGAGGAAGGGATTGGCATGTGGATCGCTCAGGTTATAATTCATTTTGCGGTCTTAATATTGCTTCTTATAAAACCAAAACCACTATTAATTTTTCTCCTGTTTTGGATTCACTGCAAGTGTTGGTATGTTCAAGAAAACAGAGGAAATTAAATAACACAAGAAAGCTTTAATGACTGCTTAATTTATCCAATTGTTGGGATAAATTTATTCCATTAATTATTAATAATTAATTTATGTTATCCCATTATTTTATCCCCTTATTGGGAGGGACACAGCAGCTGTGTTCCTCCCAATAGCCACACAAACCCGGCAGCAGAGCTTTCTAACACAGCAGTAAAGGAAAAGTAAAGAGCAACTCAGCCACAACGTGAAGAAGAAAGCCTGAAGACTTGTCTTGAGTTTGTACAAACCAAATTTCCAGATTTTAAAATTATCTAGGAACTATTAATTTAGTATAGTTCTGCTATATATATCTGCACCTTTGCTTAAGGAGTCTCCACTTTTGCCCCAAACCCCTTCTTTTCAGTTTTGCCCTAATTTCTTTACAGATCTCAAGGAGAAATGTTTTCCTTTCCCCTTTCTCCAGACAACTCTCTCCTTTTGCTGTTATTTCTGCTTTCTGCCTAGAATTTGGACAGGGGTTGTAGGTTTTCTGACAAAATATAGCTGTTTTTTAGTAGCACTTAACTTTTCAATCCCAGATTAATTGGACAATTACACATTTAGAAGAGTAGTTTGGTTCTGTTTTGTTTTCTCCTTGATAAAAATGCTCTTTCCCAGTCAAATGCCTTATATACCAAGCCAGTGGGCTGCAAGGAGCGCTGAAACAAATAGAAGTTGGTCTGAATGCTTCACAAAAAAACGAGGCGGGCTCTTATTTCCCGTTTTCAGAGCTCAGTGACGGTGACCTAAGATTCCCTGAAAACAGTACATCTCGGAGAGCTTATCGCAGCATATCCATGTGTTGTTACCTGTGAGCAATTTAATAAAAAAGTTATTATAGCGACAATAAAAGGAGGCTGGAGAATGCCTGCTAATCCCCAAACAACCTTATTTCAGTCTATTTAAAGTCCAGGAGAGACTTGTATTCCAGGCCCGAGCAGATTCTGACATAAAACAGATGTTTTCATCAAGTACTGCAATGGCAGCACTACATGTCCCAAGCTGGTGACTATCTGGCAGGTCTGCTACGTCACAAGGAGGAATCACGAGCTATAAAGAGCCTGTTTTCAGGACTTTCTGTGGATTTGAGTGGCGTTATGCCTCGATTTATCTCAGCGTCGTTGGATTTGACCCCTCTTTTTCTAGAAACGTCAGGATTAGGAAAATAGGAAATTTATTTTACGGTAATTAAGTCTGGAACAGCTAAAGGAGCACATGCCGAGTGCAGCGGTCCTAACACCACAAAGAGGGAGGAAGGCTAAAGCAAGCAGCCGGGGTGGAAAGCCTGGGGATGCTGGAACAAATCCCTCATCCTGCCCAACTCAATGATAAAACACCACCGTTAATTTGCTCCATTCTGGAAAGCAGAAAATAAGTCACTTTTGTGCCTAAATACTTATAAATATGCAGTATTGAGGTCTGGTTTTCACTTCGAGCAATGCAGTTGCTGCTGCACCTCTATAATCAGAAGATTTGACCCATATGGAGAAGCCAAGGTACAGGATTTACAGGTCCAAACTTGCAAGATCAGACATTAAGGAAGATTTTAGCTGACAAAGTCTTAGTTCCCAGTTCTTCCTTATGACATCTAAAACCATCCCGGTATCCAAAGCATAACCAAAATCCTCCTTTAAATTGTGTGCAATGCCCTTGTGAAACTAATAAATGCATCATGCAAAGCAAGGAAGCCTGAAATACAAGTTGGTACATAGGTTCTTAGAAAACGGGAGAATAGTCTTGGTTTAAAATACATATTTTTAATCTAATCTGTAAATATTTCATTTATTGCATGGTTCTAACACTAAATTCCCACTACCGGAAGCAAGTTTCTATATGGTTACTGTTATTAGAGCTACTCTTACTACGTATTAATCAAGAATTGTCCTTTCTACCTGTGGTCTCATCAGGTTATTAGGTTTTCTCCAGAATTACACACTTTGGGAGGAAAAGATTGCTCTTTTCTACACATACGTGCTACATCGCTCACAACAGGTTCCCAACCATGTTCAGCCTCCAAGTGCATTATATAAATAATAAGACTGATGAGAAAGATAGTAAAATCTTCCATTTCAGAAAGAAAAATTTGAAAAAAAAAATGACCCAAGAAGAACACAAGGCTTTGGGATTCACTGATGAAAGGTGCAAGCAAATGACAAATCAGAAAATAAACCTGGAATTAAAAAAAAAAAAAAAAAAAAAAAAAAAAGTTAAGTAAAGTTCTCTGTGCACTTTATCAAAGGTAGAAATAAATGTTGGTTTCAGTATGACTGCAATGTCAGTACTGGTATCTATCAGTGAATCCTTTTGAAACTTCATCATCTCTGTGAATTTGTAATGTCACTTTGCTCAGGAAAAGAAAACAAAAAAAAGAAAAGATTACTGTTTTCTATATATACATGCTACATCTCTAATAAAAAAGAAAAAAGAAAAAAAAGGGAAGGGAAGGGAAGGGAAGGGAAGGGAAGGGAAGGGAAGGGAAGGGAAGGGAAGGGAAGGGAAGGGAAGGGAAGGGAAGGGAAGGGAAGGGAAGGGAAGGGAAGGGAAGGGAAGGGAAGGGAAGGGAAGGGAAGGGAAGGGAAGGGAAGGGAAGGGAAGGGAAGGGAAGGGAAGGGAAGGGAAGGGAAGGGAAGGGAGAGGAGTGGAAGAGAGGGGAGGGGAGGGCAGGGGAGGGAAGGGCAGGGGAGGGAAGAAGAAAAGAAAAGAAACGAAAAAAAAAACGAAACGAAATGAAACGAAATGAAAAAAGAGAAAAAAGAAAAGAAAAGAAAAGAAAAGAAAAGAAAAGAAAAGAAAAGAAAAGAAAAGAAAAGAAAAGAAAAGAAAAGAAAAGAAAAGAAAAGAAAAGAAAAGAAAAGAAAAGAGAAAAGAAAAGAAAAGAAAAGAAAAGAAAAGAAAAGAAAAGAAAAGAAAAGAAAAGAAAAGAAAAGAAAAGAAAAGAAAAGAAAAGAAAAGAAAAAAAGAAAAGAAAAGAAAAGAAGAAAAGAAAAGAAAAGAAAAGAAAAGAAAAGAAAAGAAAAGAAAAGAAAAGAAAAGAAAAGAAAAGAAAAGAAAAGAAAAGAAAAGAAAAGAAAAGAAAAGAAAAGAAAAGAAAAGAAAAGGAAGATATAAAGGTAGGGATATGCAGATCTGAAACATGGAGTAAATGTACTTTTCCCAGAGTTTAGAGGGACTCAGCTGAAGTTATGTCAATCTTTCTATCCACACTTTCAAATAACAAGAGAAAATCTACAAGACCACGCCAAGAATGATCACAAATCTAACCAATGCTATGAATAAAGACTGGAAGAGGTGAGCTTGTTGAATCTAGAAGACCTGGGGAATTAGGAGTAACTACTCGGTTATATTTTCTGTTGTAACTTCAGAAATTTTAAATGTCGTTGTTTCAGGCCAGGATCCGTTTAGCCCCATGTTCTGCTTCTCCCAGCGCCCATCAACAGATGCCAAAGGAGAAGGAAGCCCAGAAGAGATGTTGATGACTGCTCCCCCAGTCTCCGTGTGTTTTCAGCTCAAGATTTACTTCATTTTATTGTGGTCCTTGCTGCTTGTTTCTTCCAGCTCTTCACCCAGTCTTAAACCTACAAAAATTATCATTCATATCTCCATTCATACCAGCACTATGAAAGACTTACTTCTTTCATTTATTTTGAATTCCATCATTTTCACATGAAGACATTACTCCTTGCACTCGAATAAACTGCTCTGGATCCCCCTCCAGTACTCCACACCCCTCATGAACATACAACCAGTTACGTGCCACTCAAATTGTCTTTTCCGGACCAAATTAATTGGTCCGGAATACATGTCAAATAAATAAAAAAAAAAAAAAAAATAATGAAAGGGGAAGGGAGGGAAGGGAAGGAAGGGAAGGGGAAGGGAAGGGAAGGGAAGGGAAGGGAAAGGGAAGGGAAGGGAAGGGAAGGGAAGGGAAGGGAAGGGAAGGGAAGGGAAGGGAAGGGAAGGGACAAGAGGGGAGGGGAGGGGAGGGGAGGGGAAGGGAGGGGAAGGGAAGGGAAGGGAAGGGAAGGGAAGGGAAGGGAAGGGAAGGGAAGGGAAGGGAAGGGAAGGGAAGGGAAGGGAAGGGAAGGGAAGGGAAGGGAAGGGAAGGGAAGGGAAGGGAAGGGAAGGGAAGGGAAGGGAAGGGACAAGAGGGGAGGGGAGTAGAAGGGAGGGGAGGGGAAGGGAAGGGAAGGGAAGGGAAGGGAAGGGAAGGGAAGGGGAAGGGAAGGGAGGAAGGGAAGGGGAAGGGAAGGGAAAGGAAGGGGAAGGGAAGGGAAGGGAAGGGAAGGGAAGGGAAGGGACAAGAGGGGAGGGGAGTAGAAGGGGGGTGAGGGGAAGGGAAGGGAAGGGAAGGGAAGGGGAAGGGAAGGGAAGGGAAGGGAAGGGGAAGGGAAGGGAAGGGAAGGGAAGGGAAGGGAAGGGAAGGGAAGGGAAGGGAAGGGAAGGGAGGGGAGGGGAGGGGAAGGGAAGGGAAGGGAAAGGACAAGAGGGGAGGGGAAGGGAAGGGAAGGGACAAGAGGGGAGGGGAGAGAGGGAGGGAAGGGAAGGGAAGGGAAGGGAAGGGAAGGGAAGGGAAGGGAAGGAAGGGAGGGAAGGAGGAAGGGAAGGGAAGGGAAGGGAAGGGAAGGGAAGGGAAGGGAAGGGAAGGGAAGGGAGGGGAAGGGAAGGAAGGGACAAGAGGGGAGGGGAGGGGAAGGGAAGGGAAGGGAAAGGACAAGAGGGAGGGGAAGGAAGGGAAGGGGACAAGAGGGGAGGGGAGAGGAGGGGAAGGAAGGGAAGGGAAGGGAAGGAAGGGAAGGGAAGGGATGGGAAGGGAAGGGAAGGGAAGGGAAGGGAAGGGAAGGGAAGGGAAGGGAAGGGAAGGGAAGGGAAGGGAAGGGAAGGGAAGGGAAGGGAAGGGAGGAAGGGAAGGGAAGGGAGGGGAAGGGAAGGGAAGGGAAGGGAGGGGAGGGGAGGGGAAGGGAAGGGAGGGAAGGGAAAGGACAAGAGGGAGAGGGGAAGGGAAGGAAGGGGACAAGAGGGGAGGGGAGAGGAGGGGAAGGGAAGGGAAGGGAAGGGAAGGGAAGAGGGAAGGGAGGGAAGGGAAGGGAGGAAGGGAAGGGAAGGGAAGGGAAGGGAAGGGAAGGGAAGGGAAGGGAAGGGAAGGGAAGGGAAGGGAGGGAAGGGAAGGGAAAGGAGGGGAAGGGACAAGAGGGGAGGGGAGGGAAGGGAAGGGAAAGGACAAGAGGGGAGGGGAAGGGAAGGGGACAAGAGGGGAGGGGAGAGGAGGGGAGGGAAGGGAAGGGAAGGGAAGGGAAGGGAAGGGAAGGGAAGGGAAGGGAAGGGAAGGGAAGGGAAGGGAAGGGAAGGAAGGGAAGGGAAGGAAGGGAAGGGAAGGAAGGAAGGGAAGGGAAGGGAAGGGAAGGGACAAGAGGGAGGGGAAGGGAAGGGAGGGGAAGGAAGGGAAGGGAAGGGGAAGGGAAGGGAAGGGAAGGGAAGGGAAGGGAAGGGAAGGGAAGGGAAGGGAAGGGAAGGGAAGGGAGTAGGAAGGGAAGGGAAGGGAAGGGAAGGGAAGGGAAGGGAAGGGAAGGGAAGGGAAGGGAAGGGAAGGGAAGGGAAGGGAAGGGAAGGGAAGGGAAGGGAAGGGAAGGGAAGGGAAGGGTAAGGGAAGGGAAGGGAAGGGAAGGGAAGGGAGGAAGGGAAGGGAAGGAGCTTGTTGAATCTTGAAGACCTGGGGAATTAGGAGTAACTACTCAGTTATATTTTGTGTTGTAACTTCAGAAATTCAGAATTGCAGATGTAATTACATGATGATGCTCTTCGTTTTGATTTTTGTCCCCTTCTGAAGAATTGCTATCATTTTAGACCCTTTTTTTTTTCACTTCTGTTGAGCACAGAGCTGCTGTTCAGAAGGAGGTGTTTGTCATAACCCATGCCTTGTTCCTGCATGACAAGGGTTGACCGAGAACATTTTATTTACTGGGCTATTGACATCCACAAGCCTGTTAACCCATAAAATAATAATAATAATAATAATAATAATAATAATAATAATAATAATAATAATAATAATAATAATAATAATAATAATAAATCAAGAGAACTGCCAGGCTGGTAGTTCCTTGGATCCCTCCTGGATCCTCTCCAGTCTTCTCATACCAGGGAAGTAAGTTTTAAGGGACACATTGCACATTGGTGTTAATAATTCAGATATTTCATCTTTCGTTTTCTGCAGAAACCTTTGGTTAATTTATCTAGCCCTGCTGTTTTGTCGGTGTTTATTCCTTCTTTCTAATCTCTACCTTCACTACGATTTCAGGCAGACTCTTGGCTGAATCCTTCCCTCAAAGAAGTTCTAGGATGTTTATCACCCCTGTTTTTTTCTGTACTAAACACCAGTGCAAAGAATTCACACGGTTCCCCTACAGTGACCTTTTTCTCTGCATACAGTTGTTACCGATTGGTCTTACAGGCAGGCTTTTTGCTCCTGATGTGTTGAAAAAAAAAAAAAATTAAAACGTCTTATTTCCTTTCATTGGTTCCTCCTCAGTCTCTTTTGGCCTGCCTCATTATGTTGGGCTTTTAATCTGCTCGAGTTCCTCATTCTGGTTTCTTTTTTTGGATACAGCTTTAGCTTTTTGAAGGATGCCTTCTATTTCTAATAGCAGCCTTTACTCTTCTGTTCAGCTTCCTTTTTTTCTCCAGGCTTTTCTAAGAGAAAGCCAGCAGTACGCCAGTGGCATGTTTCCTAGTCACCACCCTTCAGCACTGTCAACACCTGTAAGGATTTAATTCCTTTCGCTTCCCCTTTTAACTTTTTCTAAGAGCTTATTTTACACATTCCCCTTACAAATTCAGGCAAAGCTTTGGAGGACTGCTCAGCCCCTGTTGCTCCCATAGGGATGTTGACACAAGGTTCATGGTGGAATCTGCTCCAGGATGCTGACATCTTTATGAGCCTTTAATCTAGATTTTTGTTTGTTTTTTTTTTTAAACACTCAGTACCAACACAGAGGGTTACGTGTCTTCTTCTGGGTCAGGAACCGGCTACTGCTTGGCACATGCTTTGAAGGCATATAAAAATTCTGTTTTTTTCCTCAGACAGATGTGACCTTCGCTCTGTCTCCACGGAGGTAACAGAAGTCACCCAGTACACATGTTTTTTCTGCCCTCCCTTCCTCTTGGCTTTCTATCAGCATCAGTTTATGCTACTATAAGGTAATAGTAAGGTCTGTTAGTAAGGTGTAAGTAAGGTCTGAGCATTATTGGCCCGGAGCTTCCATACGTATAGATCCTCATGCACATACTTTGCTCTCTTTCCAGGATATTGCTCATCTTATACAGTCTCCCTTTGATTATTCCCTTCCAACATATTTCTGATGAATGTAGTATATCCATCTCTTCATTTGGGCTCAAAAAGGCCAGTTTGACCATCTTTGTCTCTGAGGTCTCCAGCGTTTGCACGGTGACACGTTTCCATCCACTTTGGTTCCTGTCTTGACGAACTTTTCAAATATCAATTTTATTTTTTTTTCCTTTTCCTGAACCCCAAATCTTACATGTAAAGTAAGCATCTCCCTGGACCCACAAGAGATAATAGGATCATTTCAGAGAACAGTGCCATAAAAGATTTTGCCTCTACAGAGAGGACCTCCCTTGCCCATGTCCTTGGAACACATTTGGGCCCATGACCACAGGCTTCCTTCCCATCTCTTTCTTCTTATAATCTTCTAAAAACCTTTGGCATTTTAACGATGATCTGTATTTTCTTTTAAAGCCAATAACTTTAATAGGTGATAATTTCTTTCCTGACTGGTCTTCCACGCGTCTTAATTTTGCTATCCTCATGAAAATGGTCTTAATACCCTTTTGATGAGGGTTTCTCTATAATTTCTCTGGAGGAAGTGGAAAGGAGGCAAAAAACAAATTTTAGGAAAGAAAAATATTGCAGGATTATGAAACAAGAACCTTTCAAAGTGATTTAAAACTTTGTAGTGACCTGGAAAGGAGACAAAGTAAGGGAGATTTAAGGATATTTAACTGCAAAGCCCAAGAGCATATGCTTTAATTAAATTTAGCAGCTTGAATCAACTCCTCCCCTCCCGTCTGAATGGCTGGCAGATAGTCTGTGATCATGGAAATATGCTTTCCTTTGCCCTTATTTATGTTACTAAATCTCTCCTAAAATTTCTCAGTGTCATGACTGCACCTAGCAATAGTGGGAGCAAGAAGCAAGACAACGAGATATCACACAGACCCACACGAAGCATTTGGCTAACGAGGTGCTCATAGTACAGGTTGCCAATACCGATCGGGTCTCTTCTTGCTTCTGGCACTGGAGATGAGATCTACATTAAAAACAATAATAATAATAAAGATTACCAATTAATTAGATCCTGATTTCCAAGGAAGGTTGAGATGGCTACTCTGAAAAACTATCTGCAAAGAGGTTGCCTGGTTTGTTTGGGTTTTGGGCATCCAAAATGGCAATGCTTTTGGTAGTAGACATCCAAATAGTAGATAGATGTCTAAATAGATATCTAAATAGTAATAGTATCTAAATAGTAGTAGATATCTCAATTTTTCTCCTGTGCATATCCAGAGGTGCACATGATGACATGACTTCAGCACTGTTTCCTCAAACATCTCAGTGAAGCTCATTTCAAAACCATGTTCTGGTTGCATGTGATTATCACCAATGACACTACCCTGGCTGTCCAGTAATGCAAAATGTGTCCTTTTTGTGATATCCTGGGGATTTGCTTGTTTACGTAGGGAGTGGGTAGCTTGGGCTCAAGTCTTTCAGGTTGGGAGGTTTCCAATCTACTGTTCACGTTAGAAAAATGTGCTAATCGTGCAGCTGGGCTTAAGCTGCTTTCTATCCTGCTAGGCAAAGCTGAGGCACTGTGCAGAAAAAAAGACCTTCGAGCTTCATAAAGCCAACAAAGGAAGAGACAAACAGAAACAAAAAGAAGAACAAAGGAAGAGACAAAAAGAAACACATTAATGAGGACATCCTAGGAAGACATCCAAAGATGGACATCTTAGAAGAGAAAGGTGTGAGGATGGATTGTAAGGAACCTGCAAATTTAAAAAATGACACTCATGTTTGACATGGCAAAAAGAGGGGGCCAATAGGTAGAATTCTCTTGAATTTCCCTAATCCTCAATCCTTGTTCCTGGAGATTTTGTCCCACCTAAAAATGGATGTTACCTCCCTCAGTTTATGCCCTTTGTAATGTTGCTGCACGTGGTCCTCGCTCGTGAATATATTGTTTAAGGATTGTAAAATTGTTTTACCTGTCCTCTTAAAAAAATGTTTTTGCTTACTATTGGAGTGAGCTACAGCTGCATGTTTTAGAGGAGAGGTTTTATTGCTGATTCCTTTCCAGACAGAGCATCCTTTTAATAAAAGAAAAAAAAAATACTACATGCAATAAGCCCTTCCTCTCATTAGAGGAAGGTGGAAGGACTTCTGAAGTCAATGGAAGGACTTCTGCTGAGTCAACAAGCTTTGGATCAATTTCCTACGTCAGTTCCCAATGTGCTTTTAAATAATTTATGACGAAGGCTTTCTATAAATCCAAATTAGTATTTTTACTTACTTGCATGTCATAAAAATGTATTTTTTTTAAATAGTTTTATCTAGTTATTTATCTGTTTGGAGATGGGAGCTGAAGTCTATACATCGGTCAGATTAAAGAATGTGAAATCAGAATGAGGCTGGCTTCCTCATTTTAATGAGTGAGTGTATCCATTTTATTTTCCTCAGACAGAGTTGATAAAATGAGATACAAATCTACACACCTGCAGGCCATTGAGATAATAAAGTACTTGGGCTAGCTATTGGGAAAAAAATGGTACTGAAGACACATGCTTTCTTCAGGATGATGTATACAAAAAGAGGGAGTGATTAAGTTAGCAAAATGTTTTTAATAGTCCAATGGCTTAAGATATTAAGCTTGGCTGAGCCGGATCTCTTGACCTTCAAGTAACATCCTTTCAGAAACAACAGTAGCAAATATGGGCCAACTGATCCATTTATCCAAAGTATTTTAAATGCCACCGATTTAGCGTGCAGATCTCGGTGGTGGCTGTCCCCTAAAGAGGTGGTCCTGGTGATCATTTAGGGCCAGTGATTACAAGGGCCAGTCAATCTGTGTCTTGTGGCAGGTTAAAAAAGGGGCCAGCCATTGTTCTGCAAGGTTGGAGTTCACTAAGATCCTCAGAAGGGAAATGTCTCCACCTGAAATCACCTTGACAGGAAAGGGAGAGCAAAGAGAGATATTACAAAGAGCAAAAAGAGCAGTAGAGGAAACTGCGTGTTTGAGCTTAAAAAATGCAGAGGTAGCATGGACATTGCTAAAAGTCAATTTAAATTATTCCTGGAAGAGCAACTTATAATGGAGAGCATGGATTTCTTCAGTATTTAAGCAGGAAAACAGAAAGAAAAGGTGGACTCAGAAATATAGGGCAGAGATTAAAGATAATGGAAATATGACCCTGCTGTTAAAGGCATACTCCAGCTCGGTTTTCTGTAAGGAATCTAATGTAGAGCCTGCTAAGAAAAGACAAGATGATTAATGGGAAGAGGACCGTGGACATGGAAATTTCTATTACCAAGGTGGAAACAAAACTCTCTAAACTAGTTTCATTTAGCTAGGGAGAAGGGAGGAGATATGGAGCTGGGTAATCAGCATTCTTGATATTTGAAAGAGCTGGCTCATGAAATCAGTGCTCCATCTCAAAGCTCTTTAATAAATGTATGAATTTGGGAGTGGTTCCATCTGGCTGTCAAATAATAAAAATAGTGTCCACATCAGACTGGAGAAAAACAACCAACCAACCCCATAAGTGTGCACACTTTAGAATAAATCATCAAGGAAACAAAAATGAATGAATAATTAAAGAAAAGAAACAAGCACAAGGAGGTGAAAATAAATCAAGATGGGAGGAAATAGAGATTTATCAAAGACAGATTATGTCTGATATCTTTCCTTAAAAAAGATAACCGATTCTTATGGATGGAAAAAGTGCTGTAGACATAATCCACTTAGACTTCAATAAAGCAATATCAGTATTGTGCCACATGGGAAATTATTAACTGGAGAAAACATGGAGTGTATCCAAAATACTAATGGGGTAAGGAAACTACTGAAGAGAAATGACCATGCTTTCTGTAGAGAAGACAACTTTTAGTTTGCAGGGCAGTTTTTAGTGTAGTTTCACAATGCTCTGTCTTTGGACTAATCTTATTTAATGTTTCCATTGGTGACCCTGCCTTAAAAAATAGAGATTTACTAATGAAATCTGTAGACAGCACAAAGCTGGGAGGCACAGGCAATTCAGAAGAGGATTGGTGTATTACGGTGGTGAATTGGATAGAGAACTGAAAAATATAATAGTACAAAGAGTAAGGTCATGCATAGGGGGATTAATAACACGAGAATCACTTATAAAGCAGGAGCTTGTCAGTAGAAAATGAGAGCGCAAAAGGGGTATGTTGTGTTTGTTGATTACAAAATGATTCAGACCTGAAAAAGCAAACATCCTAGGAATGCCTCAGCTGAGATACTCTCATGAGAGGCAGGGAAGAATTATTCCTCTTTGATTAGACCAGACTGAGACCTCTTACAGAGCACGGTGCAAAATCCTTGGCTTCCACACACAAGAAATATGAATTCAAAGTGGTGCAATGAAATTCTTCTGGGGCCATCAGTGGTATGGAGAAGTTACTAGACAGGAAAAAAATAAAAATAAAAGCTTCTATTTCTTATGCAGCCTAGAAAAAATAAATCTGAGAAGGATCAAAAGGGCAAGGATGAACCTAAGTATAGTCATTAATGCCCAGGCTAGGCCTAGGTAAATGAGGAGACAAATCTTTTGCTTGTATTTTGTGTTTATACCTGCCAGACCAAGACTGAGCATTACAGGCAACCACTGTTGAAATTGAGATGTTTATCAAACAAGAGGCGAGGACATCCTGTTTTTCTTTATCTCTCCTTTCCTTCTCCAGTTTCTCTGACTAAACATTTCAGAAGAGCAAGTTGTTCAGTACAGGGATAACCCGAGGCACAAAACTATTTACACGCTCACTCAATGTATCCAAAGGAAATGTTCAAAACCTGTCAGGAGAAGTTACTCAGCAGTGGCATCGCACTCGGACTCCTGTTAGGGAGGTTAGGGATCTCATTCGTGTTAGGGGCTGTTGATTTGACTCAATGGCCAAATCATGAACAGTGGTAGATGATTTTGAAAGGAAAAGAAATATTTGTAAGAAAGGGAAGAATTTCTTTCTTCTAGACAATCTGTACTTAGATCTTACACTGCAGTGTCTCATCCGTATCAGAAATATATTCCACAGGTTCACTGAGAGGAAGGTGTTTGTCCTTGCTCTTGACAGTTCATCCCACTCAAGGAATACTCCTTATGTGGGATGAACTGTGAAAAAGCAAGAGAAAGGATTTCCTCCGTGAGAGAGATCAAAATGTCATTTTTGGAACCCTTTTGACAAATACTCCGCAGTGTTCCCAGGAGCATCTGAGAAAATTACCTCTCTGGAGCTTGCTGCAAGCTGGGCGCCACTGGGTTATTGTGACCCCACAGTGCTTCTCAAAGGGGGGAGTCACAGCACAGTCATCCTGGGAAGATTTCAGAAGGGCTCACAAAGCACTCAGATACGTTTTTAACATTAAAGCTGGACACATTTTTAACACTGATTACCAAATGGAAAATGCTAAAAGCAAAAATCATAAAAGTTACAATATTTAGGTATGATTAATATTGTTCAGAAGCCCACATTCAAGTGACAGTTGGTGATATTAAATTTTGCCAGTACTCAGGCCATGTCATATGAAAAGAAATGATCCACTTAACAGGCAGACTGGCAAAAATGCAGAACATCAGTCCTTGTTTGGAGAAAAAGGGATGGGGAGGAGAAAAGCTGTCATAGCTCCCTTATATTCCCATAGTGACGACAGGACGGTCCCTGTGGTATCCATGGTGTGCAAGCAAGACTATTCTTGATATGCAGAATGCTGAGAGATGCCATCAGAGAGGTTTATCAGTTTAAAGGGGAACCTAGGAACTCACAAATAATTCAAAAATTGTACACACACCTATATTTATTCTCATTCTGGTGAGTCAGGCAGAAGGATGCTCTTCGGTGGGAGGACTTGAAGAGCACAATTGTGATCTCCCCTCTTTCAGGTCCAATGTGGCACCTGGTTACAGGCCAAGAAATCCATACAGAAAAATAAATAAGACATGGGGGGAAGGTGGGAGGGGGACATGAATACAGAAGACCAACAGAAATTTGAGACTTAATGAAGGAACCAAAGGGATGTTAAGAACGAGAGATTTTGCCATGCACAGTATCAGGTGTCATTCAAATGTGATGCTAAAACTGAGCTAAGACTAACACAAAACATACTTTTGACCTTGTTCACCTTAAGCTGATCTTTGGAAGGCAGTGATGGATTCCTTAATTTAAATCATTAAAAATAAAGCCAAATCCAAACAGAATCTGAGCATACATTCAGAGAAGGCTCTTTTATTGTGCCAAGAGTAGCCTGCATGCCAGCACTCTAAATAAACAGTCTAAATATACAGGTTCATAAATCTTGTGTGTGAAATTAAAACAAGGAAAAGGACATTGATTTATTATATGTTTATTGGAGGGCTTAAAACTTACTCTTTAGTTATAATAATGGTGCCCCCCTTGCTCCGTAAGGGGGCAGGAGTGTTTGACTTCAATTGTGCTCTCCTTGCTTTTGGTAATTATAAGGTCAGTAGGAAGTGTTCCCAGAACAGCAATTTTTTTTGGCTCCACTCTTAGGTTGTTTCTAGATTTCCATTATAATTCCACCATTCAGTGTAACATCCCCCAAAAGAAACTGACCACCAGAACTTGAAATATAGCTCTCGTTTCAGGGAAGGCATTTTGTGGGAAATGCCATACGTATCAAGAAAGGCTTTAGAGAGCTCTGGAGTCAGATTGTGACTGATGTAAATTATATGTGTCTTGTTTCTTCTTAGAAGTTAATGTTTCTTCTTAGAAGTTAATGAAACAGCAGTAATTTTATGCCAAATGCGGTACATCAAGCACAGTATTGCTAGCCAGTCAAGGGGAGGGATTGTTGTGCTCTACTCTGTGCTGGTGCAGCCTCACCTTGAGTATTTAGGCACCACGATATAAGGACATAAAACTATTAAAGAGTGTCCAAAGAAGGGCTACCAAGATGGTGAAGGGTCTGGAGGGGAAGAGACATGAGGAGCAGCTGAGGTGCCTTGGTTTGTTGACCCAGAGCAGAGCAGGCCGAGGGGAGGCCTCATGGCGGCCTGCAGCTCCCTCATGAGGGGAGCAGAGGGGCAGGCGCTGAGCTCTGCTCTCTGGGAACAGCGAGAGGACCCGAGGGAACGGCATGGAGCTGGGACAGGGGAGGGTCAGGCTGGGGTTTAGGGAAAGTTTCTGCACCTAGAGGTGGTGGGGCACTGGGACAGGCTCCCCAGAGAAGTGGTTATGGCCTTGAAGCTGCCAGAGTTCAAGAATCATTTGGACAACGCTCTGAGACATGGGGTCTGAATTTTGAGTGATCCTGTGTGGACCCAGGAGATGAACTGATGACTTGATATTCTATCATTATATGATTCTGTCAAATGCAGATACGTCCTATTTTATTAGGAAGCTGTCTTTGCCAGTTACTCCTAAAATTTTGCTGTTTTTCTCCCCATTCATTTGTGGCACCTCCATAATCTCTAGTCTGTGGCAGCTCCACTGTTCTTGTGTGTGTTGTGTGGAGAGGAAAAGGGGATGCATTGGAAGGAAGACTCTTACTTTTAGAAGAGATCTTCATGCTTTAAAGTAGCATGAAACATCCTAGCACCTTAGGACTACAATTACCTTAGAGGAGGCTGTAGCAAGGCAGGGATCTGTCAGTTCTCCCAAGCACCGAGTGATAAGACAGGGGAGCTTTAGGTTGGATATTAGGAAAAATTTATTAATTGAAAGGCTTATAAAATATTGGAACAGGCTGCCCAGGGACGTAGTTGAGTCACCATCCCTGGAGGTCTTCAAAAAACATGGAAATGTAGAGCTTTAGGAAAAGGGTTTAATGGTGGAAGGGTTAAAAGTTGGACCAGATGATCTTAGAAGTCTTTTCCAACCAAAATGATTCTGTGATTTTATGCTGGACTGAGCTAGGCTTGAATATATCAGTAAGAATAAGAAATAAGGAAATATGGGGAGTAAGAAATACAAATGGTGTCAGTGGGGCTCAAGCACCCCTATGGGTGTGTGCTGATGAGCTACTCCAGGTAAGTAACTCTTGTGTAACACATGGCAACTTACCGATGGCATCTTTGCGATGAACAGCATATCAAGAAGTCAGGAAGGGTGGAGGTTGGCAAAATTTGGCTCCATCTCATCTCCCTATCTAGGACAAATGAAAGCTGTGGCAGGTGGGTGCACAGGAAAAATTGTCTAAGAACAAGTATAAAATGATGATCTTCAGTCCTGTTGGGCAATCTGTGACACCAGGATGTCCTGAGCCAGGATGTGATCATGTCTTTATGATGACTACCAGTCTTTAAGCATGATTATAATCATTACGTTTTAGGGGTAGATAGCCCCAAAGGATGTCCTACTGCCCAACCTTTTGAAAAGCAGGAAGGACTGATTAATTCGCGGTTCTGCCTTCCTCACATCCCATAAAGGGTTTAATCAGCTCACTACATATTCATGAACCCCAGCATTGCTGTGCTCTGCACCGAAGTAGGAGATGCAAATTCAGGACGTAAACTTATCTCCCAACTCTGTCAGCTTTCATGATCTTTATCTCCCCCAAAATTCGTGATCCTGATGTTCCCTGATGGCTTAAAAAGCTATGCTGGTAACCATCCCCATTTTGTGCTTCCTAACCCTTTTGACATAAGTCTGTGTACAGTAATCAGAGAGAAAGTAAATAGTATATGAAGAAGACACTTGAATTTAATTAAAAGGATAGTAATAGCTCATTGTACTGGCACACTACAATGCCATTGCAGTTTTCTGCTTGTACAGATAGCTTCACAGACTGTACACAACCTCTAGGCTGACTGGCTTTGTCTGGCTTTTGGTATGCACTTCTGGGTTTTAATAATAAGAAATCTTCTGTCAGGCTGAAGGAATTCGGAGAAAAAAATATCTGAGGAAGGAATTTCCTTAATGACTCTCAGTATCAGCATCTGAGACCTTAGAAAAGTTTCAGGAGACCACCTTCACTGCATTAAATAGCATCATATTAAATAGATATCTTAGAGCACCTAGAACACTTTTTTTTTTTTTTTCCTTTTTCCTTTTTCCTTTTTTCCCCTTCCTTTTCTTTTTATTTATTTATTTATTTTTCCCCTCACACTGCTAAAAACAAACTTCATGCCTTCAGTGATTGGATTTTTCTGTCAAGTTGTTTGCAGGTTTGTTTATTTATTTATTTATTTATTTTCCCTGACTGCAGGGACAGCATTTGAAAATCTCTTTTCTTAAACTAGCCTGTTCTTTCATAAGTCATTATAAGTCACAAAAGACTCTGAGAACAAAGGGTAGTCTTGAGCTAGCAGCATGCAAAAGTCCTTCAGGGTTTTTACCATCCACTGGACTGTCCTCTGTTATACCTCAAAGGCAGCACTACACAGGATGTTCCAGAAAAGATATCCATCTTGAAAAAAAAATCTATTATTATCTTCAAAATCTTATTCTGTTCCCCTTAGCACTTCTAAACTTGGAAGAAAAATCTTAATTTCCCTGCAATACAAGGAAATTTCCCTGGACCAACTGCAAGAGACTGCTTCTGTGAGTAGAGGGTCAGCAGCTGTATTTAAGGGTCCTTGTGTTTGGCAGAAGGTTGTATTTGACTTTTCCCTTTTAAAAGGCTTCACATGAGGAAAGCAACAACTTTTTCTGCCATGGGTTGTAGGTTATTTTCTTGGTCTAGAAGCAGAAGTGGGTTGGTCTGGGCTGGAGTGCCAAGCAGCTCTGCTTTCCACCCACACTTCTGAAGTCTACAACCTTCAGAATATGACCTGCAATACATGTAGGTCATCAGCCTTCTAAACCCAGCTGCTTCCTTAGCAAAGACACCTTTCTCAGGACCAAAAAGTCTCCATACAGAGTCCTGAACAGCTATAAGAATGAGGAGGATCCAAATTGCTGTCCCACTCACTGAGCACAAGGGACAAAACTATCATGAGTGATTCCCATCCCTAGGACAAGTAGTTTTGTCCACCTCTCAGTTTTGTTCAGCTCCCCTGTTGGAAAGGGACAAAGAATTACCCAAGAATATTGAGATATGGGAATGGGACAAGATGATTTCTAGTGAGTTTGAGGATTTATTTCTCCATAATCTCAGCCTAATGTCCCTATCTTGAAGAACACCACTGATTTTTATTATTTTTTTTCAGGCTTTTCAGCAGTCTTAGTAAACTGATAAAGGAGTAGTTAGACCAGTGAGATGAAATGATCTCTTTCCTTAGAAGTGATTTCTCTAAGTTATGCTCCAGAATCCTCTGGAGAATTTTTTTATTTTTATTTTTTTCTTCTTTCACATGATAATGGAAAGCCACAGACTTCAGCATCAGAAATCTGATGAATTTCAGCCGCAGCAGCAGTGGCAGCAGCTCCCCAAGAAGAGGCACAGTAGGAATATAGAGTCCACACATGCTGAAGAAAAACTCAGAAAATAACAATGAAAATGAGAAGAAGAGATGAAAACAACATATGAACTAAAACTGAAGCAGTTGAATTATTTTTTAGCCTAGAAACAGTTCCAACAAGAGAGGAGAGTATGTTAGTGAATAGTGCTGTGCCCTTGGTGACTAGAACAACAAGAAAACTGTTCAACGTCCAACAAAGAAGAGAAATTAAATGCCATAAAAGAAGGAAAATGAAGAGCAAATACTGTCTAGAGATGTTGTGAAAATTTCTTGGGTTTTTATAGGACCTGAGGCAAACACATTTCAGAGATGTGTAGGTATCCTTGATTCTCACTTGGTACAGAGGAAAGGACGGGGGCAGATGTTGATAAACTGGGACAAAGAATATACTTGAGAAGCTGTGAAAAGCCCCAGAAAATTACCTTCAGCCTTGGTGTCTCCATCTGCCCTTTGCTGCTTCCATCCCCAAAGGGATGAATCAGTGTGAAAAACAAACAAAAACCTCACAATTTTCTTTGAGCTAGTGCAGACAGCAAGATGAGAACAAAATACTTTTCAAGGGAACTTGGGAAGAAGAAGGGAAGAGAGGGGATCCTCAGCTCTTCTGGAAAGGCAAGATGGCTCAGTATGAAAAAGTTCAGGAGCTTCAAGAGTCGATGGCCTTTAGGTCCACTGCATCTCTTGGAAATCCACTTCTAAATAAATATTCATCGCTGACGCATGCTCTAATAAAAATGACATATTGCAGTCATTTGCTGGTTGGTGGATAGAGTCTTGTCAGCTCATTCATAGCACATTTACTGCCAAATCATTCCTTTAATCATAGGACGAAGAAATGCTACACACGCCGAACAAATCTCCCTCATTAACTCGAGCAGGTTACTACTGCAGTCTGTTATACTTCAGCTTCTATTTTCAGAGCAGGCCTCCTAACCCGATGTCTGTGTGAGTCACAGCTGTCACTGCTCGGCTCTGCCAGGATTAAAACTGCAGGCTAGGACTCTAATAGTGCTGGATGTCTACTCCTGAAGATGTTTTCAACGCCTCTGCCTTGAGATAGAAATGCCTGCTATTCATTTTATTGTGCACAGCGATCCACCGAGTGGCACTTTTCACTCCTAGAAGTCTCACCAAAATGATTGAGGTCCCACTCAACCTCTGTGGAGTGTCAGGATTTGGCCCCTTTTTAATTGACATGCACTGGGGATGGGGAAATATAAAGTATGACTGCAAGAATCCCTTC
This sequence comes from Anas acuta, assembly GCF_963932015.1. NCBI lineage: Eukaryota > Metazoa > Chordata > Aves > Anseriformes > Anatidae > Anas > Anas acuta. The sequence continues at coordinate 155,693,570 of NC_088980.1, forward strand.
TGCCAGTCTTACGCCTGCCTCCTGAAACGCTGAATATTTCCCTATCAGATTTTGCAGGGGAAAAGTAATTCAAGTTGCCATGAATATGTGAAGGAAAGTCAGATAAGGCCTGAGGTCTGTTATCTGCATAGGCTCTGATTTGCATTGCACATAAACACATGGTTTCCTGAATCAAGGCCCTGATGTACACTTTTGCTACCAGCAAAGCCCGAGCAGGAGTCCCCATCAAGCTGTGGAGACACGAGTTGGAGATGCATCATGCTTTTTTCCCAGGAAACACTCAAAATGAGTGGTTCTTGGAAATATTCCTGGGCAATAAGGGCAGCTGGCACATCAGGAGCTACCTCTGTGCTAGGGAACTGTTTCAAAGTAGGGTGGCTGCATGCAGATTGCTTAATGGGAATGAATCCTGAACTCATACACTTGAATTGTGCTTGTAGTTATTTGGAAAGTGCCATTGGCACGTACCAAAGGCATGCCAAGGACCACTCCAGCCTTTCCCTAATGTAGTTGGATATGTTCTGGTACCCAGGGACATTTCCAGCCTGTTCAACGTATGGGTACAGAGTCATCCAAAAATGCTGCCCCAATCTCATGTTCATCTTTCCAATTCCAAGAAAAAAATATTTCATTCCAGAACATGCCATTTCCTGACAGCTAAATCACCATCCTCCATATTTCAACAGGATTTTTTTTTTTTTTTAACAACACGAAGAAAAGTGCCCCCATCGCTTGAAGTCACCAAAGAAAAGGCCAGTCACTTATTTCATATTTAAAGTGCTCAAGAACACTCTCAGCAGGAAAAATAGAGTAAGTTGCATTGGTCAAGCTGAACAAAAAGCAAAAATGTCTTTAACGTAAAGTTATCTCATTGTGCTTCTGGCCTGGGCTGATACTAATAAGTGTTATCACACCATTCAGTCACTTTTGACCCTCCAGTCCAGGTTGCCATTTTCCACCTGAGTTAACTAGTTGGCTGGAAATCCAGAGGAAATTTGAACTTATGCTCTAAATACCATTTCCCTATACTCTTTTTTTTTAAGAGAAAGTTAATTTGCTACATGTTTATTTAGGATATTAGGTGGTGATATATCACATGCTGACATATACGATGGCAAGATGATATCAGGTAGACAAAAATCATCCTCATGGAATGCGTATTTTAATTTTTATAAATAACATTGTTACTGTATTTGAAGATCTTAAATTTTATAATCAGATCAGTTCAGTCCAGCAAGTGTGGAGATTTTTCAGCAGCTGATAACCTTTTTAGTTCTCACTACAATTATTTGTTACCTGGATAGTAGCTTTATCTGGGGTGTGATTACACATTTATACCAGATTCAATGTCTTACACGTTAAACCTTGCATTGCCTTCATTTCACTCCATCACAGTGTTGTGGTTTAACACTGATAGGCAGCTAAGCATCACCCAGCCACTCTCTCACTTACTCGAGAAAGAAATGTTATTTGCACAGCAGAATTGCATCCTGAGATGTGTATGTGCATGCATACATTTCGAAAATTTTATTTTAAATAGTTGCTATATGCTAATTGCAATAAAGAGGGATTCAAATGAAAACTTTTAGATTTGTTAAGCGATTTTTGTACATGAAACATTCAAAAACCACAGATTAAAGGCTATATAATGCATGTTTAGAACATGAATAGTGTATGATGACAGCGTATTTACTTCTACTTTAATGTGTTGTATGAGCTGGTTAGTTGACAGAGGGAAGGAAAAAAAGATATGAAGCCAAGCCAAATGATTCCACGTGCAATATTAATTAGCTGCAATATGAAGAAACCATTCAGTTTTTCTCCTTTTTTTTTTTTTTTTTTTTTTTTTTTTTTAATGTATTTGGACACTGATCAGAAAAGCAGAGACCAAACCATCATTTTTTAGCTCATTTGAGCCCCTTGTGCCATTAGTAAATCAAAGGTTTAGAAGTTCTGTAATTTTAGTATTCATAGTCCCCATTCTGCTTGTGGATCTGATTCAAAGCACTTCAAGTTTGGGCCCTTTAGTCAAAACATTGCAAAGTTTCGTGATAAAATCCCACCTCTTGTGATATTTGAAAACAAGTAATTGCATAAAAGTCTCAGCTTCTATTGAACAAAACGAGAACAAGAATAATTTTCATTTAAAGGGAAAAAAGCTCAAATATGTTATCTGAATTGATCTAAAAGGCAAAAAACAGAAGTTGAAGAAGAATCTTTATGGAATTTTGATCACTTGGTTTTAAAGCTGTTGAATGAAAGTCACAGATGCCTCAGGTCATTACAGTCTTGCTGCCCACGTCCCTCAAAAAATTTGTCATAGAAGGAACTTGTCAACATCCGTAGGTTGTCTGTAAGGCTCTATGGGATACGACAATGTATACACAGATAAATCCTAGACATGATTGTATTTGGGATAAAAAACATTCCTTTAATCTTAAAGAGTCTTTAGTTAGAGAAAGATGAAGAAAGATAATAGTTTGGCTGAACATCCTTTGCTTTAAAGACTTACCACTTATTTCTGCAACATCTCCTTAAAGATGACCAGATTTGCCTTGCTTTAAACAGTAGCTCTGTTTCAGTCATTTCTTCTAGGGAAATAAAAAATCAGCTTAATCATCAACTAAAGTTTTGCAGAACAAAAGTGAGCAGAGTGGCTCTTTATGGCACTTTTCACTGTAAAATCTGCCTTGAGAAACCTTTTAACAAAAGCGAGCCCAAACCCCTACAAATTATTTTAAGTAAAGTCCATTCATGTTGTCCCCAGCAGTACCGAATCACACCCTTGAAATAAAAATAATGGACTTTGCCTGCCAAACTGTGGTATTACCCCATAAATCTGCTTTTGTGCTTTTTACTCAAGTAAAGAAATTGTGTGCAAGGAGGCAGACTTATGAAAGGTCTATTAACAGCTGGGTGGGCAGTAGATGTTCACCAGACATGCAGACCAGCATGTCTATGTGTAATGATGCAGTGATGTTATTTGGCAATTAAAGCACCAAAAGCTGAGGTCTTTCTGATGGGCAGCTATGGATAAGAGCCATAAGATTTCTGGAAACACCCTACCAAGCTCAGCAGCTGCTGGGTCTTCACTCAGTGGGGCAGGATAAATGCAACAAAAACCACCTCTGAATCCATCATGGATCATCAGGAGCATGTCTGAAGTAGAAAAAGAGGTGGTCTTGATTCAAGTTGAGGGGAAGGTTTGGGTATGAGCTTGTGAAGAGATGGACAATTTGAGAAAGGAAGGATTGAGAAAAGTCTCCTTGCTGAGATCTGCCCAATGGAGTCAAAAATCTGTTAGAGAAAGAGAAGCCTGCAGGGTTGTGACCTGCCTCTGTGTGCTGACCATAATCTTCTGCAGGGCTTGAAGCTTAATAACGGGCTTGTGGGATGTCTTGAGGCATAAGATCCTGCATGTCTTGAGAGCCAAGCTCCACCTTGCTTGGCTCAGGACTCAAGGAAAGCCGAGCTGCAGGAAGAGAAGAGCAGCTCCATGGGGAAAGGTGACATGGGATATTGGGGTTTTACTAAGGCAAGCAGAGCCCTCTTAGCAGGGGGGCAGGCCCACAAGACCCAACGAAGACAAACATCACCACCAGTGATGGTCACCAGCTTCATCTGAGAGCCCAGATCACCAGACAAGACCACAGTCATGAAGCAGGTCCAAGGTCAATCGATCCTGGACCAGATGTAGTCTTTATAAAGAAGAGACCTTACACTCACTGGGGACATTAATTTGCATGGATCATCAGTGGTAGCTGTAGCTGAAGCAGAAGACTTTCCTTAACTGTTCATAGCTGACCATCAGACTCAGGGCAGCATGCAAGCAAACTAATTTATTAATCAAGTTTTGCATAGGATCTAAGCACTTGAAATATTTTCCCTGATGAAGACGTGAAGAAAATGAAACATTGGCTGTGACAGAAGCAACTTATGTGCCACAATAGTTTCTACAATAATTCATACGGGTCATTAGATTGAAAGAACAAATTAAATAGAGTTGTTCTGCAAGATTCGCCCATTGTTAAATAATACATCTTGGTAGAATAAAAGCATTACATATTTCTGGTAATGTACTAGCTCCATTTTCAATCAGAAGAATCATTAAAGGCTTGGTTGAAAAGGGTGTATTTTTCTCTGTGGCTGCTGGTGCTTTAAACCATAGAAATGTTAAAATGTTTCTGGCAGATGTTCATTCCTATACAGTCAAAAGAGGAGTGATCCATTGTCTACTTAATTATTTTCAATGCAAGAGTAAAAATTCATTAGGAAAGCCTTAAAATGCAAGAAGGGTATTAAAGTCAATTGACTTCAATATGTCGTCATCTGCAGATGACAAAGCTAATACTGACTTTTATAGTATAAGTAACGTTGTTGGTCTGTGGTCTTCTGAAAATATGAAATAGGCAAAGTTTGTAGTGATGGGTAACATTTTCTTAGAGAATCTGATATAACTGAGAAAAAAATACTAAATACTAATAATAATAATAATATAAAAAAAAGCTTTTAGGCACACAAGGTCTTCTCAAAATACAGAGTCAAATCATCAGCCTTCTAAGCTAAATGGAAGTGGAGAATCATTATTCAAAGTTAATCTCCCTTATTTTAACCAATTGAAGGGTTTGAAAGAAAATCTAGGAAGAATCTGTGGACCCAGGATGTTGTGGGAAGGAGGAGAGATGATAAAGTGGTTAATAACTGGACATAGAGAGACAACGTTAATTAAGCAGCTCTAGATCAAATCAGCAATGGATCCTCACAGTCAACTCTTGAGATTTCTGTGACTTTTCTAATGACTGGTTCTGTGGTAGTGCTACTTTACTTGTGATTTTTTCTACTTTTTTTTTTTTTTTTTTCTTCTTAATGCCCAACCTGAACTTTCCAAGGTGCAGTTTTTGGACATCATCTCCAGTTGTACCATACAGCACTGCCAACAAGAGTTTGGCCCCATTGTCCACATAACTGTAATTTCTACAGTTATAGATAGGTCAAAGACTTTAACCATCTCTTCATCAGACTGAAAAACAAACAAACAGCAAAAACACATTTTATTTTACTGTAGGACATGGTCCAGTTTACAAGTTTTTGCCTTTCTTTAGCGTCAGGACTCTTTCATGTCTCAGCATGTAAATAATTCTGATTTTAGTGCCATCTTTAAATTTGCAGAGGGTACACAGTGTCATCATCCAGGTCACTGAGAAAGATGGAGTTACTTATACTTCCCTTTATGCATCTTATTGTTTTTATTTATCTATCTATCTCTCTATTTATTTATAAGATGTGCATAACATTAGCCTTTTTCCAGTCATTAGTGTATTTTTTTCCTGATAACTGTTATTTTTCGAAGGTGATAAGCGCAGGCCTCACAATTCCATCAGCCAGGCCTTGAATGATGCACAATAGTTCTTAATGACCTTCCTTAATCCTCCAAAAGAAGCTTAAAATTTACAGAAAGTATTTCATTTTATAGTTCTGGAAACTGGGAAAAATAGGTAGACACATCCTTAAAAAGCGGTTTTCTTTATGCCCCACATTACAAAATATTTGAATGTGTTTTCCTGCTGTAAAACTTTTCTTTTGCATGCTAGGGGACAATTGTTCGACTGTAATTTCTAATTTCTTTATAAAAGACAAAACTGAGGAGGACAGAAATTTGCTTACAATGACTGTTAATGACTCTTTTGAAATGTGTTGAAAATCTTGCTGCTTTTTGTGATTTAATGTTAAGCTTAGAACAACCTGGTCTTTTTGCACTGCGGTTTAGGCTTAACACGGTAATTGAAAGACAAATTATAATAAATAATTATGAAAAATTGGTCATAAATTTATCTTTTACCTGAAAAGAATGGGATAGCAAAACAGAAAAAAAAATGAAAACAAGTTTTGTTCAGCAGCACAAACTGTTTCTGAAATACCTGACATTTGGTTTCACGGAACACAGTGTTCTTAGTCTGATTTCTCTGTGTTCTTAGAAAAAACTTAACTTTTTCTGGATGTCATAAGCACTATGAAATAATAGAGATCAGCAAGAGGGGATAAGGTGAAGTGAATGGTTTAGTAGAGTGTGTGTACATGCTCCAAGTCATGCAATCAGAAATGATCAGATTTTTTTCTTCAAATCCCAAGTTTTCTGTTTATTTATTTATTTATTTATTTATTTATTTATTAATCTCATGGAATTTGTTTTAACATTTTTATTTCCAAGGCATCCATGAAAATAATCTTTCCTTTGGGTAAACAAGCAAGTTCTAGAAGCTGATAAATGCTGATTCTGTTAAAGTTCAATTCCATATATCTGTTAAAAGCAGAGTTGTGAATTAATGTTTTATGAAATATTTTAAACAGAGACGTTCTGTAACTTGGAAAATAAAGGTTGTAATAATTCAGAACCATATATTTGAGGGCAATATAAGATTCACTTTAGAGAAAAGGAGATGATATATTAACAGAAACTGTATTTCGCTAAAATACCTGTTACAATAAAGTATCGTCCTTTTTCTGTATGCTTGGCCTGAAACATTGATTAGTGCATGTAATTACAGAAAAGCTTTTCTGAAATCATTAATCAAAACAGGCTCCGTAAAAGCTGTGACCAATATATGCTAACGAGGAAGGGAGGATGGTACCTGGTGAACAGCCCTGTAAAATAACCCAAGTGGAGGTAAAACTAGCAAAGGAGAGGCATTTATGGGCCAGGGTGCATCCTGGTGCCCTGCAAGAACAGAAAGGGGTCTTCTGCATTGGGATGTGAAGCTTTAGGGGCTTTAGGGCTTTCCTTGCAGATGACAGGCATGGATGAGCCTTTGGTGATTGAGCTGAGCATGTGGGCATTATCCCCTGGAGTCTGCACATTAGACTTGCCCAGCCCATGGCGAGGGACTGTTGTGCATAACAAGAAACATTTTTTAACCAAGAAAGCTGACTAAATATTAAATAAAAATAGTTTTATTATAGATCAGTTTAAGAGACTGCTGAGTCCTGGAAGCATCAACAAAATGTACAACCATGCTTCCCATTTCTCTTGTGTTAAGCTCAAGTCTTGAGCAAACCAACTCCCTGATCTCTCTCCTACCAGCAAGTCTTATGCTGTGTGGTCTGAATGGTGTTCAGCCATTTAAGAAGTGCTGAGGTCCTTGGAGCACCTCCTTTTTTTTCAGTGACTGATGTGAGGTATCCTAAATGGACGTAGCAGTAAAAAGATGAGATCTCAGAAATTATATTCTAAAATTTCTCAGCCACTTTGCAATTTTTGACCAATTCTGTTAATTATCTCAAGCTTTTCCAATCTTGGCTAATCTAAGTCGACACAAATATGCCTTTTGAAGAGAGCAAACTTAACTGTTTTGCTGGATGCTAAAATAGCTAAAATAGCTATAATGGTTCAGGCAAAGTAATGGTCCTCGAGCTTTTTTTTTTTTTTTTTTTTTCTTTCTCTTTTACTGTTTAATATATTCCAGATATTTTTTAAAGACCGGGTACATAATGGATCCCATATACAAACAGTGATATACTCAGAAAATGGAAGGGTGTTCTTCGTCTTCAGTAATTTCTCATCATGTGGGGGGGGCAGGTTGTAGAGAGCTAAGCCAAAGAAGCGAGGAGATCAAGGTGGCAGTGACTTGGCCATGATTAAAGTAGTTAAGTGGTGCTCATATATAGTGGGACTGAAGTCAAAAAACATTAATAAAAATTACCATTTTCAAGCCATCTGCAGTAGGTATCAGTCTCTCCTCTTTTCATTCTTCAAGACTGGTTATTGTCCCCTAGCCTCAATGTCATTTTCTGTTTTCTCCTTCCCTACCTTTACCTTCCCAAATGCTTGCACACTGTTTCTCTCAGTATTTTCTGTTTCGTTTGTTTTTATAACAATGAAATAAATGCATCTGAAATCCCATTTTTTCTACAGTTGTCATAACTGCCTTCATTAATGCTACTTCCCCTTGTTAGGAGTAGCTGATTTATTTTATTATATTTGCCAGAAATGTATCTGGAAGAAAAATAAACTGTGAGAAATAGGCTTTATCATGCCACGCACACATGACTTTCAAACTGATTTTACTGGAAGCTACATTATGGGGACAAAGCCGACGCACTGGCATCCTTCTGAAGCTCTGAGACACAGTGAATCTTGACAATCCTCCAGGAGAAACTCTTGAAGTTTGTCTGGTGTGTCCATTGAAATTCAAGGAAATGCCTTCCCTTTCTTTTCTGCCTTCAAACTTGAGAGTTCACAGAAATGTTAGGCAAGTCTTTTGCTTTGAAATGATCTTAACTTCACAGAGGTGGGAGTCACCTTGGGTATGAAGACTCAGGCGTTCAGCATTACCATATAGCTACAGGACATTTGTGTTCCAGGAGAAGAGCTGAGCAGACTAACGATATGAACAATGTCCATTCCTGCTCATCAGAAAGAAGAAATCCCACTGGAAAATATCTCTCTTTAGCTTAAAAACAAAAAATGAAAAGAAAAACAAAAAAAAAAAAGAAAACCAGGGCTGGTTAAAGGCACAAGAGAGCTTAGAATAATCCAAGCAAGGGCTGTTCCAAAATAAGACACGAGCACAGAAAGCTTTCCATCAAAGGATGCCCCTCGTCTGGATGCAAGAGGAGTATCTCTAGAATAAGAGCATGGTTCAGACATCCCAACTCACCTCTGTTTTTAATGTGGAGCACACTAATGACTGCTCTGCTGGGTCTTGTGTCACCCACAGGTCTCCACCTCTGTGCACGTTGACCTCCTGGTGTTGCTGATTTGTTCGAAGGGTTAGCAGTTGGGTAGACCACTGGTAAATCACCGTGCAAGGATTTCAACCTCTGCTCTCCCAGTGAGCTGGAATGGATTTCAACTATTACCTGAGAAAGGAACTTCTGAAGAGGATGAGAAGAATGGGTAGGAGGGATGGGAGATGGGAAGAGAAGAACCTTGTGCAGGGTGATGTCTGGATCCTGGTAGCTATTACAAAGAAAAAGGCATTGAGGGAAAGGTGAGGAGCCTGGCTCGGCTGCTTCCCCAGCTTGGGTAGAAAATAAAATCTGAAAAAGAAAAGGAAAAAAAAAAAAAAGGAGAAAAGGAAAAAAAAAAAGCAAAAAAAAAAAGCTTGGGTTTGGAAAGAAAATCTGCCCCTAAACACAAAGCTTTGGCTAGGTCTTTCCAAAACCACAATCCAGTGAGGAGGACCAGTCCCTATCCTTTATCCCCAATGTTGTCTCAGTGTTCTTCACAGCAATCTCCTCTCCTAGAAGACAATTTCTGTAATTCTGAGGGCAAAGGGAATATGCCTATCAATGGCATATGATCTGGGCCTCTGTTTCGACCATTACATTGACTTTATTTCTCACAGGATCTATCAAGTGAGAAAACAGCATGGAAGCCTGGGACAGGGTCCTAGACAAAATATTTCCCACCTAGAAATTGATCTAGAGGTATATTTAATATTGAATAGTTAGTGAGAAATGTTTGTTTCTGGTTTTGGAAATGGTCTTCAAGGTGAAATTTAAAACCAAATTTTAAAAACACCTCAAAAGGAGAAAGGGCTTTGGATTTGAAGTTGCAATTTAATCCTTTTAAGGATAATTTTCTATAATTTGGGTCTGGGTTCTACATCATCTTTCACCATCTCCCTGTTATTGAAATCAACAATAATTAATGCTCCTTTTACCATGACTTTCATCCATGATTTTTATCACTGTCTTTATTAACTCTGTTTTAACACTACCATTCTAAGCCAGGATAGACCAAAATTAGTCAGCCTATAGACTATCTTTTCTATTTTCCTCCTAAGTGACCATCAAGCAATCTTCATGTTGGCTCTACATCTCCTACTGGGCCATATTTAGACCAGCAAGAGAGCTTTCCCTATCTATTGAAGAGCTGCATCGTACTGGTGAATTAAATATCCCCATGGCCAAACACTGAGGACTGAAGACCTCTTCCCCTCATTGAGCTGCAGAGCCTGACAGTGCCACTATTTTCTGATTTATTTTACTTGAAATTAATCAGTAAGTTTGACCCAGATTCATAAAGCTTTTTGGTGTGGCCAAAAGTTCACTGGGTAATGTGTTGGGGCGGGGATAAAGAAGTAGCTAAAAAACAATCAGTGAAGAGAAAAAAATAAAAAAAAAATTCAAATTAAAATAAAAAACTTAGATAGCCCCACTTACAGGCTCTGCAGTGTCCTGCACACCGGCACCTGTCTCAGATTGAAGCTCCAGAGATATTAATGCTGTACTAATAATAACCAGCTCTGTATCCCTGTCGCTCTGCGTATTCCACATATGCGTAAGATATTCATTGCTAATTTGTCTGCGGGAAGGTCTGAAATCCTCTCTGAAGATTTAAACGTCTTACAAGTTTTATTTTTACATCGGCGTTGCCGAAGGTGAGCCCAGTTTCACCACCCCCACATGCACTTAAAAAAAAAAAAAAAAAAAAGAAAAAGAAAAAAAACACCTTCTAATTTGCTAGGAGAAAGTCCTCCAATCCCCACCCACAGGAGAGTGGTATTTTAAATTTTCCCAGAAGAGTTGATTATGGCAAGACCCTTAAATTACCACCTACATCCACACACCCACGTGTGTGTGCACTTGGGTTTTCTGTAACGTGGAGCTCCGGGAAATTGGCTTTTCGAGTGATCTGGATGCAAGCTTTTATATGTTTGTTGACAGCGCAGAGCTGAGTGAAAGGAGCCTGTTTGCAAGCTCTGCACCTCAACTGCAGTTTCAGGGGGGTTTTCACCCCTAGAAAACTGTTTCTTGACAGGTTGGAGCTCGTCTTTAAACTTACACACCTGTACCTGCTTTTTTCTTTGGATTCAGCCTGGAAATTAAGTTGTGCTCCTGCTGCTGCCTCATGCCACGATGATGTTTCTCAGTCTGAGATGTTGCTCTTATCCTTTATATAAAAAAATCTTGTGGCCCTCGCTGCCCACACCAGTTGGAACAAGGTATGCACACCGCAGATTTCCAGATGGGATATCCAGCATGGATTGAGAAGAGTTGGGACCCAGGATAATGTCCTGATGGACCACTGATAGACCCTTGCATCTGTGGGAACATGAGCCAGTGGAAGTCCCTACAAAACTGCCACTATCCCTCTTTCTGAGGCAAAGAAGGGATGAATGCCCTGACAGATTAATGCTCAGTACTGCTTGCCGTGACAGGTTTAGGAAGAGATGCTAAATCTCCTGATTAGCAGCTCCTTGTCTCAACGACTCAGCAGCACTTCTGTATATTTTATCCCCTCCTGTCTCTCTGGGACACTGCTGCTGCCTTCTCTGTGCTGAGCTCTAATTTGGTCCCCAAATACAGCCCTGCACAGTCTCTGTGCTTTTCCTCTTAGGCAGGGAGGACTGTAGGTTGTGCTTTTGCTTTGGCCTCAGGTCACCTGTTGGGCTCCTTGCTGGAACTATATAACTTTCTGTTCCTAATTAGTTCCTCTGACAAACAATACAGCTTCTTCTCCAGACCTCCTCTATGACTCTAATAGCTGGGATCCTGGCTACAAAGTCCCACTTTCTAAAAGCAAAAGGGGTCACTAACGTCCCAGCTGAGATCCTCAGTATGCAAAAAGCCAGGGCATTCAGCATCCTCTGAGCTGCAGTGCATTGTATGATGGCATTTAGGAACTCACGTCTGGATGCAAAGGCAGGGTGTGCTCAAAAATGTGGATGCAAATTGAACAAGAGACCCTGGTTGCATCAGAACTTATTCATATGAGCACATATATAAGAGAAGGGTTTGTTTTATTTTATTCTTTCTTTTATTCATTTCTTTTAAGACAAAAGCCAAAGGCTCATTGCAAAAGTATTGAAGGGACTATGAGATATCATTGGCATAATGGGCACAGTGCGAGGTGAGAGCGATGCTCTTACAGTGGGATTCTCAGCAGTTAAACAAAGGATGTTAGAAATGCCCGACCCCCTCCTAGGTATCTTCCCAATGATAGGAATGCAAAAGTGCCCAGAATTACAGAGAACACCCCTGGAGAGAGTTCAGCTCCTCTTCTTCACCACGAAGACGTTCAGAGTAGGTGAAAGGGATGGCTGTAGAGGGGAACTCCTACCACTGCTGGCAGCAGCTCTGGTGGGAAAATAATACTGCAGGATAAACTTATATTGTGCCCAGCCCATGTTGTAGCACGAGGCTGTGAAACTAGGACTTGGTCAAGTGCCAGTTCTGCTAGCTTGGGAAAGGAACCTCAACTCATTTAGCATTTTTTTCACCTTTAATGCATCCAGAACAGACTTGGGGTTTATGGTTTGGTTGAGGTCCTGCACGCCCACCTCAGCACAGCCCTTGCTTGCTCCTCATCATGGTCAATGTGGTGAGAGGCACCATGTCTCACTCGGGATTAGTGGCAAGGTGCCCATAAGGACAGGTCCCCAGGAGCAGGACTAATTGGTTTCCTTCCTACGGAGCTCATCAACAAAGAGTCAGGAACAAGCAGCTCCAGGACAAGTTTGTTGGAAGAAACACACAATGAAGTTTCCCAGGATGGCAGTCTTTGAGTGCTAAACCAAAAGTATCCATCCAGTCACAAATTCCTTGTAAGAGAGGAAAAAGAGAAATTTTGGAGGAAAAAGAGAAATTAAAGAGCTGGCTAGGACTCAGCAGTTCTGAGTCAGCAGACTGTGGCTGCTGGAGTAGCGTGACCTTCCTCCTGCTCCCCTTCTCTCCACTTAGCTCCAGCTTTTCAGAGGTGACACGATGTTTTCTAACAGCCAGTTTCTCACCCCTGCAAGCTATGAGTGACACTAATGAACTGAAGGAACGCTTGTGTGTGTGTTTTTTGTTGGTGGTGGCAGTTGTGTTTTGTTTGCTTTTCAGTTTCGATTTGAAGAAGGAGCAGCATATCTCCAGCATGATCAAGAGGCATGGAAATCTTCTCTGTGCTTATTCCTGCAGTGTTCCCGAGTCACAAGAAATGGCCTCTGGTCTAGAAGACACAGTAGATGATGGGATTTCCCCCATCTCTTTCATAATATGGAAGTTGGTAATAGAAATTCCCTTAGTGAAATTAGCACAAGTGATTGGATTTTAGCTAGGACATGAGCTGCAGAAACATGAATCTTTTCTCATCTCAGGATTTTATCTTGCATTAATGGCAGGAAAAAAAATAATTAAAAAAAGGTTCAGGGAAATACCCTGGTGTACCTTTCCTACCCTTTCAACTGATAGAAAGCCTGAGCCCACACAATAAACTAGGAAGCTCTAGCTGGGGAGTGAGATCTTTTGGAGAGAGAACCCAGGACGTTTGGTGACTCAGAACATCACATACGAGCCCCAAGCTAACGCCAAGTAGCAGCCAGGAGGGAAATGAAAAGCCAATAACTGCATGCACATGAATCCACCCTGAATTAGCACTGACCCCTTGGGAAAGAGATCTTGGAGTGATTGCAGAAAGTGCTTTAATATGCCATCTCAGTGTTCAGAACAAGCAAATAAAATGGGAATAAAATCCTAGGACTTAGTAGGAAAGAGATAGAAAAATAGAATTTCACTTTAAAACTGGGTATATAAATCCCTACTGCATCTAAATCTGGGACACTGTGTGTGCTTCCATTCATGCAGTGTAAAAATAAGGATGTTGTAGACTTAGAAAAGGTAAAAAGAAGGTTAATCAGAGACGTGGAGTAGTTTTAAGATGAGGAGTGGCTAAACAGGACTTTCCATTGCAGCTGAGAACCATTCTGCGTACTAGCAGACATCTGCAAAATGATAACAAATTGGGTGGGTAGGAAATGGTTGCTCATCATTTCTCACACCTCCAGCAGCCAGGACACTAATGAAAAGATCAGGTCACAGGTTTAAACAACCATGAGAAAGATCCTTTACATAAATCATGGAAATTATCACAGGAGTTCCTTAATTTTATTTATTTATTTATTTATTTTCCAGAAATAGTTCAGAAAAATCAACAGAGAAGAGGCTCAGGGGTAGCAATAAAATATGTATTCCAGATTAATCTAGCAAAACCAAACATTGGACTGTAAAGGAGCAAAACAGAAGAGCATCACTGTACTTTCTCTGTTTCTAAGTCTTTCCCCTAAAGTCTCATTATCTGTCAACCTGAGACTGGGCAAGGCCGACTTTGGTCCTGAACATGATGGCAGATCTTTCAGAAAGAAATTAAATGTGCCTACACTCAGCATATGGCCTGGTTTCCTTCCAGCGTGGCCTTAGTTATAGTGCCTTAAGGAAGTTTAACTGCAGTGCTTTCCTAAATGATTTAGGTAGCATGGATTCAGGGCTGGGAACAACTCAGACATCAGTCCTCAGGAAAAAGAAAAAAAAAAAAGAAAAAAAAAAAAGGAAGAAAAAAAAAACATCTGGAGGCAGTAATGAATCACAACCTGTCCCCAGATCAACACATCACACTGTCATCAAAAAGATAAATGCCATAATGCTCTATTATGCTGCGTTACCTGCAGGCGATGCTCTGCTCACCCCTGGGAAAGCCTCGGTCAGAGTAAAGTGGGGCACTCCACTTCCAGAAAGATTTGGCCTACTTCATGAATATCTAGAGGAAACCAGAAGAAGAGCCCACAGGGGAAAACTACCTGTGCGGAATCATCGTCTCCTTCAGAGAACTGAGGAAAATGTGTTCAACTGAATTAAGGATGGCTTTATCAGAGGAAATCTGTTCCTCGTGGTCATGGTGCACAGGAAAAAAAAACAAAACATAAAGGGTTTAAACTGTTGCAGTAAAGATGGCTGTTAGATATTACGAGAGATATTATGAGGTCAGGGCTGTGAAACACGGGGATGAACATCCTGTGATATCTCTATTATGGGAGGCTTCGGAAAACAGTTTAAACAAAGATCCATCAACAGCAACTTAGAAATACCGTGTCTTGCTTTGGGATGGGAAAACAGACTGTGACCTTTTGAGGTCTCCTTCAGACCTGTGAATTTGTATTGTGGTCCTAAACTTCTCCCTTTGGCCCCATAATCTGGGTGGGCACACTTTGGGGGCAATAAATTAATTATATGACCTTATAATAGAGTGTGGATTGAGAGTGACAATGTCATTTCAGCTAGGTTTGTGAAACACACAGCAGTTTTAGCTTTCTATTGCTATGAAGAGATCCTCATTTCTCTTCTCTGTCTTTTTTTCTGGATAGAAATTTTGATTTGGGGGGCGCCTTGAATTATTTCACAATTATTTCTTTACCTGCAGCCAGCAGGCGTACGGTGCATGGCTTCTCTGTCCTGGCTTTCCAGCAGGAGGTGTCTGAGCTGACCTTGGGTGGCCGGAGACGTCACCATCACCCACGAGGAGCTGCTGTGCGTGGTGAAAGAGGAGCAGGCTGTGCTGCAGGGGTGGTGGCAGAGGTTGCTCAGGGCAACCCAGCGTGGGAAGCAGCACGAAAGGATGCACAGCCACGGGAATTAATCGGCCGAAGAGCCAGGCTGGGCTCTTCCAAGCTCTCCAGCCCAGTAGAGGAGGATTCAGCACGGTGCTGCACACTTGTTGCACCAACAAAGCTGAAAAGCAAACGATGCTCTCACTTCTCTTTATACCAGTACAGATATTTCTGGGTTCCCCTCACTGTGGAGAACCCAGGGGTGAAAATATCCATGGGTAGAGCTTAGGCTAGCTGGTCTTTATCATACACTTATGATTTCAAGCCTCATGCGGGTGCCCCACTGGAAGGTATCTTGGGCAGCTTCCAGCTCATGCTGCCGTCCTTCAGCTCACTACATCTGGAGGAACGAGGTGTGAGCAAGACCTTCACGTCTCTGTCTCCCCAGAGCTAACTTCTCGTAGGAGACTGCCCTGTTCATGCCTCTAATCAGAGAGAAAGGGCTCAGAGAGTGCCGGCATCAGCCAGGGGGTCTGTGTACTTGGGGAACTGATATCACAGAGCCAGTGCCTAATACACTAAAACTAGGGGAAAAAAATGGAAACGCGGTGTCTTGCTGTTTATTTATCAGATTATCTCTCAGCCCGACACTGCAGTCAGCAAACATTTACTACAGCTTATCACTTGCTCAGTTTCCACAGTCCCTGGCAGTTCTGTCTTTCTCAGGCAGAAACCTCTAGCAGGAGAAAGATTTATTTATTTATTTATTTATTACTGCTGCTTAGATTTGCTTTTTTTGTGAGGTTGGTTGGGACATTCCCTGTGAATTGTTCTCCAGATGAGCAGACTTTGCTTTCCCCACTTCCTTCAGGTTGTGCTATAAGCCAGGGCTGCTCTACATAAAAGTATGTTTTGTAATATATAAAGTATATTTTATACAAAGCATATTTTGTAAGTCAGCAAAGGATATATGGCAAAAGAGATGCTTGGGGAACGTCAGACCAGAATGAAGCCCAGGATTCACTTGGACTTTGTATATCTGGAGCTCACCAAAATCCTTCATGATCTGTTTGGCTTTGTTTTCTGTTTAAGAATCACCATCAATGTCTGCAGCTCTTCCTCTCCAACCTCTCCATCCTTACCCCTTGCCTCTAGACACTGCAAAAATAGCCAAGGACCACACAGATGTTGTGTCTTTGATGCACATAATTTTAATTATATAATTATTTAATTCATTCATTAATTCATTAGTAAATCTGATGTGAAATGCTACATCTGATCCATCCCAAGGCTTCTCCGCATGGGCACAGCAGACACAGTAACTCGTGCTTGGAGGCGCATTTCCACTGCACACGAACGGGGAAGGAGATCATTTAGACACAGCATCCTGCTGGTGTTGGCTCCGGATCCCTAGCAGCCTGTCGTGGGTTCACATCCAAGCCCTACCCCATACTGTATTTTAATTAAACTGAATAAACAAACCAATCATCGAGCCATCCAGCAGTGCTAACTTTGGGCTGTGGCTGGACAGCACAGCATCACGGGGAGGGCAACTGGATATGCACACAGCTTCTTCTGAATATCCACAGCCAAGAACTAGCACATACTTTCTTACAGTAAAAAAAGGTGTTGGGAAAAAAAAAATGCCTTCAGAAACGTTCCCCTCTTGCCCGTATTTATTCAAGCCGTCTTTCTCTCTCTGCAAATTTGGCAAACGGAGCCTGGCATCCCAGCTCAGGGGACACCTGTGAAATAAATAGGCTCAGTCTCTAACTGCTGCGTTCATGGCAGAGATTCCTGGTTCCCTTAGACAGCTAATTTTTGTTGATTATCATACAGTACAGAGGGATTGTTTGTGTTTCTCCATCCCGTGCAGGCACTGCCGCTGGTTGCAGGCACATCCTGCTGCCTGCGTGGAATAAGGAATGATTTTTATTCCATCCTTTGGTGTGGATCACGGGGTAGGGAGAAGCAGTGAGGTGGGGTTCCTGCAGAGATGAACTGAGCCACTGTAGACTTGTTTGGTTTTTCTGTAGCAACGCCTCTCAGAAGAAACCAAAAAACTGAACCAAGGTTTAACTGGGAGCAGAAGTCATTGTGCCTGAGGCAGAGACACAAACGAGCTTTCTAAGAGGCAACAAACCATCTGGAAAACCCTTGGAGGATGACTGCACCACAGAGGTCATCCAGGAACTAGTTTTTAGCATTGTGATTTCCAGGTTATACAGAGGAGTTGAACTGCCCTAGAACATGCCTATGCATTGGAGCAGATCCTCATGGCCTCTTACACCACACAAGCCAAGCTGCAGAAGTCATGGAGCCTTCAGCAAGGTGCTCTCCATCTCCTGGTGTCTCCTTCCCCTTAGCTGGGTCTCAAAACTCACGTACAGGGCTGGGCAAGTAAGTTTTCAGAGACAAACCCATCCCGCAAAACCTGTAAAAATAGGCAGAGAAGGTTCGTGGTATTCCCTCTGTCAGATAGTCTGGCAGCCTGGTGTAGCCAGCTCCAAAAATCTACAAATTGGTCAATGGAGAGGTGTCAGGGATTTAAAGAAAAAGTAAGAGTGTGTTTGTATATTCTTGTTTTCTAATTGTAAAGGCTTAGGGGCATAAGAACACAGATATGGTTTTTTGAACTTCTTTCTTAAGGGCTTCTCTTCACTGTGGTGTCCTGCCTGGACTTGGGGTGAAGCCTGGAAGCATGGACTTGAGAATGCTAAGACATCTACAGTGCTCATCACCACACCTGGGGCTTCAGGTTTCAGTGTCCATGAGCTCTCCTTCAGGTCTGAAACTGAAGCAACAAGCTTCAAAACTGAAGAACCAGTGGAGGACATCATGTGTCTTGTGTGAGTTTAGGAATTAGTTGGCACTGTTCAACTTGGCTTCATTTTTCTCCCAGTCTTGTCCTCTCCATTTCAAATTCACTAGCATCTTCTGCACCCAAATGACAGCACAGGATATGGGATATCCATACCCATGGCGTAGGCAAGACATGAACTATGGGTGAAGACAATATCCCTTATTAAATGAGGAAGACTGTTGAAAATAGTAGACAACTATGTGCATGAATATACCTTTTTTCAGACTAGAAAGGGGTGTATTTGCTGCAAAATATCATGAAATTAGGGGTGGCATCTATGCCAAAGATGTAACTGCGATAAGAAGCCCACTTATTTTTGTGCCTTTTGGAATCCTGTATAAAGTTGTAGTCTTGGGGGATCCTCCATACTGGCTGGAAAGATTCACAGTTTATTTCTGAGCACTGAATAAACTACATCTATCTATAGATCTGGCTCAAATCTGGAACTCCTTGGGAATTCCACAGAAAAATCCACTCCGTTTTCTTTTTAGAGATAATTATTCTGAAATGGAATGAAACGCAAACCTCTTGTGGAATGGGAACTCTCATACTTGGTTTAGATGAAGTGAAGAGATTTCCTTTAAATCTTTTTGGAGCATGTCTGAAGCTCACTGAAGATCCTGAAACCTGTCAGAAAATTTTGAGCTTTTTTTTTTTTCTTTCTTTCTTTTTTTTTTTTTTCTTTTTCCCCATAGGAAAATAATCGATATTCCAGAAACTCATTTTTTCTCTGAGAAAATAATACCAGCAAAAATTTCCTAGTTAAAGATCTCTCTCCACTTTTTTTTTTTTTTTTTTTTTTTTACAATGAACATTAAAGTAAAATGATATTACTATCCTATATGTGAAAAGCTGAGTAAACCCACTCTTTTTCATTATATGGTAGCATATAGTTTTCCAGAAGAAACTATTAAAAACTCACAATCCTGGCATCCATGACTTTATCAAACGCACCAAGAATTGTGAAGAAAACTCACTTTTTATGCCTGTGGACGTGTTGAATGGAAGATACTCACATGCCTCCACCAAACCTCCCTCAAAGAGAGATGTACATCTACACCTCTGGCAACAGGTCTAACTTGCTAGTGTTGTTACAAGGTTAGAAAAAAAAAAAAAAAAATGGTTGAGTTGCCTAAAGAGAACCATTTCTTAATCGCATCCAAAAAAAGAAGCCCTGTGTGGTTTGCTTACAACACACAACCCTGGATGGTCCAATTTTCCTTTTGTTTCAAGTTCCTCGATCCCTCCAGCTTTCCAGGTCCTGCCTCACTCTTGTTGGTCTGCTGTGAACCCATTCCAGTTTATCATCCCCCTTTACAGTGGGGGACAGCAAGAGCAGATGGAGTAATTCAGAGCTGATTGCATTAATAACCTCTCTTTCCACTTGAGGTTTCCCTGGTTAGACAACCCAAAATTTCCCATTTTAGCTTGTTACTATTCAGAACGACTCTGCGTACCTGGCTGAATGCATTTCCCAAGGCACAATCCCCTTCTGAGTAATTTCCAGTCTTTGTTAAAATCTGACTTTGCACTGACACGAGTTAAAACACATTGTGCTGGGCCGAACCCAGCGTGCCTGGTTATTCACCAGCGTCTGAAAAGAGCTGTAGCAATTTTATATTTTCTTTGTGTTCATAACCGATCGAGAACGATAACTGCTTAGCACTAGCTAAGTCTTAAAATGCCATCACACCCCAGGTGTCTTGTTTGTTTTGCTGGAGGTCTATCCGTGGATCAGTTAAGGTACATCTGCCTAGCAGCTAAATTCCCTGTTGTGCAAATGTTTGCTGTGCAGCCTCACCAGAAAACTCAGGTACTAGAAATTTTTTTCCTCTCTCACCCAGAGTTTTGCAGAGCTATCCAATTACCTTTCACTGTGATTTTGACCCTTTAATCCATCATTTTAATGGGAAAACACTTTTTTTTTTTTCTTTCACATTGATTTTAATATGCATATCAACAAGTTTAATATACTTTTGATTCAGCACCTAAAAAAAATGCATTCTAACCTGCTTATTTTATTGGTGTCATTTATCTTCATTCTAACAGGGACAATATCACTTACAGAGGTTTGAAGTATACTAATTTTATTTACTCTACACCTGGCAAATCTGAAATATAAAAATACTTTTTCTGTCCTATTAGGAGAATGACACATATGGATAACTATAACTTATTAAGTCGTCTCTGCATTTTAATATGTGCCATTCATGCCATATAGTATATGCAGAATAATTTAAATATCAGTAATTACCTAGCAAACGTCTCTCTATTGAAATGCAGCATAGTTTGGCTGCCTCTCCTGAATGAAGAATAATGATTTTTGGGAAGAAAAGTAACTACTTAGGAACAGAAACATGAAACAATTACTAGCCATGTCCGTTATTCAATAGGGTTGTGTCTCTCTTTGCTCCATCTCCTATGAATCAAGTTTCAGTAACTGAAAATTGACTTAATTTCTTCGCTGGAGTGAAACCGAGATCAGAAATCAGTCTGTGCTGCTTATGAACATCAATAACAGAAGGCAAAGAAAGAGGCGAGACATGAAACATTGCTTAGGAGTATTGACTAAGCGCTGGTTCATGTCCAGATTTGGGGTCTGCTCCTAAATGCGCTCAGACACGTCACCCAGATGGCACCGATGAGGAAGCTTTTGGAAGCCAATAAGTTTAGAGCATCTTTATTTAAAGTATATGGCAATCTCAGTGGCTTTTTCTGGACCCGTTCAAGTGAGAAAAGTTACTCAAGAGTTACTCAGGCTTTGATCTTGCTGGAGGACTGGTTGTTTTGGGGACACTGTTAGGAAGGAAAGGCCTTCTTCAATACCTGCAGATGTTTTTGGAGTCTGTTCATGAGACCTTTCTTCCACATCACCTCGGACTTGAATGAGGCACTCCACATATGCATTTTATATCTTGATAGTTTTTGGAGCTTCCCTGGATCCTGAAGGATGCTCCATGCATATGAGCTATTGGTAGCACAGGTGTCTTAACACTGCAGTGTGTATCACTGTTCCCAGCAGCTGCTTTCCTCCACATGGATGACTCAAAAAGTTGCAAAATAACCAACTTGAGACTCTTTCCTTGCTACATTTTTGGACTACTGCCTAATTTTAGCTGCTGCTTCCCCACCAAAGGATGTATATTTTATATGCATTGGCTGCTCTGTATCATTTAAACATGCCCCACACATAAAGAAGGTGTGGGGAAATTCTTCCAAATGGTTGGGAGAGGGATCAGGTGTCATGGAAAGAGGTGAGTGAAGAAGGTATTCTGTCCTGAGCATGGAAAAGCAGATGATGGGGGAGGAGAAGTCATGATGGAAAAAGAAATTGGTTCTGAGAATGTGTGGTGACATCGAGGAGTGGGATCTTACATCTGAACCGTTCTTGCTACTGAACTAATTCGTGATCATGACTAGAAAACAAAACGAAAATGAAAAGTCTTTCCTCCTTCCATTCTGTCTTCTTTCCATATATCAGATGTGTCAAACCCTGTCCCTCTTCCAGGTATCCTTCTCCCTGTGACATACCTCAAATACAGATTATTGCAGTCCTTTCCTGGCCTGTGCTCCACCAGCCAGCATGTGTAAAAAAGAGCTGGCAATTAAGAATGCCCAGATTTGGAGAGTTTTTCCAAAGACGGGGTGGTAGAGAAGATTATATAGCAATATAATCTCCCTCCCCAATGCTCCTCTTGAAAACCTACAGCCTGTTTTAATTATAGAATTTATTGCAAGGTAGATGAATTTCCCAGAAGCAAAGAACAAGTGCCCAACTTGCTTCTGAAGGGTTGTGGTTGCCTCCAAAGGCAGCCAGAGGTTGTGAAGATAGTTTGGTGCCAGGGAGGCACACCAAAATCCCAGTTCAGTGTTACTGGATCTCATTGAGAAACCTCCAGGATTTCCAATTTCATGTCTTGTTTAGGCTTTTCTATCATCCAGAACTGACAGCAGCCTCATGGGGGTGAACTTTGAAATCCTTCCTGTTATATGCATGTAGGAAGAGATGATCTGGCCTTGGACAACTTTCTGTGAAAAGCTGAGAGAGCTGGGGATGTTCAGCCTTGAAATACAGAAGTCTCAAGGGTGGCCTTATTGCAGCTTTTCAATACCTGAAGGGGGCTTATAAATAAAGATGGAGAACAACTTTTTGCTCAGTCAAATAATGACAGGACAAGGAGGAATGACTTTAAACTAAAATAGGGGAGATTCATATGAGAGGTTGGGAGGAAATTCTTCACTCTGAGGGTGGTGAGGCACTAGCACAGATTGCCTGGAGAAGTTGTGGATGCTCCATCCCTGGAGGTGTTCAAGGCCAGGCTGGATGGGGTTTTGGGCAGCCTGGGCTGGTGGGGGGTGTCCCTGCCCATGGCAGGGAGTTGGAGTTAAATAATCCTAAGGTCCCTTCCAACCTGAGCCATTCTCTGATTCTATGAACATGGACAAACCAGAACTTCCTTCAGCCACTACTGCCTGTGATCATCCCAAGTAGCAGCTCTCGTCAGGAGTGTTTCCATGGTTTCAGTGTCTTGAACAGACTGTGTGTGGTTCTGTCCCATGCATTACTCATGGCAGGCACTGATGTTGGGGTGATTCAGGTGGGCTTTGAGAACTGGGAGTGATTACATTTTTTTATATATTTTTTTTCCTGATCCAACATTCATTTTGAAGTGGCGAACCACTGGGAGCAGGCAAAAACATGAAGAAATCAAAAGTGACATGCTCAAGAGCAGGACAAAAAATGTTAGGAAAGCTGCACTTGGGGAGGGGCTTGCTCTTACAGTGACTCCCTGGGACTCTGCAAGGTTAAGTGCTTGCCCACTGTTGTGGCAAGAGCAGGCCACAGGCTAGGGTGACTACCTGCTGCTTTCAACTGGAGGTTTTCCATACCCTGGTGAAAAACTCTGGCTAAAACAAAAGCCCAGGCTAGGACGATGTATCCAGGAAGAGCTCTTTATTCTTTGCTTTATGTTGTGGTATCTGTCTTTTAGACAAGAGCAAGCTGTGTAGGTGTGAAGCAAAAAGAAAAAAAAAAAAAAAGGATGTGCGAAGTGAAAAGGATGCCAGTCATTAGGTGTGCGTTTAAAAAATGAATCAAAAGACAGAAACCCTCAACATACCGCCCTGCCTCAGAGATACAGCATGCCCTCAGAAAAATGAGCAAATGAAGGACTGTGTGGATGGAAACGGAGAACACAAATTATTTTCTAAGATCTGCTGGGAACTGGAAGAAAATTCTTCCTAATAAGATGCTCAGAAATTTCCCCTGAATATACATGAGTTCTCCTAAATAAGTAATTTCAAAGGTTGCCTTCTGCCCTGCTTGGTATATAAATATATATATATTTTTTTTCTTTTCAACAGTAAGAATATTATCAATGAAAGACTTTTACAGGACCATGTCTGTGGGTCCCAGGCCACAAATTTTTCCTTTCTTGAGACATCAGCCAGAAGAAGATCTCTGAAAAGCTTTGGAAAAAAAATTATAATAATTTAAATGACTTTCCCACCATTGCTCCCAAAAAATCATAAATTAAAAAAAAAAAGTTTATCTGAAGTTCTACCCCACCCCCTTAATGATGCAGCAAAAAGCCATCATTTTTTTGATTGGATCAGTTTTTAGCTGTTATTAGAGCATCAAAGGGCTTGGAGTTGGCCCCCATTTCAGCAGACATGGATGTTCTGACTTAGAAAGGCCCCTGAGACACTTTTTACAAGGGTCGTGAGTTACCAGCTGGAATTCAGGCAGTTTCCATTGGCAATGAGCGAGCAAACTGAGGTGTGCTTTGGATTTCTGTCTTAGTTAGGTCCAGCTTAGCCTAGACATAAACCAAAGAACAGTAACAGAATTTCAAAGACAAAGTCCATCCTTCAGAATGTTCTGGGCTTAAAAAATCAGGCACTCAAAGAAAATCCAGTCAATAATCACGTTTTTTTTTTTTTTGTTTTTTTTTTTTTGTTTGTTTGTTTTTGTTTTTTTGTTTGTTTGTTTGTTTTTGTTTTTTTTTTTTTGTCCGACTTAATCCATTGTTATGATGACTGGTTAGCTGACACCTCTTGCTGTAGGCTCAGGTGAACGTATCCTAGAATCCCAGAATCCCAGAATATCAGAATCACAAATAGCAGAGTGGTTGGGGTGGGAAGGGACCTCTGGGGCCATCTGGTCCAGCCCCTGCTCAAGCAGGGCCACCTCCAGCATGGTGCCCAGCACCACATCCTGGTGGCTTCTAAAGATCTCCAAGGAGGACACTCCACAACTTCTCTGGCTACGAAGTATATCTGCAGAAGAGATGTCTAATTTCATCTTGAAGCTTCTCCTTCACAACTATTGGCATTCAAATGGACACGGCTTTTTTGTTATTGTGGTTGGGTTTGGAAGACAGCAGGTTGAGAGACAGCTGAGGGTTGCGTACCAAGTGCAAAAACAAAACTCTCTGCAATGTTGTATTATTTATTTTATTTATTTATTTATTTATTTATTTATTTTATTTATTTATTTATTTTCAGTGGCCTGAAAACATGCCTTGTGGTTATCAGGAGTAAATATGCTTCTCTGATCGAGGCTGAACCTTTTTGTACTGATTTTGGCACCATGCACAAAGCATTGGTGTTGCCACGTTTCTTGCTAGCCTGACTGAATGCATGACTGCATTAAAGTAACATAACCAAGAGGAAGAGAGAGCTTGTTTTCTGCTGCATCTCTGATTTCAATGGAACCACATGATCCTTAATGACCATCTGTTGATTATTTTTCACTTGAAGATTGATGGATGTGATTCATGGCCCTTTCAAAACAGAACTGCTCCCTGGAGGAGATGTGGAAGCCTTTGTGAGCGTGACAAAATGGGGTTGCCTCCAAAACAAAGAAGTAGAGAATGGCAGAATGATCCAGAACTTCTATATTTTTTTCACTGAATGCCCCTGGGTTGTCTTGCCAAGACCTGTGCATTCTTACTAAGGTCTTCTGGCAGATTTTCCTGTTTCCTCAAACTATTTACCCAATGAGGATCTGCATATTGTTTTTGTAACTGGGGTGAACAGTGCATTGAAGGGCTTCTCCAAGAGGTTGGGAGAAGGGTAGGGAAGCCAGACTTCCCATAACAATGCCAGAGGCTCCTTGTGCCTGGGATCTTGATGTGG
This sequence comes from Anas acuta, assembly GCF_963932015.1. NCBI lineage: Eukaryota > Metazoa > Chordata > Aves > Anseriformes > Anatidae > Anas > Anas acuta. Next base: position 155,718,881 of record NC_088980.1, read on the forward strand.
GAAAATTCCCATCTTTCTGGATTGAGCCCATCATTTGGGTTGTAATGAAGGCTCTGGGACTGCAAAGTAGGCGCTTCTCTCCTCCAAGCCCTTTCACAGATTCCCATGGGATTTTATTCAAGACATTTAAACTACCCTTTGTCACATTCTCCACTATTTGCAGAACAGAAATAATACTTTCATAAATCACCAGGATGTTACATAGGTAAAATTGAAAAAGAAAATTAAAAGGCAAAATTGAAAAAGGTAAAACTGAAAAGTAAAGTTGAAAAATTGTTATTTTCTGAAAAGAAAAAAAAAAAAAAAAAAAAAGAGAGGGAGAGAAAAAATCAAGTTAATTGCAGCTGAAAGTAACTTTTGGCATCTCAGGCATATGATATCTCTGTTTACTTCCAGAATGCGTGGAGGATAAAGAACAGCCGGATAATTTGGAAATTAAAGAAAGAAAAATCAACAAGTTGAAATGATGTATCGTAGTCATTAGGAGCAGCATTGCAATAACCCAGCTTTCAGCACATTTCCAAATGCCCATCTCCGTATGCCCTCTCTTATAACAAGAATTATTTTCTTTCCTCTTCTACCCAATCCCTTTAGATAGAGCTGGGGCAAATTGTTACTTCCCTTGGGGTGAGCCTTGCATTATGATTTAAGGGGGGACAATAGGTAGATAATGTGGTCTTTTGTGGCAGCAGATCTCACAGACCCATTACCCCACATAGGAAGCTCTGACCATAGCTATTTCAGCGTGTGCCTCATGCTCTGTTAACCACAGCTTTTCACTGAGCTGCTGTGTGCAGAGCTATTTTGTAATCCCTTTTGTAATCCCTCCACTAAGGAGGAGCTAGACCCTGTTAACACTTCTACCTAGCAAAGCCATCGGCACAGAGACTGGAAGACTGGATTGATGCGTATCTCACTAGTAATTTGCCTTTACATCGGACAAGCAGAGTAAATACAACACCCTTTGCCTACCCCCTCCCAGTTATGCAGGCATGGCTCTGTTCTGAATTTTTGACATCAACTAATGAACGTCTGAGAGGGAGCACTTGTCAGGCTGGGACAACAAAAGGTTGCTCGGTTCAGCTCATGCCACTCTGTCAGCATCCTCCAGCTGTCATCCGCAGAGAGAATCCCATTCATTAAAATGAGTGGCAGCACCCAGAGAGGATGGAGCCATCTCGGTGATGTCGTGAAGCCTGAAGAGCTTTTCAGTGCATTGCCCAAAAAGCTGTGCCCACACCAACGAGCACTTAGCCACTCAGCCTTGCAGATCTCTGCAGATGCTGTCCTGGCTGCAACTCACGACGGAGATTTTGGTTGAACCTTATCATAGAGTAACCCGATTTGGAAGGGACCCCCAAGGGTCATTGAGCCCAACTCTTGTCTCCACACAGATGCTTCTGTGGTGGTTTTATTCAGCTGGGCAGCTGAGCTCCACCACAACTGCTTTCTCACTCCCTTTCCTCAAAGGGAAAGGGGGAGAAAATACAATGGAAAGGGTTCAAGGTTGAGATAAGGACTGGGAGAGCACTCAACAATGATTATCATGGGCAAAACAGACAGAGTGTAGGGAGATTAATAAAATTTATTACCTGTTACTAATGAGCTAGAACAGTGTGAAACAACAACAGTAAAACAAAAAAAAAGCCTAAAAACACTTTCCACCCATCCACCCTTTTCTCTCTCCTACCCCTGAGAGGTGCAGGGGTATAGGGAATGGGAGCTGTGGTCAGTCCCTTACACTTCGTCTCCACTGCTCCTTCACGGTGTGGGCTGCCCACAGGCAGCAGCTGTTCAGAAACTGCTCCCACACAGCTCCGTGACTTTGATCTGACATGGGGCAGCTGCAGGATTCTTCTCACAGAGGCCACCCATGCAGCCCCCCACTACCAAAACCTTGCCATGTAAACCCAATACACCTTCCTGAACCTTGCTTTTGGCATCCACATTTATCGGGCCTACCGGCTCTGCAGACTGGTCTACCATCATGTGAAACCTTAACCAAACTTCTGGTGGCAATATCAACCAGAAGACGCGATGCACAATTCTTCCTTACAGGATTCCTGGGGGCCAGCCTGAAAAAGCCCTGATACTCTCTATTTAAGGGACCAGATGTGTACCAGATGGAAGGATTTTGCAGTTGTCTGAGGCAAAGATTGGAAGCATATACATTTTCTCTGTAGCATACTGTGACATGGAAAGTAAACACAGCTTCTAAGATACTTTCGTAGAAACACATCAGGTGGTTTGGTACATCAGACACTTCTCATTGAAACTACTGCAAGATCTTAATACTGCATTATTGCTGCCAGATGGCGAGGCTGAAAACTACTTGATTAGACTTCAAATTTCAGTCACCCCACTTTAAATAATGCTGTTATCACCCACAACAAGTGGTGTATTTGGTCTAGAAGTAATCAGACTCCATCTCACCTCCCAGGTCTCACGGACAATGAATTTTAAATAGGAAGTTTCAAGTATAGGGAATTACTAACACTTGCTGGTGAGGTCTGTCCCTGCCTTGCTGTTGCTCTTCTTTTTTTTTCTCACCTTGCCTTGTGGAGCAGCCCCACTCTTACTGCTTCATGACTGCACCTGTGAAGAATTGTAGCTTTGTCTTACTGTACTGGATGGCTGGGGAATAAAACACCAGGTGAAATTCAGTGACATTAAATACAAGTGATGCGTGCAAGAAAAAACAGCAGTTCTAACTCTGCATGCGCAGTGATGGGCTCTGAGCTGGTTATTGTTACTGAGGAATGACATTTGGAGCTTATAATGGACAGTTGAATGAAATTATGAGCTCATTGCTCTGTAGCAATCAAAAAAGGAAATTGAATGTTAAGGATTATTAAGGAGGGAATAGAAAGCCAAACAGAAATCATCATAATGCCACTGTATAAATGCATTTTGGACCTGCGTCTTGAATACTGCCTGCAGTTCTTCTCTCCCCCTCCCAAATGGCTCTGGGAGCTCTGGAAAAGGCTTAGAGAAGGTGAAAGAAGGATTGTAAGGAACAGTTGCCGATGAATAGAACTGAAAATGATTAAATACATGTGCACTGTTCACTCTTCGAAAGAGACATGTTGTCAAAAGGGTTTGTCAGGTTTAAATCCCGATGGATGTGGAGGCAGTAAAGGGCAAGGGGGTAGGTTCTTCACAACCAGGATGTGGTTGAGCTGTGGCACTGCTTGCCATGCTACAGTGACCTTTCTACAGAAAATTTAATGGAAGAAAAATCATCTGAGGTCATTAAGGTACTGGGCAGTATTGGTGTCTGCCTAGCTTGCCTTTGTACTCCTCCACAACCACTCTTAATCAGGACATGGGCTGAAATTGTTTTAATGGACAGACCTGATACATTTTTTTTCTCTTTTATTTAAGTTTTTCATGCCAAATTCTTACATATTTTTACTGTCACGGCTAAGCTTTTTCTACTAGGTAGGAGAGAAGGACAGGAAAGCCTCACTGAAACCACAAAACTGATTTATTTGGTAAACAGCAGGAAACACAAATACTATAGAAAAATCCTAACACAAAGATAGAACTGCATAGATAGCTTATAAATATGCGATTATTGCTATGAGAAGACATCATCCAATCTTTGGACAACAAACAGGGGAGAGAAGAGTTGACAAGAATGTCAAAGTAAGCCTCTCCCCATGAAAAGCTCTAAGGAATCCTTAATGCCCGTAATAGGAACCATTGCCAGGCCTCTGCAGCACAGCCAGCCGCAGGAAGAATAACTTATTTAAATAAAACCTCTCTTTTCTCACTTTGTGCTCTGTTAATAATAACAATAATCATTCAGGTTGGCTTGGGCAGGCTTAGAACCAGCGAAGCAGAGATTTAATAGAGTTCAAACAAGTCTAGATTTCTTTTTATTATTATTTTTTACTGCAGTGTACTCAAGGCAGGTTCACCCTTTTAATAAGGTCTTATACAAGAAGGAGGGGGTAGAGGAATGTGCTGAAATGCTATGTCAGCTTGTCACCTTAGCAGTCATGTCTTAAAATTCAAGGATGTTGTGATCCAAAAGATCTCTTTTTAAATTGCTCCCTGTAGACTTTCTCTCCTATCCCATCTTGAAGGCTTCTTCCTGGAAAACGAGTTGGCATATCTGCACTTGAGGTCTCTGAGTGTTGTCTCCTGGCTTTGTGCAATGGCATCAGCTCTTCCTTGTCTCAACTGCAGTAAAGGTCAGTGTGTGAATCAGTTTGGCTGAAGAAGCCTCTCAGAGAGGAGGCCGTTACGGACACGTGTACCGGGTTCGTGGGGCTTTGTTCTTGCGACATTTTTTGCACGCACGAGCGCCCATAACCTAAAAGAAGACATATGTGAGTGGTTTCTTGTCAGATTATCCCCTCCTTGATTAGATGATGCTTTTCAGCTTGATATGCAGTTGCAGATCTGAAGCCTGCAAACAATAACCATCCAGTATCAGACAGCAAATTAATCTTCTGTTGAAATATATTGCTAAGTGGAAAACACTTCTTCTTCTTTTCCTTTTACCCTGTTTTATGTCTCTTGCAATTTGCAGATGGCATTGCTAGTTGCTTTTTTGCTCGTGGCTCTAAAACCAAAGAGTTAAAATCATAATCTCCTTTAATTTCATAAGTGAATCAATCAGAAGATAAAGTAAAATTAAAAAAGGGAGAGGAAAAACAAGATATGCTTCTGGCGACAGAGTTGTGCTGTGGTGGATTTCAGTTAGATGGAAAAGTCTGCTGGCTTTCTTTGAATAATGACATTGAAAACCCTTCTCTTGGGGGAAATAATATTTTTTTGCACTTTTATAGAGCTTCTCATCCATCGGTTTATGAAGGGATAAGTACAAGCTATTGTTAATGAGGATGGCTGGGACTAATTTGTAGAGTAGACATTTAAGAGACAAATTAGGGAGCAAGTTCTGTGCTGTAAAGAATTTGCAATGTCGAAAAGCAACAAAGATGAGGGATGGGTGGTGACAGAAGCCAGCAGTAGGAAACAAACAGTGATGGCATAGATCTTCTATCCACACAGTAGTGATAACAATTAACTTTGTTCGTTTATTGACATGCCCATGAGGACTGAAAAGCTTTCCAGTAGTGCCTTAAATCTAAAGGGGTTGGAAGCCTGACATTTAAAGAGCAGGTCTGCCCTGAGACATGGAGGGGACAAAAAAACACCCTGACAGAAGGGGTAAGAGGTGGATTTTTGCCTCTGATGTCCATAACAAGGATGGGAAAGTGTATCTTTGCCAAGGCTGGGTAAAGCAAAATGGACACATAAGCACAGATATATTGTGCATGGGTGTGAAAGGAAGAGTTGAGTTGGGGCAGGATTTGTCTGACGAAGCGTGGGTGTCTATCCTGGAAGTGCCAGCATCAGAGACAGTCACTGCTGGCTCCCACTGTGGTCAAGGAAGAGAGATCCAGTAGACCTAGCAGTGTTTAGGACATCAGTCATCTCATCACTGGTTTTGATCAGCCAAAACCAATCCCATACATCACATGAAGTGAATCCCACCTGAGGACAAGTCTGCACTTCTGTCTCAAAGAGCACCAAAATGTCCTGCTCCTATGGTCTACTTCAGTCAATCTGGCAGCAACCTCCTTTGTTCCTGATTTCTAGCTTGTGTATGTAAATAATTAACTGAAAAAGGTTCCCCAGCATGGCACATGGGCAGTGGTAAGGGCTAGTTTGGGTGACCAAAGCATGACCATGGAGATTTTTCTCCCTTCTTGTCCTATGCATTGTGGTTTTGCTGATGCTCTCCTAGATCTTGAAGCTCCTATGGCCAGCAGTATCACTCTGGGAACATTTAAGGAAGGGTGGTACAACATCAGGGAATGGATTAGGAAGGCTAGCAAAGTCCTTCCTAATGAAACTTCATTGTTTCTGCCTGTTCCTTGGATTCTTTTTTTCCCACGTTCAACCTGATTTAGGCTCTGAACCATGTTCATCTTATGTCTGACAATTGGTTGGCACAGGTAACACCTGGAACAACTGATTTCATTGCCTTTACACCCAGAAGCATGTCCTCAACTTGTATCACCCCCTGCAGAATGAAATTTGGGGGGTTTCAATAATACGTTACAACTAAAGATGTTCAGAAAACCTCATAGCCAGTTGCAATACTCAGCACATGATCCTAAAACAGTAGGATCCCCAATGATCATAGATACGTTGATTTCTAACACATCTTCTGGAGCTTCCCAGATTTACTTCTCTAGGACTACCCAAATGTGAAAATTTACTGGTTAGAGTGTGTTGAGGTCTGTGATTAGACTAGCATAAATATAGATAAATAGTTTGTGTTCCATTCTCTAACAGACATCTACTGAATGTTTTCATTTTCTGTTCTGTTTTGTTTTGTTTTATTTTCTGCTGCCTCCAGGTCTGAAACGCATTTAGTCCAAAATGGGTCCTCCTATCTCTGCACAGCGCTCTCTTGAAAACTTCAAACATGATGCTGATTAACTTTCCCAAGGTCACTCAGATCATTTTAGGCAGAGCCAGGATCAGAATACAGAATAGTGTCCCGAACTTGCTGGACAATGATCCACTGGACTGGACAAGTAATTTTCTACTTTTAACCATTAAATACGGTGAGCTTCCAATTTACAAATCAAAACATCAAACAAAAACAAATCCTTTCAAATTCTGTCAGTAAAATAAAACTGCTGATTCACTTTTTTTTTTTTTTTTTTTTTTTTTTTTTCCCAGGAGAAACTCAGTTTAATCATTTTGTTTTGCAGGAATAGGGTGTAATTAGAGAACCAGTGAGCATGTAACTCTGTGAATTTATTATGCAAGCAGCTATGAAAATGACTGTCTTCAGCACAAAATGATTGAATGTCATTAAGGAGAGTGAATCCAAGGGTGAGACCCCAGTGGGATGCCCTCACATGGGAAAGTGTAATTGGATAAAGTAGCATGGGGCCATGAAAACCCAATTTGCCTCTTTCTGATGCTTACTTGAACTTCCTCCCCAGATCTTCGTCAGCTGTGGAACTGGGAAGTCAATGAGATAGATAAATCTTTAGGTTGATCTCTTCCATATGGAAGCAAGCTATTTTGGTGCAAAACAGGAAAAAAAATATGCATTATAGCCAGGAGCATATTGATGCTAATCTGCTCTTCTGCAGCTACCAACTCAGTGGAGCTGTTTTGGTCTTGTTGAATGAATCGAGTGCTGGGGAAGACAGCAGACTGCACTCTTAGGAGTTACCCATTCCTTTCCTGCATCACATAACAGGACAAGAGGCGAGGAACACAAGCTGGAGCATGGGAGGAGACATCTGGACATCAAGCAGCACTTCTGTGGACCAGATGGACCCAGAGGTCCCTTCCCACCTGCACCAGCCCCTGATCCCATGATTTTATCATCTCCTAAGAGCCTGCATGAGTATGTAGCCACACAGATAACCAAGCTCCCTGAACAGGGCTAGTCCTGACACCTGTGGGAGCAGGGAGCTGTAACCCAACTGCAATCACTCTTTTTGAGTGTGCCCTTAGCCCAATACCACTGGGATTTATTTTCTTTTAATTTCACCACAGTCAACACATAAGTCATGTGGACTGATAGCTACCACAGCTCGTCTGATGGGTGGGAACATACATAAAGGGCCACAGATCTGAACCTTAGGTTTCTTTTTAAGTTCTTTATTTATGTGGCTTGGAGTTATCTCCAATGTTGCTTGTATGTGAGCATCAGCATGTTTCTAGCCTACCAAGCCCGTAATTAATAAACATCTGAAGGAATGAGTCTGACCAGTTATTAGAATAAGTAAAGAACAGCCTTCTATTGAAGGAAACTCTCCGGTGTTTGAAAAGTCTTGTATTTTGAGGAAGTTGTTGACTCTGTTATTACTATTGGAAAAGATGTTTTCCCAAGGCCACCCAGCTGCATCGCAGTTCTCTGAAAATTCACATTAATAACTTGCACCTTTGTCCATGGATTTTGCCTTATCTGCATGTGACCTTGTGCGTGCATTTCTTAGAGGGTTTTATGAAAACATTTCTATATCAGTGTGTGCTCATATGTGGATCTATTCTTCCATATAACTGTGCATTGATCCTTGTGAGCCACGGTGTGCGAGCACTTCTTAGCTTGCAGAGCTTAATTTACAGCTGAAAATAATCAGGCGAGTTCTACTAGCACATAAATTCACTGCCAGCTTGTTGCCTCCCCTGCAGAGCAAGGAGATGGACACTGCATAGTTTGAGCTTCGGCTCCAAACTGTCAGGTTTCTCTTTGGCTGAGAAGTAGGCAAACAAAGTGCATCCTGAAAATGCTGCTTTTCTGTAACCCAGGCAGAATGCTCTGGCTGATTTAGGATATTGATTATGCAGTGCTGGGGGGCACCTTGTAGCTGAATTTTATATCGCTGCTGTCTTATTGTCACTGTTTTACCTGTCTCCTTTTTCTTCTCCTCAAAGTCTTTGTCTGCTCAGGGAATATCACGTGGAGAAAACTTTCCTGAAGGGTCTGCAGAAAGAGCAAAGTTAGGTAGGAGAGCAAGTTTTGGTGCTATTTCATACACCTTTTCATACCAAATCCTAAAAGTACAAGGTCAGTGCTTTCCCAATCTCGTGATATTCTGGAGTCAGATCAGTCCTCCAAAGGCTTTTGGTTTTAGATAAAAGAAAGGTGGCTGAGACCTTATCTGGAAAGAATACAGATACTGCCTTCATGGAGAGAGCAGCTGGAGCATGTGTGATGCTCAGCAATATGATAAATTGTTACAGCATTCAGCTCTCTGAGGATGGGCTTGTCCTTTAGCTGCAAGTTTATATAGTGTCTGGATGCTACTGCAGTCTGAACACTGTGAATTAATATAATATCTGTATGATGCAATACACTTCTTTTCATTCAGACAATACTGGAGGAATATTTCTAGATTCCAGTTTGCTGTTGGAATTCCTAATGATAGCTGTTATAACATTAAAGCATGCACCTTTGGTAGCAGGGTGTAGCTTTTCAGAGATACCAAATGAGACGATATGAGAAAACAAACAATGCAGAGTGTCTTCTGGAGGGGAAGGTTGTATTTCAATAATCAGCAAGAACCCTTTGGAAAGAGCTGTGAGATGAAGTCCTGGTGGATTTATTTGGATCTGCAAAAAAGCCTTGAGATAGAATCATGCACGAGTTTAATAAGAAGCTGAGTGGCCGTGGTTGAAGTGCTGAAGTGCTGTCATGGACTTGGAGCTGCGTAAGGGACCAAAATCAGATGGATATGCCCAGTTGTGAGCACTGTGTTAACGAGGGGAAAACTTCAAGAACATGGGCATTTGTGGTCTGGAAAATAAATAAATAAATAAAAAGGCAAACAACAATATAACAAAATATTCACCTAATGTATAGTTCTTCAAGTTACTCATGATGACAATACTGTGAGGAACAGCAGAGGTTTGAACGCTTTGCTGAATAAATGCCTGTTCAGTAATCAGAGGGTTTTTTTCTTTTTCTTTTTTTTTTTTTTTTTTTTGAAACAAACAAGCAAATGAGCTTTCACATTTAAAGCTACTGAATAATTCCCCGTTCTGATTTATGAAGGATGATTTTAGCTGGCAAATATCAACAGATAAAAGTTTGGAAAATCTCATATGGGATTGTCTGGAACAATAATTCTCATTAACTTGAAGTTAATTTGAAAATTTATCAGTAACAAATGACATTTAAAAAACTATTTTCTCTCCCAGACACTTTCACAGGATGGAATATAATTTGGAAACCTGACTTTATTGGATTTTTTAGTGGGAAACTCTATATAAAATAACGTAAATCATTTTAGCAGATAATCATGATATCAGGATATTGGACTATTGGTATTCAAGGAAACACATAGAGTGGAAGAGATATATCTCCAAGGGAACCCACTAAAAATACCTTTAGGATTATTAACATTACAGATAAAGAAAATGGAAAGAGCAGTGTCAGAATGAGAGCGCGTGGAGAAGAAAGAGGCCCATTTCCTTATAAAAGGTCTCTTATAAAAGATTTAGGAAATGGCCAATTTGTTCTGGTAGATCAGACTATGGGGGGTCTGCCAGGCCTTCATATTTTCCCTTACATATGACTACCAGCATTGCTTGGGTTCCTATCCAGAGGCAGAAGACTAATTTTGCATTGGACATTACACAACAAGATGAGTATGACACCTTTTACTATTTTTTTTAAGCTCCACAGAAACCAACACCCCCATCTTCTTCTCTCACTTTCCTTTTCCATCCCCCAGAGGAAGGAGGTATGGCAGCTACAGGGTTTGCCCTGGTTCATCCTAAAGATGTTTGTTCTGTGTCAGAGGAATACCGTCTTTTTCCTGAAAAGCTTCCACCTAATTAGTCAAATTCTTTGCTTTCAATTTTGGGTCTATTGCCTTGGGCAAGAATGTGTTCTGGTTAAACATTCAGTTAAACATGTTTGAGAAAATAGGACTGCAAGATTTTTTATTTTGTTTTATTTTTCTTCAGAAATAGCCTCTTTTTGGCTTAACTTTGCGCTTATTTTACTTCTATGCACAACTAGACCTGAACAGCACAGTTAGTGAGAACTTTGCCCAAGATCTTCCCCGTCCCCTTGGTTCTGAAAACACATCATTAGGGGATTTCCCAGACGATGTCCCATGAGCCACAGGTGGACAACCACCTTCAAGTGGCATGAAAGTATGTCCAGATAAAACTCTACACAGGATCTTCCTTCCCAAGGCATGGCTAAGCTCTTTATGGAGGGACTAATTTCTGGGAACTTTGATGTTTTCACACAGGTGGCCCTGGTAGAAGACCAAGTATCACAGGGCCAGGACACCCTGAAAATCACCTTATCTATTGCTCTGCCTCACTGGATCTAAGTCATTCTCAACACTTTGTTATTAGATTGTTTTTAAGTACCTCCAGTTATAGAGCAATGACATTTTCCCCAGTAACCACTGAAGCAGGAACAAAAATTTCCCTTCTTTCTTTGGACAATCTTCTATAATTTGGAAGACTGCTGTCATCTCTCCCCTCTGCAATTTCTTCCTCCGGTTCAGTTTGCTCAACTCTTCCTCCCAAGCCAGATTTCTTGCACTTCACTGGTCCAAAGGAGACTTCTGCACATTCTTAATAGATGGACGCATTCATTTTGACTGTGTGCCACCCATCAATGCTCTGTGAGTACCCACCTTTTAGTGTTCATCCACACCATGCTTCCTTATCTTGTTTAGAAAAATGTCATGTGAAACACTGTCCAGAGCCTTTCTAATGCCAGGATGCAACCTCTGCTGCTTCTCTCCTGTCCACAAGACCCATTACCCTGTCTTGGGATAACAACTGTAATTGTCTGTCATAACTGATTCTGATAAACTGAAGATTTGGAGCTAGCACAGGAACCGAGATAATAACACAAGTCTGGGAACTTAGCAAGGACTAGAGGAAACAGCAAGCGAGTTCAAACAACAGTCACGGGTTGAAGTAGTGGAAACTCTTGGCCATCTGGAAGGTTACTACTACACATGCTGTCTTAAATAGTTACAGAGACCATCAACAGAAATCATGGGGTAACCATATTTAAGTCCTATGAGGAGCAGCTGAGGGTACTGGGGGTGTTTAGTCTGGAGAAGAGGAGGCTCAGGAGAGACCTCATTGTGCTCTGCAACTCCCTGAAAGGAAGGTGTGGGAAGCTGGGGGTCAGCCTTCTCTCACAGGTAACCAGTGATAGGACTAGAGGGAATGGCCTCAAGTTGTGCCAGGGGAGGCTCAGGTTGGAAATGAGGAGACATTTCTTCTCAGAAAGAGCAGCCAGGCATTGGGATGGGTTGCCTAGGGAGGTGGTGGAGTCACCGTCCCTGGGGGTGTTCAAGGAACGGTTGGGCCTGGTGCTTAGAGACATGGTTCAGTGGGTGATATTGGTGTTAGGGGGTGCTTGGAACAGATGATCTTGGAGGTCTTTTCTAACCTTAATGATTCTATGATATCTTGGTCTAGCTGGCATGACTTGCTTTTCTTGTGTTTGTTAAAGAGCCTCACCTTGGGAAAGCCTGAACAAAAATCTAGATAAAAAGGAAGGGTTACCTGTTGAAAGGAGAGCCAAAAATGTTTTCTTTAACCTGTTATCCTTACCAATCCTTCCTCCCTCCTCAGCTGTTGCTGGGATCAACAAAAGTTTTGCCATGGGGTTACCATTTCATATGAGACACCTCCCCCCGAATTCCATATCAGGTGCCCCCAAATGATTTCTCTTCTGGGCATGCACTATCTTCATTTAGAGAAGAGAGTCCTGAGTCAGATAATGCTTCGCCTTGCCAAGCTCTCCATCACACTCCAAGCAGAAACAACCAGTTTTCCTCCAGCAATCAATCCTACTGTGTCCACCTGATCGTCTTGCCAAGAGCAAGAAGAGCTTCCCTGTTCCCAACGTCATCCCACTCTAATTTAGCAGGTTTCTCACAAAGTCTAGACAATTCCTGAATTGCATTTAAAAAGCTTCTGCTCCCTTTCAGCTCCATTAGTCTTACAACTCCAGGCCCAACAAGTCTGATGCTCCTCCATCCTGCTCTGGGTGAATTACAGTTTAAATGACAACTGTACGACTCCTTGGCAGTGACTCTTTGCCCTTTGTTCCTGTATTTTGCTGGATGGAAAGGAAGAAATGATAAATTTCTTTGAGGCTGCTGTCTCCACGTTGCAGAAGAAATTAACTGGGCTGGGAGACTTCAGTGCAAATTGAATAGCTTGTACTGTAGCTACTTGATAGCATCATCCTGTGAGCGAGTAAAAACCCTTTCTTCCAGACTCTCAGGGTGCCTGTGTTGATTGTGTCATAGATGTAAAAGATGAAAGAAGGCTAATGGGGCAATTATAAAGTCTTTTGGTGCCTCATTTACTCTCTACAGAGCCTCCATTGGCATTAAGTTCAGTCTTGCTTCCAGAGACCTAAGTAGAGCTATTTGCTATATTTTCTTTTAAAGTTTTCTCTTAGAGAAAAATGACCTTTTTTTTCCTCAAACAAACAAACAAACCAAATTAAAGCGTTGTTTGTTATTTCCACTTCTTCCTGTTTTCAGTGGTGTCTGGGGAAAAATCCACCAGCATTCAATTTGCAATTTTTCTATTTTTTTGAATGTGCTTTTCTTCATTCTTTCTAGCCTGCTGACAAAATAACAATAATAAAAATAATAAAAATAAAAGGAGGAGCAAGAAAGGAGCAGAAGAAATGAGTAAAATTTTTTATTCATATTGACTTCTATGTAAAGCCAAGGACTAAATTCCCTTTTTTCTGCCATAAGTTTGCGGTGGGAACTCATGGTCATTGGCTTGTCCTGCACTGAGCCTCTCCCCAGGGCGGGCATGCCGTTCTTGACTTCACTGAGTCTAGCCAAACATTTTTATTAATGCTACTCTTGTTGGTGTGCAAGTACAGAAGTCATCCTTCTTGCATTTCATCAAAAACACCTCCCTTTCCCACTGGTGACTACTCATTAATAATTTAGCTATTTAATTTATTTACCATGTGCTTTACTGATAACTCCAACTGCTAATTTTGTCATTACTACTAGATCAAATGCTTTGGGAAAGGTTTGCTGCTCAGACTGTAATATAAGCAGAAGAGTGCACAAGGCAGCTTTGCAGCACTGAACTGGCTTAATTCAGTTTCACACAGATGTGTAGGACTCCTACACACTTTGAGTCCTAGATCAAAAGTCTCAGTAATTTGCTCAGGAGTCACTTCAGGATCAGGCCCAAGAACCTTTTTTTTTTTTTTCATGTAGACACAATGGGCTTTATTGCCTTGTGTGAACACTGGAGTTATGTTGCCCTAAGATTATCCGATAGACTCCGAATGCTGCTCCATAAAGCCCCCAGTCTCTGCAACTTCCCTGCATGGCTGTCCATGTGCTCTGGTGTTTATCTCACATTTGAAGATTTCTCAAAAAGCTGACCCCAAACGGTAACACCACTGTTTGCCCCATCTTATAAAATTTCAGAGTGCATTTCACTCGGCCTAAATATTCAATGCATTTCTATCGCTAGATATGCATTGCAATGCTCTTGGTTTCTGAGTGACTGCCATGAGCTTTGACACCCTAAGAAGATATTAATATTTCCCCTTCATTGTAATTCAAAAGGGAAAAAACAGTAATAATTACTGAATATTTTTCCTTAGATATTGTAAACAGACTATGTCTATCTATCACAGAGCCCCATATCATTGCTATTTTTTTCTTTTGTCCCCAAAGTGTGTGACCTTTTAATTGATGCCTTCAGTTTTTCCTGTATGCTTTCTCAACACTTCAGATATCATTATTCAGCTCAGTTGTTATCACTTTCCTTTTTCATCAGATTTTATTACACTGCTTTTGAGTTTCTAATCAGCATTTTCAGGTCGCTCACAATGTCAGGCATATTGCATATTACCAAACATCTAGCACAAGAGCACTAACTTTTATAATCTTGTACCACTGGGGAAAAAAAGGAAAAAAAAAAAAAAAAAGAAAAAAAAAAAAGGAAGACTGTTACTTAACGTCCTGCATTTAGGACTAATCCTGACTCTCCTCCCCTGCAATGTTCCCGAGGATGCTGTCTTTCCCTCCTCCAAATGGAGGTTCTCGTGATGCTCTGCAGAGACCACTCAATCTGGGCCCTTCAAACAGATCTTTTTTCACTTGAACTCAACTACTCACCCATAATACTTGTTCAGAGATTGTTTTTTTCTCATATTTTTCCCCAGAAGCAGTCTTTCTTATAGGACATTCTCCCCAAGGGAGGTTAAAAACATTTTGTTGTTTTCTCTTTCGTGTTTAATGTCCTTGCTGATCTCTTCACCCTGCGATGCCCATTAGGATTCTCTGACCTTCTCTCATGTTGCTGATAAGGTTGTTAAGCAAATTGATCTGACACTGACCCACACTGTGATCCAAGTAGCACCTCCTTGTGATTCACACATACGTTATGTCCCAAAGTAGGACACTGCTATTAAGGGTCTGGATTTGGATTCTGGATTTGGGTTTTGTCCATCTCTGTCTGATGTATTTTCTAGGTGAGCTTGCACATGTGATTTAGTTCTTTTGACCTATTTGTCCCTCAGAACAGGAGGGTTAACAACACTGTGGTGAGGTTCTCAGGACATATTTATTAAAGTTCATGTAGATACTGTGTTATCTGTGGCCACGTGAATAAATCTATATTGAGAATTAGAGTGTATGGTTGACTGACCCATAGGCCAATCTATAGCTGGCTGTGCATGTGTAAAAATAGAGGGTTCAGTATCCTGACATTTCTCAGGAAAGAGCAAATGAGAAATTTTGTTCACCTCTGCCACTTATGTGTGACACTTCATTCAGCCACTAGAGCTAACAGGACCAGAGTTTGCTCTCTTCATCAGTCTTCTGAAATAACTGTTGCCTCAGTCAACAGGAGAGGATAAATCCCATGCTGTAAATTATGTTTCAAACACTGTGCACAGTGCGTTACTTTAGATAGCTTAATATTTCTGTGTTCTGGTTACAAAAAAAATAGAAAAAAAAAAGCAAAACAAAGCCCCATTCTTTAGCGCTTGATCAAATACATTATTCATGCTTTTTACCAAAATTAAAATTTATTGAGAGAATTCCGTGGGTACACACTAGCCTGGAAAAAGGTTATTCTTTATTTCTTATTCATCCACCAATTGTAAACTCAGCAGTCCTTTCAGAGACAATATCAATTAATATCATGAGCAGTGTTTTGTTAGGGACTGTTTCAAATGCCACATCATTAACTAGCATATTAAATCTGCAAATTTCCTTTCACCCAATAATTTTATAATTCTGCCAGAGAAAGCAGTTCTTCACGGTATAATTCCTTTCTCCCCTTTGCATACATTCCCTGCTGCTTTCTGCTCACAATGTAGTGCATTTTACCGTATTCTTATTTTTTTTTCCCCTGCTTCTGTGCAGGAAGTTCTGATCAGAAGGGCTGGACTGGTTCTGGTCACAGAACAACCATTGTGTAGGCTACCAATGACTGAACTTGTCTCCTTCTTCGTGCAGACCTGCTGGTGATCCAAACTGAGTATTTAGAGGTGGAAGACCCAAAACTGGGACCTTCAGGTTCTCTAAGGACTGTGGATACTGAACTTAATTTATCTTAATTACAGCAAAGACTTCCAAGGTAGGTGGCCTTCCTATGCTCATGCCATTGGGAAAAAAAACACAAAGAGACCATTTAGTGAATGTGTGGTCCCCACGTGGAAGTTGTTGTTGGAAATGTCTTTGCTAAGCTGCTGGTAGCCCAGTTTTCATTTTGGTTTGTGCTGGTAGAGGATGATTGTGGAGATGGAAAAGAGGATGCTTATCTGCTTCTGATACAAAGCTGGCACTGTTTCTTCTCCAGTCACACTCCACTGGTATTTTGTCAAATTTCTAGCTTCTGTGTGTGCTAGACTTGGCAAAGGAAGGTCATTTAAAGAGGACTGTAAGAGAAGTTCCCGTGCATCAGCCTGTCCCTCAGCCCAGCTACCCTGTCTGTGATGGCTGGTGCTCACGAACACTTAGGGTAAGAGCATAAAGTACGAGGGAGAGACATAAAGAGATAATTTCTTATATTTCCTGGGGTGGAATGCATCTGATTAAATAAATATCTTTGTCAAAACAAATGGAGAATAAATTGAGTCAGTAAACGGAGAGCTAGTCAACACAGACAGTGGAGCTCAGGCCATGATTCATCTGATCCCGAAGCAGACTTATAAAAAGGTCAGGTGACTCACTCCGTAAAAATGGCTGTATTTCTCCATGAATTACAAAGACAACGTGCTCTGACTTATAGACACACACAGCTACATGACCTGAGCCAAAATCAAGCTGGCTGGTTACCTCTTGAAGCTGGACAGGTGCAGAAGGAATTGTTTCCTCGTAGACGTGGCACTGGTAGAAGTTGTCTGGGAAGGACTCATATAGCCACAGAATGGTTTGAGTGGCAAGGGACTGTAAAGATCATCTAATTCCAACCCCTCTGCATAGTATGGTTTCAGGTATTTCATCACCCCAAAGACACTTTCTTACCAATTATCTTTCTTTGGGAGATAAAAACATTTGGAACAAAAGTCTCTGATATTCTCTGGCTAACGGTTAGAATATTTTATCCCTGCTGGATGTCTTCTGGACCCTGGACCTAAATTACCACATGTGACTGCTGCTTTGTCCCCGCTGTAAGGATTTAAAGATTCTCTTTCTCTCTCTTCTTCTCCTTGTCTTTTTATTTCTAAATGGACAAAGTTTTACAACCATCACCATTTTTTTTTTTTTAATTTTTTTTTTGCATTGCAAAGGTCTGGGATATTGAAAAGCCAAATTATGTGATAAGATTACCACTATTCTGGGGTGAAATCTTAGAAGATCATTATCCAGTCCATAGCTCTCCAATATATCTACAAGAGTGTTATGGGACACTTGTTAAAGTCAAGGTAAATCACATCCACTGCTCTCTCCGTTTCCTTGGAGCTAGTCGTATCATCAGGTTGGTCATGCATGACCTGCATTTGATAAATTCACTCTGGCTGTTCTTAGTGAGCTTTGTCTTTCATGTTTCTGTACAGAGTGTCCAGAAGGATTTGCTTTGCAACCTTTCCAGAGAATAAGGATAAACTGATTGGCCTGTAGCTACATAGATCCTCCTTTTTGCCTTTCTTGAAACTGGTAGTGACATTTGCCTTTTCCCAGAAATCAGAAAATCCTGTGATTGCCTTGACCCTTCATGTCTGCTAGAGAATGGCCTCACCATGACAGTGCCCAACTTTCCCAGCACCTTCAGGTGCACGACCTCATGGACTTGTGTTTACCCTATTTGTTTAAGTTGTCTTTCATTCTGTCTTCCTGTACCTTGTCTACAGGGACCTGGGAGGCCTGATGGTGAACCTTATGAGTAAAGTCAAAGCAAAGAGAGAACAAATTAGAGAGATTTTATCACCTAGTATATGGGATAGAAGATGGAGAGACGTTTGCCCCGCCTGGTAGCTTCTTTTCTCCTATTCCTAACAAAATTCCTCTCATGTTCATTGCCATCGCTAACACCATCCCCCTTGCACAACATATACGAGTCAAAAATAAACTGCTCTGTTGTATGAAATAAATAAATAAAGGTAGTAAAATGAAAGAGATAAGATCCCCACCTTGAAAAATATATTGCCTCTAAGTGAGGAACAAGCTGCTCCATGAGTAAGCCGAACCATGGCAGCTATATTTCACTGTTCCCCATGAATGCTTCAGAGAACAGAGCTGGGGCAGGATATCAGGATCAGCATGTAAATGAAACGTTTGGCAGCCATGTGAGACTCAATGAGCAGAACTGCACAAAGGAAACAGAATTAAAAAAAAAAAAAATAAGAAAACTCCAGGCTGGATCCGTTTAAGTGAGTGACAATTCTAGGATCACGTGGTAGGGCCAGCTACCGTGTCCCAGTGTGGCAACTTGGATGGGAGGAGGGATACCTGAAAGGCAACAGCTTCTCCTTGCTACATGCATCTGGCTGGATTTCAAATGCTGACAGAGAGCCAAAATATTCTTTGGGCTAATATCTCTTCTAACAGAAGCAGATATGACTTCCTTGACCTCACCTGGGAAGATGCTTTATGATAACAAAGGTGAATTTTGCACATCCTAATCTGTTTTGTGTTTGTTAGTTAGTTTGTTTGTTTGTTTTTAACCAAGTATGGAGGAACCCTTTGGAGGACAGGTGGGTAAGCAGAGCTACAGGTGTGGAAACACATATCCCTTTGAATTATTCCTACAAGAGTTCAAGCTATTCTGGCCATAAGAGGTTCTTTCTAAGGGCAGTGGAAGATTGTGTATAATGGCTGGGGCTAGAAGTGTGCTAACATTCTGTGGATTCAGGGTGCTAAATTAACACCCTGGAGACCTGGACTCAAGTCCATTTTGAGTCAGGTTTATGCACGATTTGTCTCTTTGTCTTCTGAGTTCTCTCTGTGAAATTCTTGCTACTCAACCCCACCAGGAAGGGTACGTGGTTAAAGATTATCAGGAAGGTTCATACTCAAGTAGCCACCAACTTACCAAGCCCAAAAGAGATATCTATTGGAAAGGGCAAAGCCACACAAGGCTCAATCAATTATCTGAGATGGGAGGTCCTTATGCACTTATGTAGTCGTATGTATGCATATAGTCCCTATGGAATTTAGCGAGAGCTCAATTGGTGACAAAATTTTCTAAGAAGGACCATGCATTTCTGTATTGCAGACACCATCCCTCCCACCTCTATTTCTGTCCTTTCTAAACTTTTAATCCCTGCTTGGTATTGGCCATGTGACAAAACCCTGTCCTGGTAACCATATTCCTAAAGGGAATTTTCTTTTTCTTCCCCTGGGGTCTATAAAACTCCGTGCTTTCTCACCTCATTCCACTTATTTCAGAAGCTGAGAACTTCAGGTTATCTTTCCAGAGACTTTCAAAATGAACAGTGCAGAAGTGCCGTTTAATTAACAACTTGCCACCATCAGCAAGAGTTAGTTTTTGCACAGCCCAATTCATTTTGAAATTGGATAGTTCTGTTACAAATAAGGCAGCAGTGCGGGTGATCTACAGCGCTTGTAAATTTTACTGGTAATAATTTTTAGTATTCTTTGAAAATCAATTCCAAGTTCTATTAGTTTACTCCCCTCCTCCCCATCCCCCACCATTCAGATTTAGATCATGGTACTTGTAATAGTTTTAATCCATTACGCGAATAATTCCAATTATGATTCCACACTTCTTTTATGTTGTCTAAAATTTTTACTGCCTTTTCTTTTACACCCCACAGTAAAATGATAGAGCCATCACCATGGCAGGTTAAGTAAGTGGATGCTAAAGAAGCTTTCAAGACTATGTAAGTATGGGCAAACCCAACTTTTCCAGGTGCCTCTGTTCAGCTACCTCCATCTATTTTCTCATCTATCCTTCTGTCTGGTCTTGACAATGCTTCTCTTGGTGCAGGTGCATGGGGAGTTTGCAGGTGGATGGGATTGTTGGGGAAAGGATATTGGGCGAGCAGTGCTCCACCTGCTCTGCTTTCCCACAACAGGAGAGCAGCCATGCGTGAAGAATGATAATTACCTGTTGTAAATCAAGAAAAGTCAGTTTGATGTACTGAATTTTTATTACCCCTCTATCTCTGTCTTTTTTTTTTTTTTCTCTCTTCTTTTTGGCAGGATTAATATTCATACATATGTATATGTATGGCAGAAGGAGGAAAAAACCTTTTTAGTGAGACTGTAGGAAATTGGTTGTGGTTGTTATTTATATCATGGTTCTTCTGTGACTTTGAATGAGATCAAAATTGTACTGCTCTACATACTAAAGTAACCCAGAGCAAGAAGCTACAGGCATTTGTGACCTGAATAAACAGGACCATGGACATAGGTTTACATTTGCTTTAACAATTCTGATCAAGCAGGACAATGGACTTAGATTTGCATTTGCTTTAACAATTGGAAACTGAGGCGGGAAGTTTTTGGTACAGTAGGTTGACACTATGGAGGGAATTAATGCCACAGACAGTATGTGGGTTCACAGCTTTTTTTTTTTTTTTTTTTTAAACTTCTGATCAGGGACTTCAATGGCAAGAATATTATTAAAGACTTTTCCCAAAACTACTTAAAATGTGACCTGTGGCACCCACGTTATGGACCATTTGAACAAAAGGTTGCTGATAAAATTTAAAAAGTCCTGCTGATATCTGTGGGGAAATTTCTACCTTGCTCTTTGTCCAAGGCTAGCTGTTATGCCAGCCTGGCACACTTCCATGACATCAATAATTTTCAAAAGGTAAGCCATGGAATAGAAAGATGATGTCTGTACTTGACCACAAGTTTTGTTGTTGTTATTTTTTTTTTTTATTTTGCTTTTTTTGCTTTTTGCTTTCTTCTTTTTTTTTTTTTTTTTTCATTTTTTTATTTATATATATTTTACTTTATATATGTATTTATGACAACCACATTGTAATTTAGTTAGTTAGTTGGTTATGGATTGTTTTTTTCCTTCCCCACTCCCATCCCCCTTCCCCCAAAAAGAGAAAGTGGTTCATTTTCTTCTGTTCATCTCCAACCTCCCCAAACACTTATTTTCAATGCGTGCAGCTCTCCTCTGCCAACTCCACTCAAAACTCTCTGAAATCCAGTGCATGCCCCAAATTCTCAGCTGAAACAATTTGCTCAGAAGTCTCTGATGACCTTTCCAAGCCAAAGCTGAAGACCAGCACTGCCCTTTAATCCCCTAGAGCTTCTACACTCCGTTTGACTTCAGGAGCTCCTCTTCTCTGCTCCTGCTTCCCATGACTGGTGTTTTCCTACCACTCTCACAGCTCTTGTGAAGGATTCTCCTTCTCCTCCATCTGGCTGGGGATTTCCACAAGCTTGTGGCCCTGCTTCTCTCATCTGCCATTACAACTGCCAGCCCAGTGTAGCTGCTTTAGCAATTTCTCTTTCAACAGATGGCCACCTAAGGTGAGATTAATTTTGCCTGATTTTATGTAGACACAAGGGACACTTCTGCATCTGAGCTATTTATTTATTTATCTATTTATTTCTCTATAGTAATGGGGATAAGGGGGAACTTTTAGGGAACACAGTTCTTCTGGCATACTTCTGAGGAGGTGATGGAAAGCACCCAGAAATATTTGTGTCTCTTCTGTAGGGATTTTTGATGATTGATTGAGAGGTGGGCAATCTGCTGTACAAGTATCTTACAGTAAATGATTTTTTTGTCCAAAAACATGTGCTGTCTCTCTGACATATCCTTGTGGCTAACCTCAAACCAAGTCCAATATAGCCAAAATGAAGTTTTTTACCTCCTGCAGCCACAATGCTCTTCGGTAATATTTTAATGACAGGCATCACCATCCTGCATATTCTCCAGATCTGAAACATGAACTTCATGATCTTCAGCTTGGAACTTTTAAGTCCTCACATCACAGTATCTAAGATCCTCTCTGGTGCCTTTCTATTTTTTTTTTGCATGTGGATGACGCTGCACATCCCTGCAAATCCCTCCACGTTGTAAAGAACATGACAGGACACTTCTAGCTCCTTTTTCTCTTTCTCTACCCAACAATAAAGATTGGGTATCCCTACTTTAAATAATAGGAAGATATTGAAACATGGAGAAGAGATGTCAAAGAGGCTACAATAGCCTGAGAAGAGGTGGGATTTGTTAGCTGTGGTACAGCATTGACCACTGAAGTTAGACCATCTCTGGATCTATCTGGAGTTCTCTACTGCCTTCCCATTAATGCTGTTTCTTGTCTCCTGTACTGATTTAGCTACTGTTGTTGTTAATGGACTATCTCTGTACCTTCTGTAGCTCATGAAACATGATTGACAGCATCTTTAATCTGCCTCATTTCTGCAATCACATATGGGTTCTACAATATTACTACTCTTTCTTTTGTGGATGCCCTATGAAAATCAAAAATATGTGCCTGTAACCATCCAGTTTGAGTTTCATCACCATGTCAGGTCTTGAAGAGAGGAGATTTGGTACCAAAATAGGAAGCTGCAATGAAGAATAAAAGACTATCACCCAGTTACCTGACCTTGTCACTGGGCTGGATTTCAAGCCTCACTTTACTTCTTGTATGGTTTTCAACTGACAAAGACAGAGCAGAGTGGAGAATGTCTGCCTTTTGTTGACATAATGGAAGCTGGGGACCTTCTAAGCTCCCAGGTTTTTGTTGCACAGAATGGAACTCCCTCATCACCAGAAAGAAATTCAAATGCCTAAATGAATAAATATCAGCCCAAACCAATTAAAGAGGGAGGGCGGGAGGGGGGGAACAGGCCCTAGGAGATGCAGACCTGGAGCTTCTTGGTTCAGGATGCCTCCTGTTCTCACAGGTCTCTCCATGGCATGTTGCATTTCCCTGTATAGAAACGTCAATCTGTTTCTCCTTCACTCCCCCTTTCAGCTCTGTTGGCCATGTGGAATTGCTTTTAGAGCTTGCTGTAGGGTGAAAGTGCTTTGCAGTTTTGAAAAACAGGCATGCAGCAAAGCACAGAGAGTTTAAGGAACAAAGAATGAGAACAAACAAAACCATTTTCATATTTGCTGCTAAATGTCTTCCAGCCTCCAGCCTTGTTATTCTTCCTCTAGAATTAGAAAAACCTGTTAGCAGAAAGTGTGCTTGCTCTTTGGCAGTTAACAGCATATTATTTAGATCAATATGGCAATTCTCTTCTCCCCTTAATAATACCACTTTGCATTTATATAGTGGTTATATATATATTTATATATATGTTTCTTCAGTGGATAGCTAAAACAGATTTTGCATGAGCTTCTGAAAAAAGTAAATATTGTGCCTGATGTTCAGGGATCAAGTCGATCTCTATTCTGAGAGCTACAGTTGACAGATCTGCAAAGAACCCATTTCACAAGACAAATAGAAGGAGCAATTACATACCCCATCATCCGTAATATAACTAGAGAGAGTGGAATCTGCTTTCCAAAGCACTGATCACCAAGATAAAAAGAAAAAAGAAAAAAAGAAAACACACAGAAAACTGTCCCAACAGTCCCAACAAGTACAGAGGACTAAAAGAACTTTCTATAGGACTGTTTGAAAACTGCCATTACGTGTTTGGAGGTGTGAGAAAAAATTGAAAGGGAAAACCCAGGGAAAAATTAAGAGTGGCAGAATGTCCCAGTATGGAAGCAAGCAGACTGTGCTGGACACAGAGATTCCTGAGGGCCCCACTTTGGCTGTTGGGAGTCAAGAAATTAGCCCTTGATTTGTTCTCCAGTGCTTGGAAAAGAGGATGATTCTCTTTTCAAATAGCCAGGACTGCAGCAAAGAGACACTGGTGCCAGTCTGTTGATGTATCATCATCACCGATACAGGTCCACAAGGCTCAGATACTGGTTAGTCTCTAGGGTCAGTTCAGCTCCTTCACCCCAGTTTGAACTTTATTAAAATTGAGATGTGGCATGTTGCACAATTCAGGAGCAATAGAGAACTAGAACCCAGGGGTCCTGAGACTTTTATGTTCTTGGTTCACCATTAAAAAGAGTGGTTGGTTGCACTGGAAAATGTGATTCTAGGATCTGTCAGCTACAATGAGACTTGTGCAAGGCGAATACATCTGCTTATCAGGTTGGTGAAATATAAATTTGTATGGAAGGCCCCATGCACTCCTTTCATCCAGCTCATGCCTTATTCAGAGGGCTATAAGTCTCCTCCAATGACAGCTCAGGCCACTGAATGATAATTAATTTTCCCTTTGAAAAACTAATCTCAAGAAGGTTTGATTTGGTTGTGACCAAAATAAAACTATGCTAAATTGTTCAAGAAGAAAATGTAAACCCTATGTTTTAAGCACACATAAAAATTGTATAACCACATGCACATAGTCAAATTGCAGTGATATGTGGATGATTTTGAGTTTAAAGTCACCTTCATGGGGAACAAAATACATGGACAAAATACATGGCCTCTTCTCTTCTCTTTAGGGTCCAGCTGAGCAAGGCTGATTGCCCCAGGACTCCCACTAGCACTCTTCCCACCACATTACAGGGACCTATACCACATAGTAACTATGACCCTATTTCACAGTGTACTGGGTCTGGCTGGAATGTTAACTTTCCTGGCAGCAGCCCATACAGTGCCGTACTCTGTACTTGTAGCTGGAACAGCAGTGTTATCACACCAGTGTTGTGTCTACTGCTGAGCAGCAGTGGCACAGCATTGGGCCTTTCTCTAACCCTCCTAGGGGGTGGGCAAAAAGTCAGGAGAGAAACATCACTAGGGCAGCTGACCTAAACCAATCAAAGGGATATTCCATACCATGTGATGTCACACTCAGCAATAAAAGGTGGAAACAGGAAGAAGAGGGGAGGGGTGGGCTCTCGTTGGAAAAACGTCGGTCCTCCTCTCCAACACCGGCTGCGTGCGTTGAGGCCTTGCTTCAAGGACGTGGTCAATCATCATTCATTTGTGGGAAGTAGAGAGTAATTTCTTTCCTCTGCACTTCCATACAGCCTTCATTTATTTTGTTTGTTTTCCTCCCTTCTTTTTATTTTTCCCTTTTCTCCTCCCTTTTCCCCTTTCCCTTTTTATTTCCCCTTAGTTAAATTGTTTAATTCATGGTAGTCTTTATTTAATTGTTATTATTATTTCCCTTTAATTAAATTATCCTTATCTCAACCCGTGAGTTGTTCTTTGCTTTACTTCTCCCCCTCCTCATCTAAAGGAGGGGGAGTGAGAGAGCGGTTGTGGGGTTTAGCTGCCCAGCACGGTAAAGCCACCACAGTAAGGCATTAGGCAGGTTTCCTGCTATGGAGGAAATTGTCCCAAGTGCTGGTTTGTACATCTTCCTCATTGTTATTGGGGCTAAATCAAATGCAGGTTCAGAAAGGAACTTTTCCGTATCTCAGACAGTTGGGGATCACTTGCGTGTGTTCCTGAGCTTCCGTTTCCACAGTGGAAATTGCAGTTTCACCAAACAAATTCTCTGATTTGGGGCCCTGGAGTGGTCTCTCACTACAGGACCCAAGAGGCCTGAAGATGAGAGAGTTGCCGAGAGGATGACAATACCCTGTGTGGCAGGCTTTCCCTCTTTGGGGCGTTTGCCATCCTGGCTGGGCAACTTCAACAGGTAGCCACGGAAACCCCAGTGATGTCGCCAGCACTGATTGTGACTGCGTGTGACCTCTCTATATTGCAGAGGCCGCAGGCTCTGTCCTTGCTCACTTCGTCTGAAGCTCGTGCAGGCACACACGCAAGTTGTGCAGGCTCGAGCAGGACTGTGGTTGTGCTGGCCAAGTGTTGGCTTTGCGGAGAGCGACAGCTCTAGACTCTGAGCCAAGGCAGCCCCCTGCCAGTGTTGCTGTCCCTGCTGCCTGGCTGTGGGGTGCTGAGGCTCCCACTGAGTGGCTGTCCCGTGGCTGTGGACACGAAGAGTGTGCTGGGGCTGTGAGCAGTGCTGAAGGCTCCCAGTGCATTGCTGTGCCTTTTCTGAGCACCTCCTTCAGGTACGCTGGGCTAACTCTGGCTTTGTTTGGGATGGAGCCTTGGGACTCCGAGGTCCTAGGCAAGCCAGCTCTTTCCCCAGCGCTTGCTGACAGGATGCCAGAGCCCACCTTGGGCTTGAGCACTGGGCAAGTGAGGAGGACTTCAGGGCTTCCCTTCTCTTCTGCCTCACACATCCAACAGGGTGCAGACGCACATCCCATCCAGCCCCACTGACTTGTGTCTGCCCTGCCCCAGCTCCTGACAAGGCCTGGATACAGCCTCTCAACCATGAGCTGCACATGCTCTCCCTGCCCAGGGCCCTTTGTCCAAGGCTGCACCAAAGGCTGCCATCACTGCTTCTCGGCCCACCAGGAGCCCCTCGGGAAGCCCTTGCCACCCCTCTCCCACTGCGGTCTTGGGCTCTCCTTGTGTTCCCACTGGTAGCGCAAGGCACACTCGGCCATTCGGCATGTCTCTCTTGGCAGGACATGGCGTCGGGTGCTGAGGAGAGCAGCCCTGCTGCGAGGGGCAGCAGCAGCCAGCTGCAGCAGGCGGAGTCGGCTGAGGCAGCGGCAGACAGCCTGTGCCCCATCTGCATGGACAACATCACGGACGCCGCCTATGTGGACCGCTGCTCCCACCGCTTCTGCTACAGGTGCATCCGGCGTTGGCGCAGGCGGAACAGCACCTGCCCTCTCTGCAGGCAGCGGATTGAGCGGGTGATGCGCGGGATGCCACAAGACCACGAGGAGCCCAGGGGTGGCTCATGTGCCCGCCGCTGGAGGAACAGAGAGAGAGAGAGGGTGCACAGCAGATCCCCGCGGCGGCGCTACACCTCCCGCGGACAGCCCAGCAGCCGCGGCCCCTCAGCTGGGAGGAGAGGACCTGTGCAGCCCAACGCAGCTGCAGGGCCTGCAAATGGCACCTCCCGGCAGGCTCGTGCACGCAGGGTTCCTCGGGGGCGAACACCACAGCGTGCAGGGCGTCACCCGGCCTGGACTGTGACTCCAGTCATCTTCCACCTCCACATGGAAGCATCGGGAATGGTCCACATTGAATTCTTCCAAGTCCAATAAATGCCCTTATACTTTTCTGGTTTTGTCTTTTTTCTTTTTTTTTTTTTTTCTTTTTCTTCTTTTGTTGTTGTTTTCAAAACTGAAGAGCTCCCTCCTCTACGGAAGGCTTTCCAGCTTTGTCTCCACAGTGGGGGAAAGCCAGAGGGGAGCGTTTTGTGGTGCAAACAATGATTGCATGTAATGCATATGCCAACACAGAAGGCATGTCCGTCGTCCTCTTCCAGTCTCCCACTTCCCAGCACAAGCCCATGGCTATCCAAGCACTTTAGCCAGCATCCAGCTTGCAGGTCCTGAGGAGCTGCACCTTGTGCAGCTGCCAGGAATGCAGGCCATGCTGACAGCCCCATCCCTGCTGTGCACCCCAGCCTCAGTGGTACTTGAACAGGTACTTCGATGCTGGTGAAGACAGGAGACAGGAGTATTAAGTCAGAGCATTTCTCTGTCTGTGGGGGGACACTACCAGAGCCTGAGGAGGGATAAAGTTTCCAACAGATTCTTTCCCCTCTTTCTGCCATGAAGTTGATTTATTCTTAATACTGAGGGCCTTTCTGTTTAATTAAACAGCAGCTAGGTACAGAGGCATGGTGCCTCCTGAGCTGGCCTGCCCCACAGCAGCCTGGCGCAGAGCAAGGCCCAGGCAGAGCTGCAGGCCGTGCCACCACCACGACGTGTTCTGTGAGGAGAAAACAGCCTGAAAGGAGCAGCTGGAATAGATGCGAGCACATCACCTGCTCTGAACCCTAAGATAATTAAAATTGAGAAATCTGGTTGATTTTCTAGGGAAATTTCCGGCATTCAAGAATATGATGTTATTAAAAGAAGATGCTCACAGAGGCCTTGTGAGGGCATTGGATCCAGAAGGTGCATTTCTGCAGAGGGATTGTACTTTTAGAAAACAATTCCTGCACTGAAGATGAGCAAAATTGGGATGACCCAACAATGACCATCTTGGGCAAGCTCTGACGCATCTCTCGTGACACAGCTGTCCCACTGAACGAGTGAGCCCACGTGGGCCCAGGAGCTCTGCTGTGCTTCATGCCACCACCCCTGCACACCTGAGCAACCAGGCAGCTCTGGCAGGCTTTTTATTTTTTCCCTTTCCCTCTCCCTTTTTCCCCTTCCCCTTTTTATTTCCCTTTAGTTAAATTGTTTAGTTCATAATAATCTTTATTTTATTATTATTATTATTTCCCTTTAATTAAATTATCCTTATCTCAACCCGTGAGCTGTTCTTTGCTTTACTTCTCCCCCTCATCATCTAAAGGAGGGGGAGTGAGAGAGCGATTGTGGGGTTTAGCTGCCCAGCACGGTAAAACCACCACACACAGCACTGAAACTTAGGTACTTGAGGGTTCTATCTGCGTTATAGGCATGTTTTTAAGGAAATATGTCAAGCTATGCATATTGGTCTGCATCCGTGCATGAAAACCAAGGGAAACACTCTCAGTATTTTCAAGGATAATTTGCTTTTTAGTTGGGAACAATCCACGTGCCTGGGGCCATGTTCTGCAATGTGTTGAGCTTCTTTAGCCTCCAGCAAACTGAGAACATTTTCCATGGCCAGCTTTGTCTTCTGCTGGGAAAGGCAAACAGTCCCAAATGAACTATTGAAATAAACAGGTCATTATTGTTGCTTGGCAAAGCTCTATCATTCCTGGGAGCATTTTCTTGCACAGGTGTTTTGCTCTGACAGGGGTCTGTGATCTGTACGAGGAGGAAGAGGGATGTGCTTTCCATTTCCAAAAAACAAAACAAAACAAAATAAAACAACAAACAAACATGTTTTTCATTTTACTTTTGGGTTCACTGGGGATTGTCTTTGTTCCAAAAATGACAACCTTTGGC
Organism: Anas acuta; assembly: GCF_963932015.1. Lineage (NCBI taxonomy): Eukaryota > Metazoa > Chordata > Aves > Anseriformes > Anatidae > Anas > Anas acuta. The sequence goes on from NC_088980.1 coordinate 155,747,741, forward strand.
AAAACACACTGGCACTCATAGGCTGCTAGTTGTCTTCTCCCCTTGGTTCGTTGGAGGCAACCAACCCTAGCAACTATCTTCACTCCTGCTCTAGTCATTTGCCCATGAGAGCTAAGGGAACAGCTCTGAGGTCTGGTCTGATCCCGTTTCATACCTAGGAGCATCATCACACCTGGCAGGGGTGGGGAATCCAGCCAGGCCAGAAGGTACCAGGCTTGGACCTGGTCTCCCCCAGAAATGCAGTTCTGCGGTCAAAGTACTGTGTGAAGCATCGAGTATCACAGTGTTCAGGTGTCACCATCCTGTCCCTTGATTACCTCCTTAAATCAATACTAATGGATTTTCTCAAAGTTATTATTACTATCTTTTAAAATTATTTCTTCCCTAACCCCATTTCCACCAACCCTCCCCAACACTCTCCATCTCTGGTGGCAGGCGTCCTTACCAGCCCCCCTCCCTTGCATCACAGAACAGTAATTTATACAATTTCCCCTGCTTGCTTTGCTTAATTGTCTCATTTGTAATATTCTATCCTCTTTCCAATTCATTCAGAATACCCGGCCTGGTTAAAACAAATATGTATTTTTAATTTTAAGCAGCCTAATTTAATTTTGTAAATGCAGGATCAGTATTAATCAGGCCTTCTTCTGAAGTACATCAAGGCACATCGAGACTCAGCCAGCAAAATAGCAGGCGTTGCTCAGTTTCACACCCCTCCTATCACTTTTTTTTTTTTTTTTTTTTTTTTTTTTTTTAAGTAAAGCTCTGAAATTCCCTGCCTGAGGTTCAGGTATTCAGAGGACTTCCCAAGCTCTCCGGGGGTGGTTAATAACTGTGGAGAAGCGGAGGCAGAGTACAAGAAGGGGGGTTTGACAGGTGATTTTCTCAAGGTCAGGAAAACAGCCTGCTTTTAGGAGTCTTGTGGTAGCACTGCTTACTAGAAGGCTTCCCAAGTGTCTCTCATAGATCATTCACGTCTGCTACTGCTATCTCCACCAGGCCTCTTGTCTTGTCTCCATCCCTGGTTTTATCCCATCCACTTGAAATAAGGTCTCCAAAAAAAAATGAATTTCTTTCCACATCACTAGCCATAAATCACCACCAAAAAACTTCTAGCCATAACTGGTTTTAAGAGACTCTCAGTTTGCAACTGGCTTGAAGGTTTTGTCAGCATGGGGTGAAGATTTTGCTTAGGGTTCTGTCCCCTCTCTTCTATGTCCCAGCTGAGACTTCAGCATATGCCTGACGCATGTCCCAAGGGGGTTCAAAGGCTCACCCCAGGGGGAAGCGTGATCCTCTAGTAGGGCAATAACTGCTTATGTCCCTCTGAAAGCAGTGCCAGGAAAGTGAAGAACTTCAAAAGTTCATAGGTAGGGACAGCTGGTGAAGATGAGGTATTTTGAGTCACCTCAAGGCGACATCTTTATGCTACCAGGGATGTCTCTACAAGCTATAAGCCTCTACTGACAAGAGAACTACTTTCCAACCTGGTAATCCATGACAGCTTCCATATTTAAATGAATTAATACATTTTATTCTGTGCAGTTCTGAGCAGAGAAAGCCGGACTTTCATCCCTTTTCTGTGTTCCTTGTCCTCCCACATCTCCCATGCTTTAACCCTTTCTGTCCTTCCTCTTGGTGGCTGAGATGTCACCCCATTGCATGAAGACCCTCCAAACCTTAAACTCACGTCTGTCCCAGGCCAAAAAAACATCTAAACAGTGCTGTCTGATGGCAAAGTGTGTGCCTACCCAGTGCTGAAAACTGACATCCCCTTCATAAATGGTGGTAAAGGCAAGCAGAGGGAGTGAGGTCACCAAGATGCACTTGATGGGTGAAGTTATGCTTTTTACTGAATTTTGGGTGGAAATTTCACTGTGAGCTTACAAGGGGGCTGCAATTCCATCACTAAAACTTTTATTTCTCTGTTAACCCCTTCTGAAGATGACTAGCTGTTCCCTTATTTCTTCCTACATGAGAAAGAGGGAGGATGCTAAAGACGTGATGCAGGTCACGTCTCAGTTACCCAAATGGTGATCATTTGATGGTTAATTCCTTGTCAGAATGTATGCCTCTTTCCTCTCTCCTTGCTTCTTTGCCTTTCTAGTAGTAAATCCCAGAGCTGAGTTTCCAGGCATTGTGTCATAAAAATACACACCTGAGATGTTTCCAGCTGGCTTTTCCCTGAAATTGTTGCTTCATAGTAGCCATGCAGTGTCCAGGAACACGAGGTCTTAACCAGGCTGGGAGGTGTTAGGTTCATGGCAGGAGGTGAAAAAACACTTGTGTAATTCACCTGCCTCCAGTGCTTGACCCCTTTAGCACCTTTGGGTGGGCTTGGCGATGCTCAGAAAGGGTTCTGCAACAGGCCTTTTCTGGACATTTGTGTGCCTGTCACCCAGGGATGAGCACATGGCTGCTGAACTGTAATAACTTGCCTTTCTATACCCAGCTTTATGCTAAACCTTTAAATTTCACACCAAGGAAAGTTCCAATGAGAAGGATTTGTACATATATATATTTACATATATATATATTTGTATTATTTTTCCAGAACCTAGGTATTTACAGAAAGTGTCAGGAAACTCAAGCACTATCTGCACCTGGAGTACACTGGACAGACGTCTTTTCTTTCCAGCCCTTCCTTCCTTGCACTCCCTCCCAAGATGTTTTATGCTGGCATTGTGGCATTATGTGGCCATTGCCAGCAGTAGCAGAGACCAGTAGGATTAGCCAGTATTAAATGTGGCAGATGTAGAACTGAGCTCAGGAAACCACTTCCAGTTCATGATAATAGTGACTTTCACTTCTTAGGACCCCGTAATCTATACTTTTTGGAACATCAGTTCTTCTCATATGTTTTTGTGTATTTTATGTATGCATTTTGCCTTTTCCTTGTATTTGATGCTATTTTATTGTGTTGAACATGCTTGTAACTGTTGCAAAAAGCAGGTGAGAAGGTATCTGAGCTCTTTGACTCCCTCCTGTGAAAATGGCTCTCAAAGTGTGCAGTGGATTGGGGAGGAGTGTCAGTTCCAGACAGATGGCCACTCTCTCTATTGCAATGCATTAAACTGAAAGAGCTATTTTAAAAACAATTCTTTGTCCTTTTTATTTTGGTTGTTTTCCCATACATTTTAGGAGTGCAGATGGAAGGACTTTCACTCTGCTCCCTTACACCCATTTGTAAGGGTAGTTGAGTCTTGGTCTGCTATCCCACCACAAGGAAACTGGGGCTCCTGCAAATATCTAGGAGTTGGAGTGGAGAAGGAGAAAAGAAGGTTTTTGTTATGAAAACATATTTCTTCCCAGGAAACTGTTGTGTGTATTGAGGCTCTGCTCCCAAAGAAGTGGCTGAACATCACTTGCTGTTGGGAAGTAATTTATTTTTTTTCCTTTTGCTTCTACATGACCTTTTCCTTTCCCTGTCATTAAATTGCTTCCATCTCATACCTGCAAGTTTAGTTGTTTTTTTTTGTTTGTTTGTTTTGTTTTGTTTTTCTTCAATCTCATTTTTCTCCCCCATCCTGCTGAGAATGAGGAGTGTGAGAGTGGCTGTAAGGTCTACCTATCGGTGTTAAACCACAACGAGTGGTCAAGGTGATGCTTGGGGACAAGGGATGGAGGGTTAGGCTGGTATGGGTGACAGAGAACAGCAGTCAGGCAGAGGAAAGAACAAACTTTTTTTTTTTTTTTCCCACTCTTTCTAAGTATTTGCTGTAGGGGATTATGACCTTAGTGCTCTGCTTTACAGACAGGAATAATGGACACATTTTATTGAGAGTGTTAGCAGGCAGCCATCAGTCTGGTCTGGAGGTCTGAAATCAAAGGGCGGAGAGGGCAACTATCCCCTGTTTTGTTTACTTCCAGAGACACATCTTTGCGCTACAGGAACACTATTTATTTCCTCATGCTCTGGGGGAGCTGAACTAGGTCTTGGCTTTTTTTAAATGACTTTCTCTAAATAAACTTTCTAAAGCCCTAGCCCAGAAAAGGCTGCTACGTGCATGTATTTTGACTAGACTCTTACTAATTCCATATGGCCCTAAGAAGAGAAACCTATTTTAAAAATGTTCCTTAAGAGAGCTGTGACTAATCTAAGCTGACCTAATTAACCCAAAATGTCCTGTGTGGAAATTGGTGTGGACTCTGAATCAAAGGCTCAGCCTGCATGCACATAAATTTCCTGTCTGCACTTTCATTCCCAAGGAGGCAGTCAGTTCTTCAAATGTTATTTCTGGATTGGTATTCAGAGCTTACACCTTGCCAGTGGCTTCTCCCTGCAAGGAAGCTAAATGCTTTCACCTCGTCTTGGAAAAAATAGTTGTGCACTTGACAGCAACAAATTCTTTTTACACTTGGTAAAATAAGCAGGTTTCAACTACGTGTGATGTCTTCTCAGGAAACTGTTACCCTCAGCTCTACTCTAATTTGGGGAGATATAGTCAATATAGTCAGTGGAGTGTTGTACTGCAGGGTACAATCCCTCCTGCTGTTAAGAATAGATCTCTCAAAATAAAGTAGGTCAGTTGGACCCCAGCGTATCTGTTGTGAGTTCTATTTATCTATTTATTTTTCTGCTGACTATGCGTGGAACCTTAAGCAACAATCTTAGGCAGATGATCATATGGTGGTCTTCACAAGTTGGGTTGATGAATCCCACCCTACACACTTGGACTCAATAATCCTGGGATTTCAGAGTGATGCTCACACCATAGAGGGGCAGAGGGCTGTTAGGCATTCTGCCCCTGGGGGTGTGTTTGCACCTTGTCAAAGAGATGATAGTAGAAAAAGAAAGATCAGGCAGGTGTGGAGTGGAACATTGCTTAATACATTGTGCATTATGTGTTACTTATAGAGAAAGGGGCCCCAAAAGTTGGCACTGTAGAGTTATTATTCAGGGTGAATCTGCAAGACCAAGACATGCTTTGGCTGTGAGGATCATGGACAGGTCTCACCTGAAGCCAATAGATATTCAACGTCTGTCTGACAGCTGAGAAAACTATATTTTCTCAGAGGTTAAGAAAGGAGACAGTAGAAAAGGTTGTGTCCTTTTGCTGATGTTTGAGTCTTATGGCTGAAGTGGTTGTGAGAGGAAGGAACTCCTGCGAGAAAAGTTAAATAAATTAGTTTGATTTGAGCAGTCAATGGACCATTTATGGGCTGCTGTCAAATAGAAAGGATAAAATATCTGTTTGGACACAGGCAGATGTAGCTGATATGAGTATTTTAATGACCCTTGCATAAAGATGGTAGATGAGTTTTTCCAGAGAAAAAAATGGTAAGAAGAGGCCTGGGAACACTTCACAAAAACTCGTATGATCAGAGTCTGGAAACTGGGAAGAAAAAGGTCTTAAAAATAGAAAAGATCTTAACTTTTTATTAGTTAATAGTACAGAAAAGAGACAGAAGAGAAGAAGAACAACAAATAGGTAGTCCTAGATCTATCTATTCCCTAAAGGTACAGGGCACAACCAGTTTTGAATGTGACCATGAGTTTGGAACAACTCTTCTTTTTTAGGGAGAAATTATTGTCTAAGGTAATTCGATGCAACTGCTGTTTGGACTCTACAGAAGAAAATGCAGGTTGTAATTATTTCTTTGGAGAAATAATATCCCTGTTATAATTACGCACTTGAGGTGTTTGTAGTGCTGAATTGTCTCTTCATAGTGCAGGACAACACGATGGACAATGCTTGTTTGAGCAGGAAGCATCGGAGGAAAGATGCACTGCCAGTGCCCATGCATCACTGATGTAGCCCTGTAGTTATGACTGTTGAATACTTTTGGACAGATATTCTTGAGTTATAAAGTTCTCTTTTTCCTCCAGGGTGATGTCTTACAGGGACATCATTCAGAGACAAGGGGACTTGTTCCATACATAATACAACCTATTTTAAAGATAAGACTTGATCCTGGTTTGCAGATACCACTTTGCTTGCGTGTGAGCTGAGCATGAGTGAGTCAGGCTCCCTTTAAAGAATTATCTTCCTCAGGGAAAAAAATTGCCAAGTATTCCTGGAAAGAAATCCCATTCCTCATTATGGAATGACAGGGATGAGAAGGAGACTTGTGGGTAAAGTCTGCTAACCAGAATTGAGCTGAGCTATTTTTTTAGATATGACTAGATAAAAGCACCTGTCAAGGAAGGCAGGAGGATGGGAATGGTATCACAGACCACTCAGTACAGCACTAATAGGTGTCATGTATGAGGCCGGGGGAAATAAGAAACACAGCTGACTGCAATGTCAGGATGAGAAGTAGAGCAGCGCTTTCTTAACTGATGCCAGCCACCCTGTCCTCCATTGGTTTTGGTATGGAAGGAGAGTCTGTCTGTGTTGGAGAGGTGCCAGCGAAATCAGTGCAGTCCTGTGTCATGGGCCAAATGGGGCAGGGGACAAAGACAGGCTTCTCTTTTTTGTATCTCTATCACTTTTCTTTGACAATGACCAATATAATCTCTGCTTGGGGAACTCAAGTACTAATGCAGCCTCTACCTACACAAGCAGTATTCATGAGAAAGTGTGAGCTCCTAAGACATACTTTTCACTAAGAATCAAACAAATAAATATGTATATATAAGAAAAAAACATCTATTTTTATTTACTTCTTTTCTATTCCTGGACAGCCCACTGTTGGAAATTCTAGTCCGTCATGCTGTTTAGAGAAGGTACAATAATTCTGATCATCCCACAGTTGTCCAGTACATGTTTCTACTTCTGGATAGAACTAGCTTTATGCAAACTGTGGTCTTTGAAAAGAGGCTGTAGTGTAATTGGTAACATCTATATGGATTGGTAGGCTTTTATATTGAAATCACATCAGTCTTTAAAAGGAACTACAGTTATTAAATGTGGGGAAACAGAACTGCACGTAGCTGGTGTTTCAGTTTTATGTTTCTCATTGGTCAGGGAATTCAGCCTGTCAAAAAGCCTAAACACATCCAGGCATGGGTAGCTAAATAATGTAGCTGCAACTCCTGACAACACTGCAAAGAAACCTATAAATACCTTTCTGGGATCCTTGTTTGCCAAAACATCTCATCAGCCAGTTTTTGCAAGGTGACATGGAGTGAGGCTGTTAAAAAAATAAGTATCTGGTGCTTATCAAAGGTGGAATATACTGGCAAGGTTTCTATTTTTCTACTGCTTCCTCTCCACCCATCAGCATTGTCCTTGGCTGGTGTGGGTAAATGTTTGTTGCTCACTAGGGGCAGTACCCCATTGGCAAAGACCTGAAGAACAAAAAGTTACACTGCAAGCTCTTTGGGGCAGGAACTGTTTATTTCTTGTATCCCATACAGTATGTCACACCGTGAGGCCCTGACCCGGTTGAGACTGTCATGAGTAATAAATAAATCAGTATTAATCATCGCGAGCAGCAGCCACCTTGGGATGAGAAAATGATTCATTACTCCAATCTGCTGAATTATTCACTCTTCTGGTGCAAAAATGGCATGAAATATGAGCTCTGAGGATCTGGAGGTTTTTAGCATGATAGGGATTTTATTCTCATATTAGAGGTAAACTACAGCTGGACTAAAATAATTCCATCTGAAATTTGTGACGAAAAATGTGGGAGGTTTTTTTTTTTTTTGATTGAATAACGCATTTTATTAAAAATATCCCTTCTTTTGTCTACACTTATTTTTTTTTGTACTTTTCAACAAACAAATAGTTTTTTTAAAGTCTTTCCCATCCAAAATTATATTCAGCATCATGCGACATGAAAAGAATTTTAAAAGGTGAAAAAAAAAAGAAATTTCTATTTCTACTAAGATTCTTTTTTTTTTTTTTTTTTTTTTTTTTTTTCCTAAAAGAAAAATAAGTACTTAAGAAAATAAGTTTTCTTGTAAAATCTGGAATTTTACAATTGCCTGTATTATGATCTCCTAGGAGTAAACTTTTTCTAAAGGTACTGATAAATGGCGTGTATGGGGAGCATACGGGTGAAAGTTATTATCTTCTGTGCTAGTCTCCAATGAAAATTCTGTGAAATATTCTCATTTGCCCAGAAAATTAAGTTGCACTCAGTGTTATGGTCTGTTTTCTCCTAGGAGGGCAATGGGAACATGAAGCACAGAATCCCATTTTGAGGTATTTCTATTTTAAAATAATTTTAAACTTAATTTTTTCCTCCATTTTGCCACTGTGGATCATCTGAGGTGTCCTGGCTCCTGATGGCACCTTCACTTCTTGAAGGATTATTTGTCCTGGTAGTTTTATTCCTATTGATGATGCTATATGATGATTCTTACCTTCATGTCTCCTGTGAGGCAAAAAGAGGGAGAGGGTTTCACACAGGAGATATCAAATTTAATGAAAATAATAAAAAAGGATCTCGTTCAGAGAGATCAAAAGAAGCAGTATGAATACCTTCTTTTTGCCAGCTTCCTTTTCAATAGCTAGAGCAATGACGGAGATGACAGTCCTATCAGTGCTGCTTATCTCATATAGATAGGTTACCTGTGCCCTGGTAGAAGGATTTATTTTAAGTGAATTATTGCATTTCCACCATCTGATTCTTGGATAATAATAATAACAATAATTCTGGCCATTTTGATATTTCTAACTCAAATACCATCTTTCTTGAGGGCACTTTTGACTAAACAATATTGGTTTTACTGCCTGTGTAGGAAATAAAACCACAGCACACAAAGAGCAATGTAAATTAAATAAACCAAACCAATAAAGTGCTTTAAAACCTTTCTCTTATTGGAAGTATTTAGGGATGTGAATGAATTAGGATATTGGTTTTCCTGTCCGCCCTGGTCTTTCCCAGGACTGCCAGCAGGGGATACACCTTCAAGAATGTAAATGAATACCAAAGCTAATGAGATCCCATTAATATTATTAAATTACACAGCAAACACTATTCATCACTGTAAACTCATTTAGAAGAGAAGAAACTCAACCGAATTACTGTAGGGTCCTTGGCAGCTACCCAACAACCATGATGAATAAGACCAGTTCCTGACAGTTTATTGACACTGAGTCTGCTCTCAGAAGCTCCCCAGGACCCCATCTTCAAATTAGACTTCAGGAGGATTGTTGTGCCTTGAGGAAAAGTTGCATGGAAAGCAGACTCCCCCTTCCAAGATGATGGAGAGAAATGAACATCCCTTTGCCCTTTCTGTTTTGTCAATTGGTCTCTCCTCACCCCTGCCCAGCAGGTCTAGCTCCAGATGCCACCCTCATCCTTTGTGTTGCTGGAGACTGTGGGGAACAGGGAGGGGACTGAAAGCCATCCAGCTTCATCCATCCACTGGAGCCCAAATGATGGATTAGCTCGGACTCAGAGGACTGATTAGCATAACTCATAAAATCCAATGAATTCACAGAGCTAGGCAGGAAGAGGAACCCACAAGGGAAAGAGAGAAACCTGAAATGAAAACCAGACTATGTAAGCATGAAGAGAAAGTTCATGTTCCAGCCTGGGTGAACATCCCAGCATCAATCAATTTGCTATTCCAGCAGAAAGTGAGTGTCTGGGAGAACAGTATGAAGGATTTCAGGAGAGAAAGTGAATGCTGGTTTCTTGTTATTCTTGAATTTCTGCACAGCTGGCTTTACAGGCATTGAGTTCCCAGTGCTCCCCACATCGAATTGGCAATGCAGTACATGATACACCTGGGACTGGTGGTCCACAGCATTGGTGGTGGTAAAGTCCTTCCAAAACATGCTGTGCATCTGCATCCAGGTAAGGACCAAAAGTTTTTGTCGAGATACTGGCTGAAATGGTGGGGGGTTCTCTTGACAATCTGTTGCTGTTGTTCTGGAGAGCCATGACTAACCAGCGTGGTGCTCTGGGCTGTTCTATGTACAAATACATCTTTTCCAGCTTCCTATTTATTACAAGATTTCTTTTGGCCTCTGTGCTTTTCAGAAAATAATGTCATCTGCACAGATCTTATATGAAAGCTTTTGACTAAGCTTAAATCCCTCTAAGCTAAGTCATTTCTGGTCTTGTTTTGTTATGGAGCTACAGCTAAATGAAGAAGCTGAAGAGCTCTATAAGAAGGGCTTCCAGCATATGTCTGTCCATATTCCTAAATTGGAAGACGTTTGACTAAATTCAAGAGTGCTAGGCTAAAATTTGGTCTGAAGTGAAATTTAGTGAAAAAAAATAGAGTAAATTTGCCCCAAACTTACTATGGTGATGTAAATCTGATAGTAGAATAAGGGGTGGAGAGCTTTTGGAGACTTCATTCCGAAGTCTACAGACAAGAAGGAGAATACTTTCCGAGCATGGAAAAGGGTGATATCAATCCAGATCTGTATTCAGCACATTTAGCACTATCTTCCTCATTTGCATTGCCATCAATGGCATTGTGATGTCTGGCAATTACTAGATTAATTGCTACAGCCAGTCTTATACTTGTTCACAATAATTATTCTTTATGATGAATTTTTAGTGAAACACTAAGATATAACAGTGAAAAATACAGGTGCTTGTTGTCAGCACTGGTATTTATTAGGCACAGTTTGATATCTGGGCATAATCTGATTTATCTTGGCAGGGTTTAAAAACCAGCTAGCTCCAAATGCCTGTCCAAGCTCCCCTCATATCCAGCTAACTAACTAATCATTACAGACTGGAGGATGGGATGCTGATTTTACACTGAAACACATCTGGTGACATATAGAAATGGCGTACATAATTCATAACAAACCATTTGGTCCGTTTATCTACTTAAAAGTGGCCCACAAAGAGATCACAGTTTTCTGAAGAGCAACATATTTGCCATATGCTGCCTGCCAATAACTCTTGGTTTGCAGACAGTTCATGAGCAGTTGGCTGTGAGCACTGAATGTTTTGGCCTATGCCCATTTTGGAATAACTGAGATGCTTTCATCTGTTCTTGGAAATGAACCCATCCCAAGCCTGGGTAGTATTTAGGTGTGAGCCTGCCTTGGAATTCTGAATGCACTACTAACAAGCCAAAGACATTCAGGTAAACAGCTGAAACCAAATCAGGGAGGTAACACCTCAGTGGTGTTGATGAATGAGAATAGAATAAATCAGAATTCAGCTTCTCTTAATTAATGCTCCAACCCTTACAATCATTCTTTTCCCAGCCTGCCAGCCTTAGAATTATATATTGTTACTGGGCAGTGTTCTGAGTGGAGATCACCTAGTTAGAGAAGAAAGAGGTTTTAAATGCTAATTTTGGCATTATTTAATAATGTCATAATAATAATAAGGGTGCTATAATTTAGACTTTATGTTATTTTCTCTGGGATCATGTTAACATAAACCAACTTCTGCATAGACATTATATGACAGCCCTTAGTATTTGCATTGCTATCAAAAATATCAATATATGACTCTCTTCACCTAGTCATTTGAACATATCCAGTAACCTTGGGTGAAAGTTGTGATGGGAACATGTGATTTAAGCAACCTGGAGAGATCTTACTTATTTTAAGTAAATATAAAATTTTTAAAAGGGTTCAAATTAAAATGACAGGTGAGGAAGCATATATACAATCAAAGAAGTCCAGGTCACAACAAACTTTCTGAGACAAAATGAGAATAAAAATCCATAAGAGAGAGAAAAAGGATTTTTTTTTCTCATTCCAATTTTTTTTCCTGTAGTTGTCTATTAACACAATTTTTATTTGTATTTTTTTTATTATTATTTATTTTTGTCTGGAAGACTTTTGTGCTTGTTTAGAGGTGTCACATGCAAATGTAGCTTGATTCTTATATAACTGAGATGTTCTCATTATCTTTGTCATGTCTGAATATAGCTAATTAGGTAACAATTCATAGGCTTAGGAAAACTTTACAAGAAAAGAAGAGAATAGGGGTCTTTAGGTCTCTTTAAAAAAAAAAAAAAACATTAAAAAAAAAAACATTTTATTAAATTTTACCTGTTCCTCCTGTAACAAGACCAATAACATATGTTTGCTGAAAGCACCCTCTCTGACAGAGCAAATGCATTTGCTGTGAGAACATCAGAAGATGAGATTCTGCCTCTTCCCTGGACAGTTTATTTCAGTGATTAATCACCATTAATAATATGTGTCTTTCCCCTAATTTGGATTTCTCTGCCTTCGGCTTTCAGCTTTTGGTATTTGTTTTGCCTTTTTTTCTGATAGATTAAAGAAACATGAGCACCCACAATTTCCTCTGATGCAGGTATGTCCATGTCATAACCTAGGCACTGCATCTTTTTGATAAAGTATGACCTCTTTATGTCTCATTTAATAAGCAATTCTTTTCTACATCTTAACTTATAGTGCAGTATTTTCCAGAACCTCCAGTGACCTTTTGAAAGTGATGGAGAACAAAATGATGCAAATCTAGCAGCATTCATCCAACCAACTCTATCTGCAAATACAACAGAATTTTTCTCTCCCACTCACTTATCCCTTGGTCACCCAGCCAAAGGCTTCTCTTGCCATAACATTGTGTTGGGAGGTCATGGCCGAATGCCACTAATTTCCCAAAATTGTGCTTGGAGCCCCTGTGAGCTAGAAAAACACCTCCTGCTCTGGAAGCATGGCCTATGTTCCTCATTCTTGGCATTTGGATGGATGCAGCTGCATTTTGCTGGAATGGGCACAACTGAGCACCTGGTCCAGGCTGCCCTACGGGACTTCCCCAGCACCAGTCACTGTTTCCCAGCTTAGTGTTGGTTGTAAACTTAATCATAATTAATTTTATATTTATTTTCACACTGTTGATGAAAAGAGAGGATGAGAGCAGTACTAAGACTGACCTCTGCAGAATCTTGTTAGAAGCAGGTCTATCAGCAATTTCCCACTCTCTGTCAGTCAACAATATTTTAATCCACTTAACATGGTACTGATGCTATTTGAGTCTGGTTTTAATGCGAATGTCAAACATCACTTGAATATCTCTGTCCTTGGACATGGTCCCGGACAACCTGCTCTAGCTGTCTGTACTTGAGTCAGTGGTAGAACTACTAGATGATCTTGAGAAGTCCCTTTCAACCCCAATGATTTTGTGAGTCTGTGATGACTAAGTCAAATTCCTTAAAAGTGCTTGTAGTTCCTCTCAAATCACTTCCAGCAAATACCCTGAAAGAATAAAATCAGACCGAATTATTTGTAGCATGTCTTTCCCCCCAAACCATGTGGACTGTCATTCATTATATGCCTGTTCTTCCATTTTTTACCAATTAACAGCAATATTTCAATGTTTTATTTGAGACTGATGTCAGGTTATGCAGTCTATAACTTCAGGCTTGCCCTTTTAGGTCGTGAGAGCAGCTGTAATTCTTACTGAGTCTTCTGAAATGTCTCTGAGATTCCAAGATGTATTAAAATTTAACAATGATAGCCAGGACTGGAAATCTCAAAAAGTATCTTTTGGACTTGAGTATCAGTGACCTGACTTGTTGATTTTAAAATGTCCAGTCGCTTCTTGGTTTGATTTTGCTTACCATTCCCCTTAGTTACCAGGGAAGTGTGAAGTGCTTCATCATCATTACAAGACTATTACATCTCCTAATATAGAAAAGAAAGGTTTATTCAATGTTTCTTCTTCTTCTGTAATGGTGTTAGATGAAGAATGCCAGATTCTTGCCCTTTACCATTCTGTGCTTCATTCTTATTCTAGTATATTTAAAAATAAAAAATAAAAATCTTTCCACAATCCTATATTCCTGTTAGTTTGAGATTCCCTCACCTTACCTTTTCTTTCTGAAAACTTTAATCACCTTTTTTTGTTTACCTTCTGTGGTCTGAAATTCATAAGGTAACAAATGCATAATGCATACTTTTTCATATGCATGAAAAATGCATGTATACACAGATGAAGTAAAGAAGAAATTAGATATAATAAATGCACACAGACATAAAGACAACATGGCTATATATAGATATTTCTACTTGATGTTTTCACTTTGTCAGAAAACCATAATGGGTTTTTAGCTGAAGTTATCCTCTGCCTTCATTGTGAATGCTTGGCTTTTGGCCATCTAATAAATTATTCCAAAAAGACTCTCAATTTTTATTCACAATTTCCTGTCTACACTTATGTCAATTTCTCTCAAAATTTTTCTCAGCTTTGAGAAATTAGCCCTTCTAGCATACAAAGCACATATTTCATGTTTGAGACTGTCCTTTCTATGCCTATAATAAATGTAATCATCACAGAGAAAGTTGCATTAGGAAGGGAAAAGAAAGTTATAAGTCTACAAGGTTGGTTTTTGTTTTTTAGTTTTGTTTTCCTTTTTTTTTTTTTTTTCTTTTTAAATTTGATGGCATTTTCAGACATTTCTACATCACCTGGAAGGAACTATCATTGATTTGTTGCAGGAAGAGATACCACAGAGTTAAATACCTAAATGATATGGGAAAGGCTGGTTTGGTGTTTTTGTCTGTTGTGTGTATCTATCTGATTCTTAAAAACAAAGTTCAGATTTTGGCAGGTTTCAAGGAAAGCACAACTGGAATGTATTTGTCATGCTCTGATTCTCAAAATCAGGTAAGCTTCTCATCTGATGTTTAGGAAATGTTACAGCATACAAAAAATCATCAAGAGAGGAAAGGTGAAAATAGGGTGAAATTAAGCTCTGGATATCAAGTAACATATTTACAGTGTCCATGTCTAATTGCTACTCACTCTAGTCTGGCATTCAAAATATCTTTCAAAGAAGTCAAGCTTGTTGCCAACTTTTTCAAACAGCAGGTTGGGATTTTTAATGTAAAAGTTAGTTGCAGAGCCTATTCTGCTTCTGTTTGCTGACTAAGAGCTCTGGACAAACTCTCTTGTTTGAACTGACAACATGCTCGGCGGTGTATGCAAATGTTTCATTATCATATTATTAATATTTTCTTCAAGGTCATTTGCATGAAAATTACTCATGCAGCTATATGTTCAATTTGCAGCAAAGAGGAGTATCTGAAGTCTTTTGTGACTCCTCTCATTTCCCAAAACTTTATTGCCATGTAGCACACGCCAATGACCCCTGGAAAAACAAGGAACCCGCTGGCTCTCCCTTTCAAAATACGGACAACCCCTTCCTTCCTGTGGCTCTAAATGATAGCAATGTCAAGAGATCTGAGCTATAAACTGGAGCTGGGTCAGGTAGTGCTGTTGGTGTGGGGATTGCATTTCCTTGGATTGAAGGCCAGTGTTAAGATGGAGTAAACCCCATCTCATAAAACGGTACAAAAATGTGTAGATGACCCACATGGAGAGAGGTCATCACAACACCCAGGTCATCACCTTGGCTGGATTTATACTCTTAACCATTTAAGAGTTATACTGTTTTTTTAGACAGCCAAGTAGGCTCCCTCAATATTTATTAGAGGTTGAATGATATCTCCAGAGGGTGATTCATCCCATCCAAACCTAGGGGGGAACAGAAGTGGGGGGTGAGATGAATCACCTCTAGAGGTGCTGATCTTTGTTGAATGAGATAGGAGCCAAGACCAACCAGTTTATTCAATGCCCACTTCTTAGGTAGGAGTGATGAAACCAAGCCTAATCACAGGTTGTCTGCAGCTAGCTGATACCTCTATTATTAAATTGGTCACACTGCACCCAGCTTCTGGGCATAGCTGGTTGTGGACATCATGAAAGATTCAGTGTGCTATTGTTAGAGCTGACCACCATTTCCTCCCTTAAAATGGAAGAAAAAAAAAAAAAAAGACAATTTTAACACCCACAGAATTTCCCACGTCTTTCTTGTCCCAACAATATGTCTTCTTTGTATTTCTTATTTTTATTTTCTTAATAGTTGAGCTGTGTGTCCTGACAGAGTACTAAATTATTTCCATCCCAGAAACTAACTTCTCCTCCCTCATGATTATTAGCAACTAATTTCTTTCCCCTAGAGTGAATCTCATTTCAGACATTTGCGTGAATGAGAAAGGGAGACAGGGTCCAGCTTTATTAGACCACATCACTGAGTTGCCTAACACAGGCTTGCTTGTTATGCACCGTAATTTCTACCCCTTCCCCTTTCTGGAAATCAATGCAGCCATTTTTCTCCTCACTGATCTCTTCCTTTTATCCCTATTGGAAGCCTCTTTCCCTATAATTCCCAACCATTTTCATAGGAAATCACTATTTTCCACAAACAAGACTTCAGTCCACACTCTAATCTTTCCCTGTTTGATTTTCTACAACAGTTTATATTTAAACATCTTTTCTGTTTTCATATTGAAATCTTTTCTATTTTCATAGGGTTTCTCCACTTATTGTGGCTGCTAGCATTTCTAATTCTCCAGCCGATCAGTCTGCTCAGAGTCTAATCTCTGGCTTCCTCTTTATTTCCTTTTAATTCCAATTTTTTAATTCTACTTCAGCCCATCTACACAGATATCTTTGTCTTGATATTTCTTTCCCAGCTATCAGAGTTCTGTCGGTGCTTCCCTCTCCTCCTGGCAGCTTCTGCAGCTCTTGGTGTCATAACTCACTGTTGATGGGTTCTGCACAGCTAGACTTAGTCAGCTGGGGCTGCATACTATTTTTAAGACTGTCAGTTGTTCCCTTCTCATGACTTTTGAGTCCATTCTCCAATTAAAGCTAAATCTGACAGAAGGAAAATGTTAAATTCTCACAGGTATGGATGGAAATGGATGGACTTCCAGGTAGAGAATCCATCTAGAAAGGCTCCACTAGGACATGATAGACTCCAAAAAGGATGTTTCTTCTCCTGCTCCCCTCTAGTATCTTACAGATCACAAATTCAAGTTTAAGCTTTTCCCCAAAACTAGGCATTTGGAAACTCTTTCTCTTTCTGCTTCTGACATCCAATAGTTCAAAATACAGTTTTACCATAAACATCTAAAGCATCATGAGATGCAGTTTCACAGGAACCTAGGTTTCAACATTTTCTATTTTGATGGAGACAGTTACTTTCTCTTCATATGCTGTCTTGAACTTGATAATTTATGATTTCCTCTTCACAATTTAGGGTAGCACCACAGCTCTTACCCTGTGGACTATAGACAGTATACTACTAGAAGGAAAACATTCCTCTCTACTCTCATAACATTAGCAGCCTTATCCAATGCTCATTGACTTTGGATGCAGCACCTGTAGGTTTGACTTCCTACTGCAATGTTGAGAATAACTTTGTGGTGACTACTCTGAAGTTTTGGGTGTCCATTGATTTTTTAGCATACCTGGTTCATAGTAGGTAATTTATTAGTCTATTTTCTTATATAGTTTTCCTATATAGTTTTCATTTTAATTTCTTACTGTCTCCCTCACATGGCAGATGAGCAGAATTTACTTTTGTTCTTCTGTTTAGAATTTAGATTTCTATGTGATTAAATTACATACTATCACCCCTTACTGTGTCTTTCAGATCTTCCCATCTTAACAGTAGATTAGTCTGAGCAGTAGGTGGACCAGTTGGCTTCTTAAGCTACTGACTCTGGTTTTCCTCTCTGGCAATCTGCTTAAGGGAAATCTGATGTATATGTATTTTAAGCACTTGTAATCAAATAATGTATGCCTTATGCCAATGTATTTTAATGTATTATAATGGGGTGGAGAATTAAAAAAGTCATTCTCTTTGGAGAAGGAAAGACAAACTATTTCAAGTGGAAAACACACACACACACACACGCACACGCACACGCACACACACACAAACCCTAACCTTAACTCTGGACTATTTAATGTTCTGGCCATAAGTCTCAAAAATCATGGAACATTTTGAAAGAGGTGTGGCTTTATGTTGCAGTTTTTAAACAGTATTTCAGCTTCATTCAAACTATTCAGTATGTGTGGCTGGGGAAGAGTTAAACCCACAGTGGCTATTTGGAGACAAAAGCTTTCTCTATTTCTCAAGTTACCAGCATAATTTGGTAGCTGTTCTTTGGAGCTCACGTGTTGAGTTCAGTGGTATGCTCCACTATTTAGAGGTAAAAAAATCCAAGTGCCATACTTCTTTTGGAGCCAAAACTTGTGTATGGTTTTCCATGAAGAATCAAAATGTTTTAAATTTTCTCCAGTTTTGCCAAAAAGAAACTGGGTTGTTTACAGGGATTAAGGGGAACATTTGCCTGCCTGATGAGCAGAATGCATAGCAGTAAGCACTGCTTGCTGTGCATCTTTTCATCCTGGAGAAGATGTCTACAACAGGTCTCCTGATCCTCTCAAAATACCAGTGTATCTCCATTGCTTTAGAGTGGTTTGATCTTTTGCAGGCTTCTCGCAATACGTGAGTTATGGGCACGGATCTCCTTGCTAACTAATAAAGTTTCTGTATGTCCATCAAGACTTCATTATAGTATTGTCAATGTAACCTTTACCAGCCTTTACATTTTTATTTATTTTTTTAACCTTCTTCATAGGACAGTGTCTCTGTTGTTGTGTTGGGGAGAGTTCCCAAGGAAGACTCCCTCTGTTCCCCTTAGCTCTAGGGAATGACTGGAAAAAATAGATATTTTCATTACCCGTTTGTCTCCTCAAAGGTAAGGACTTCTGTTTAAGGTAAAGTTTTCAAATGATCCTATGTTCCAAGCTTTGCTGCTTGAGCCTTCTGTTGGTGACACCTCTGATCTGAATACATTAAGATCACTTCCCCCCAGATGCTTACTGGCTTCTGTTTTATTTAGCGCGCCTGGATGGTTTTCTAGGACTACATCCAAGGCAGTCTCTGACCTTGCTGGTTCTTCGGTTATCCACAGTGTGAGCAGAGCCCTCCAGAAAGATGTGGCTGCATCCACAAGCCTTCCTGCAGAATGTGTCAGGTGCACTACATTTCCCCACGCTCACTCTTTTTGACAGGATACACATAAAGAGATGCAGCAGTGACACATTTTTCACAGATGCCTGTGTAAGGCCAAGAATAGGTTCTCACATTCATAAAATAAGCACAGCCTACCCTCAGGGAGGCAAGGAACTCATTTATTTTGCCTTTCCTTATCATTATTTCATCTGATCTCTCCTCTTGGTCCCTGAGACAGTAATGTGCATTTCATCCATGTCTTCCATCCTGGGAATCTCGAAGTACCATGCCAACTTCAGTGACTTCAGCCTCCTACAACTTCAGCTATTTTCAAGTTTCTCTGGTTGGGCTTGCTTGGAGAACAATACTCTTCTCCACACTGAGGAATAAGCTGTATATTTTTAGTGAGAAAGAGGTCTGTGCTTGAAAAAGAGAATTGACAAAAGGAGAATTGCAGCAGCACAAATTCTGCCTGGGCTCATTATCCCTTTGTCAAGGGATTTACAAATTCATCATGGGGCAATTTGCTCTGTGTTTTTGTTGGGTGGCTCATTGCACAAGGAGTAAGGGCAGTCTTTGGAGAGGAGAATCTGGGGCAGCCCTGGCAAATGGATACCTGACACTAGTTTCAGAGTTTTGGATTTTTTAAATTATCATTTATTTATTTATTTATTTATTTATAAATGGGAAACTATAAAAAAGACTGTTTCTCTGCTGGTATATTTTTGATAAGGCTGGATGCCACATGTTTGCATACTCTGTGCTAGGTGCTAGATGCTGCTTGTCATTTCGGCATTGCAATACACCGCACTACAGAATCTATCTGCATTTCTGGGTACTAAAGGAAGATCCCATTGAAAAGACCAGGAAGAAATGAATTGTATTACAAACACTGTAGAGTTTCAGAATTGTTCCATACACAAGGTAACATATAGTCTCAGAAGTACTTTTTAGTTTCTTCTCTGAAATTGCCAACTAGTTTTTGCAAGGGGTCAACTAAAAAAAAAAATTAAAAAAAGAAAATGTAGGCAATCTTTAAATTACTCTACATTTAGGCCAGAATTAGGTATATTTCCTTACTTTCAAGCTGAATAAAGGTTAATGATGTGTTAATGATTTCATACATGTAATGAGTGAATATGGCAATGAGAAGCACTATCAGGAGTCATCTGCATAAATGGGTTCACTCCTGAAGTACGACACCGCTAATTTTCTCTTGATGATTTTCACCTGTAGCCCTTCATCATCTTGACTGTAACTGGTATGACATAGTATGGGCCATAGCTTCTGTTTCTCTCTCTTTAGATCAAGTACAAGGCTTGTGATGGCAGCAAGAGCAATGAGGACTGAAACAAGATTGTTGCAGTGGATGGAGGGTGTTTGGCACTGGAGAGCTGACAGAATCTTTTTTCCCCTGCCAGGGGAGGAGGTTCCCCTCATGCAAGGCATTTCTCTGTGTCTCTTTCCTGCCTGTAAGTTACTGTGTAATTACATCATCGCGGGAAGCATTCATTAAAAAGCTGGAACCATTAGCAGAGGCACGGCGGCCTCCTTTGTTTTGCACAAAATTAGATACCAGTGCGAAACCCAGTTCTAGCTGCATTCATGTTCGTAAATCAAAGTCAAGTATTTCATTAGAGTGTCTGCAGTGTATGTATATAACTCAGCAGCAGAGTGTCTGCTAAAGCCTAATGTGTTGCATTTAATTAACATTTAATTAGAGTGTTTTTGTGGGAGGTGCATAAGTATTTGCCAGGCGGCTCATAAGCATGAATCCGCGTGTTGCTCACTGGACATTACTGTGCAGTTCTTGTAAATGAAGGCTGCAAGTTGATATCACCCTTTCAGTCTAGGGAGATGTAGTCCCAGGATAACCTGAAATTCATATTTGACTTCAGATTTCACAGAGGTTAATTTTGTATTGGGCGTCTGCACCAATATTCTTTTACTGATTGTTGTATGTTGTTTTTTAACGCTCATACTTACTTGTCTTTTATCCAATTAGGTTATGAGCAGGTGGGTCATGCTGGAATGAATTGCGTGTTCTGTCAAAGAAGATATGTTTTGTTTCAAGAAGAAAACCCTTCCCTGTCAAGTCTGTGACTCTGGAAGCTTTTAAGGCTCTGTGGCAGACACCCAAGAGCTCAGGTAGTACAGTCATTTCCACGTGCAAGAAGGGAACTGTAGTCATTTAGCCCAATTAATATGTTGCTGAGTGGTATTTGGCAGCCTGTGTTAGATCAGATGTCAGAGGGATGAGCTCTGATATTAAACTGATGCTTGCATGCACAGTTCTGTGTTCATAATGGGAAATAAGTATCAGTTAAGTGTTTTTAGGCTTGTTACCTTCTACTCAAGCCAAGCTAGTTGGTCACCCAAGGTCTTTGCTGGTGTCTTAGTACCAAGTCTTCTTCAGAGAGGTAAAGCATGACCAGAGGCCAGACACCTTCAAATGACACTCATGGGTAAATTCTTCTGACCTAGGACAGGTATCTGAACTTTAGCTGTCTCCATCCGAGCAAGTCACCCCAGATTCTTTATACTGAACTAAGTTCAGGTTTATCTAGCTATAGCTGGGCATCTACCCTAGCATGGGCAGGCCTGTAGCATTAATTCTACTGACTCTGTTGTCGAGATTTCCACTAACCTTGGAGGCCAGAAAACTAGTGTAGAGATGGACACCTGGATGGCAGACACCTGAAGACAGGTATAAAGGATCCCACCTTCAGTGCATCACCATCAACTGTAGAGGAAACCTAGGGAGACCAGCTGACTCAGTTAATATACCCTAAGTTAGGTAATAAGAATATCCTTCTCTTATCTATCATGACACATAAAAGGATCTCCTGTGCAGTGGTGACCGTTGCATGGGTCTATTCCTCTCTACAGACTGATTTAGGTGATGTGTTTCTGACCTGTCCCCCCTTTGCCACCCTCAACATAACTGTGAGCCTAGATCTGAACTGTCTTAAGGCATAGATGTGACTGGTGAGGCAACAGCAACAGAGACGTAGCACAGTTGTGGACTCATTGGCTTATTGCTCCGGCCCTCGCTGCAGACTCCTGGAAAATTACAGCCAACCTATTTAATTTCTCTCACAGTCTCATTTCTGTGCAAGGTTTTGCTTCATCCTTGTGCTATATGGCTTTTGCCCCATGCTGTTTTTCATCCACTGCTGTGCTCACCCTGTGGTTGATGGAAGAAGTGACCCATTTGGAGTATCTGTCCTTTTCAGAGTGTTGCTGGGGTAAGGAGAAACTAACCAACATGACAGAGCTCCTCTTCCTGGACTGAATGCACTTTCTGGCTAAAAAAAATAAAAGGAAAGAAAAAAAGGAGTTTGTTTTTTTCTCCATCTGACTGGCTGCCCAATGCTTTGTATTATGAAAAGCTGGTGAGGAGGGCTCAGATCATTACTTCGTATTTCCATGGACATTTGTATGAGAAATGATCTCTCTAATCCTCTACAGGTCAGCTAGCTTTTCCTTGCATATCCCATTTCCTAACTGTTTGTGTTTCACTCCCAGACCAGTGGCAGTCACCCAGGCTGGCAGGGTCATGTTGAGCCTTCAAAGGAAAGAAAAGCAGGAGAGGAAACAAGTCTTATTTTTCAGATGGAGAATTTTTCTCTCTGTCCTGATAGCATAAGTCCAGCACAACTCCAATAAGGTGGAGATGATGTTGTATAAAAGAAGGGTAGAGGGGAAACAGTGTGAACAAGGCAGATCTGACGTACAGAGCAGTTTCCTACCTGGGTTAGTGGGTTTAATGGGTTACTGAAGGCCAGATCTCAGCTAGCACCATTTGTGTACCTCCCCTGCAGTTAATGGAAGTCAACGTTAAATTACACCCCATATGGAATAAAAAACCACTGAGCTGGAGGGTTTCTAAATGATGCAGTTCAGCAAGGTGAAGAAATAGATGTATGTGTCTGGCTGGAGTGTATAGAAAACTGCAAGTTGTAATAACCTCTCCATCCCCTTTGCCAGGTCTTTTCCCTCCTCTCAGGGTGTAAAGTGTAGCAGCTCACACTGCCTGAGTCTGCCTCCACTTTTCTCTTGTGTGACTCAACCTCCTGAGGACAATTCAGGCCAGCTTCCCCCAGGTCCATGGGATGAAGCTGAGTTACACCAGCAGCTGCTTGGGCTTTCCCCTGTTTTCCACTGGTGGGCTTCTCATGGGAATCAGAAGGAGGAGAAGGAGGAGGAGGAAAAAAAATAAGAAAATAGCAGGAGTTTGATTCAGTTTGGAGATTTCTAAGTTGCCACTGATCAAATCCAAGTACTTGCCTCATCTGTTAAAAAAAGATTGCTTCCATCAATCTCCAGGAAGGCTTCAAGCTGATCCTCCCTGTCGTAAGTGTCCTCACCCTTTCAGATCTGGGACACATTTATTTTTCAAAGTATTAGCTTATTTTATGCATCTTCCTTCTCACTTCAGCTTCCCCCTTGGCCACAACCTGTAGGAGAAGGCTCGGATACGGATGATCACCAGGTTAACTTTCAAAGGTAGCACTGCAGAGTTCTCTTCTGTTATGAAGCGTGCTCTGCAACTTTTTGCTCTCCTCTTTCTGGCTCCCATTTTGTGTTCCAGAACAACAGAAAATTCTCTCTCTCTTTACAGTTTTACATTAATACTTGATCTAAAGATAGAGAGAGGAATGTTACAAGAATACAAGGGAGAGAAATGTGAAGCCATGGGTGGCATCAGAGGAACATTCACCTTCTACAGCAGCTACTTACTCTGGTTTTCAATATTACCCCATCCACGAGTAAAATACTAAATCTTTCAAGCTAGCTCATCTTGTTGTTGTATGGGATTGAGCAGGTGGTAAAAGACTTTCATTGTTTGCTGCATGGGCACTTTTCAAACCAGCAGGTCTCTGCCACATAGTAATATTTCTCTAGCAGCACTACTTGGCTTACCATCAGAGCTTGCACTCACAACACTTTGTACTTCACTTTTCACTGTATTTCCATGGACATCCTACAGATTTCTTACTATGACCCTGTGGATTGCACAGGATCAAGACCATGGAATGGGAATCATTATATCAGAGTATTTTCAAAAGGCATGCCCTGAAAACATGCCACTGACTACGGGACTGTGAATATGTAGTCATATGTAGTCACACTCATGCCTGCATCCAGATATGACTTCTATATCCCCTATCTCTCAGTCTAATCTCATCAAGTCTTACAATTGCCTCTGTCCACAGGAGCAATCAATTCTTGCACACACCACAAAGTGGTAAAAACTTAGCTGCAATGAGTTTCTAAGTGAAAAAGTTTTTTTTTGTTTGTTTTTTTTTGTTTGTTTGTTTTTTGTTTTTTTTTTTTTTTTTGTGCAATGTTGATATTTTTATGGGACTATTTCTTACAACTATTTTTGCACCAAAACCATGGTTAATCTGTCAGGAAAAACTGACATGATGGTCCTTGCTAGCCAGCCCCCACGACCTTTGTCATTTGTACGCTTGCCTCTGGGCAGTTAGCTAGAAAACCATAACCATCCCAAGAGTGGGAGGAGAAGACAGGTAAGCAGGTATTCAGCCATGTGGGTAGGCAGCTGATGAACTAACATACCCTCTCCCAAAATGGATTAAGTTTGAGAACTCTTGGAAAAAAAACAAAAAAAGTGAAAAAGAGGAAAAGTCAGCTTGGCATAGGGCAGAATTACATGTTCATTTGCAAGATATAGAAAATGGGGAATCTTTTTTTTTTTTTTTTTTTTTTTTTGTTGGGGGGCGGGGGGAAGTGATTTCCAAGTGGATTCTTTAAACATCTCTTCCACCCTATGCAAATTTCTTCATGTCCTCTCCAGCCTACATGGATATTCATGACCCCAGTTGCACTTGAACCTGGCACTCAAACCTTTTGATTGATTTCGGCTTCATTCCTGGCCCCATAAGTC